>NC_140507.1:83612254-84124754 GCF_964339955.1 Pipistrellus hanaki
CCATGTTAGAGCTGCTGACATTCAGCAGCCCTGTGTCCCCAGGACCTCCTCAGCTCTGTTCCTTGAACCGGAATTAGTTTGAACAAATCTGCTTGTCCGTTAGACTGCGAGCTCACTGACAGCCTCCAGCACACACACCTCCAGCCTGTGCTGTAGGGGTCAGATGGCTAAGCAGAGGAAATGACTGACTGATTGAAGAGCGAGTCAGGAAGGAAACCTTTCCCCAGTGAGGTGAGGGAGCAGTGAGATAAAGTTTGCCCCACGCAGCATTGGATGAGAAGCTGTGCTCTTGCTTGTAAGCATGTAAAACACTTCTTCAGAGAGACAGACCATTAGAGGATGGGGGGAGGGTGGTGGCCTGAGGAAGGATAGGCCCTAAGGAAAGACTATGAAGGAAAACATTGTTATTTACATTGCACAACCTGGGGGGTGGATGCACACATACATGTAGTAATGGGTTACTTCATGTCGAGCATGATGGGAAGTATCTTGCGTGTGCAAAGATTCCTGTAGTGGGTGTGGTATTTTCACCATTTGCTCATGAGGAAACCCATGCACAGAGAGTTCAGTTAATGAAACAAGAAAATACATGTGGGAAGAGGAGGAGTTGGGCTACCAATGCAGCTGTCAGACTTCATGACCTTTAACCTTAGCCCCTTGGATGCTACCATGCTTCACACATGAATACATACACACACGTACGTGCACACTCACATAACTGAGAATTGCATGACCTGCCCCAAATGCAAGTCATCCAAGGAGGGGGATTAGACATGGTAGAGGCATAGGCAGAGGCATATGTATGTGGGGCAATGACTGGATATATTGATTATCTTGTGCACAGATGTCAGGATCCCAGGGCCTGAACAACCATCATGCTCCATCAAGGTCATTGCCCACTGTGAGGTTCACAAGGGAAATCTATACACAGACCACAAGGTCACCCAGCTTCCCCTTTGTAACCGTGATGACCAGGCTCCTCGTGACTTAGGCTGGACCACATGGTAAGCACTTTTTGCATACACCCAGATGATTCTTTGTCCTTATCTTCTGCATTTGTCTCCCCAAGACTGAAATGTCTCTAGGGAGAATATGCCATCCAAGGAGCAGCCAGAGCCAGAGATAGCTTGCCCACTGGCAGGGTCTGCTCCACAGAACCTGGGCACACACCCCAGACACACAGCTGTCCACCTGGCAGCCCACTCTGCAGTTCGGGGGGTGGGGAGGATCTTAATAAGCCTAAACCCAAACGTAGGACCACCTTCCTGTGCTCCCTCCTTCTGGGCACGGCCCCACCACCCCACAAAGTGTATAAATCAGAAATGCAGAAATCACCCTGACACCCACCTCTCCCCACACCCCAGATCCTACCCATCAGCAAGTTAGTCAACATTACCCCCAAACAGCCCTTGATTCCATTTCACTGCTGTTTCCTGAGTTTCAGTCCAATATCACCACTCTTGGGGGGCTCCCAAACCAGCACCACGTGACCCTGTAGAATCCTAGGTGCCTGCAGGAAGCGGAAGGCGGGTTGTGTGTGACTGCAGCAGGGCAGTGCTCTGCTCCCCCTCACCCAATGCTGTCTTGGTGTGCTTGGCTGACAATGGTGTTTTCTAGATGGTACTGGAATCTTCCCTGCCCTTCTTAATGAGAGGGGATGTGATCCTGGAAATCACCTGTACTCCCTTTACCACTCAGAGATTAGCACTTACTCAAATGCGTGGGGTCATCTAACGTGGTGATTACTTGTTTTTCCTTTACAAAAAAAAAAAAGGTAAAATTACAGCGGGGAGAGTAGGGAGATCTGGGGGAGATAAGAGATCAACCAAAGGATTTGTATACATGCATATAAGTACAACCAATGGACACAAAACTCTGGGGAGGGAGGGTATGTATGGGGGGGGGGGGGGCAATGTTAAAATATGTACACAGATAATAATTTAATAAAATAAAAAAAAATTAAAAAAAGGGCCTGTGTTCTCAATTAGCTGATCTTCTGGAATGTCACAAGGCTATTAATAGTATGCTTCCTGGCAGATAGTTTTAAAACATAAACACACTGATTTAAGCGCCTTCAGAGATTAGTTCTTTGAGAAAGCGAGAAAAGGTTTTTCTCAACTAAATGTGTGCTAAGCAGAGAGCATCTTGAAATGGGCATTTGAAAATGTTACACAATTTTGCTGCCAAAAATATGTGTTTTACTTATAAGATATATTATGTAGACATACTTCTTAAAAAATTGGAAAATGGCCCAACCAATGTGGTTCAGTGGTTGAGCATCAACCCGTGAATCAAGAGGTAACTGGTTCAATTCCTGGTCGGAGCACATACCTGAATTGCAAGGTCCATTCCCAGTAGGGGGTGTGCAGGAAGCAGCCTATCAATGATTCTCTCTCATCATTGATGTTTCTATCTCTCTCCCCTTCTTCTCTCTGACGTTAATAAAAACATTATTTTTTTTTAATTAAAAAAGGAGCCAAAACTGGATTGTCTCAGTGGATAGAGCATCGGCCTACAGACTGAAAGGTCCCAGGTTCAATTCCAGTTAAGGGCATGTACCTTGGTTGCAGGCACATCCCCAGTAGGGAGTGTTCAAGAAGCAGCTGATCAATGATTCTCTCTCATCAATGTCTTTAAATCTCTATCCCTCTCTCTTCCTCTCTGTAAAAAGTCAATAGACTATATTTTTTTAACACAAAGGAAAATGTACTATTCTAGGCTGTCTAAAAATTTTAAGTATTTAATGTTTTAATCAAGTTGTTAAAAATAAAAATTTAAAAAAAAACACCTTCAATTTGTTTTAAAGAACAATTGGCTGGCATGAAGGAAATTAAAAATTTACCAGCCAAATCACAAAACAATCCTGTATTTAGTAGGTGGGACTAAAACAACAAACATCATGATTTTGAAAAAGCAGCCAATGATGTATTTCTTGCATTTAGATCTGCATGTCTTTACAAAATGTCTTTTCCAGAAATGGACAAAGAATAAAAGTCAATATTGAAAGAAACTGTACTTAAAATTGAATTTATAGATCACAAAATGAGACACCATGAGCATATTCAATCATATTTTTGAACCATTAACAAATAAAATAACACAAAACTATTTTGAGTGTTATTCCATCTTTATATCAATATTAGTTATATGTATATCTTTTTTATAAAGCACATAATATATTACTACACTTTTTAGAAATAAATAAATACCTATTATTTGGGTGGCCACTGCTTAACTTGTTTTGTTGCCGGAGTGCATAACCTAAAAAAGTAATGACCACTCTTTGGGTCTCCCCACACCCATCCTTGCACCCTCCTGTCCCATCTCCAGCCCACAGCCAGCTCATATGTTCAGTCTTGGCTCTTATTGTTACCTTCAGAACAAAGGCCTACATGTGATGCTTTGTTCCCTCATTGTCTGAGGTCACCTCCCTCCCGCTCCTTTAAGACAGGGACCTTTGCATAGGCTGTTTCTTCTGCTTAGAATGCTCCCCCGCTTCCTCTTTAATGAAAGGGAGCTGGAAGGGCGTAACAGTCCATCCCCCTTACCGTGTCCACCTGCCACATGGATCCGCTGTAGTGGACTGGTACAGCACAGTGCAAACGGCATATGTGCAATGAGGACCAGACCTGCTAGAGGGGTAGGGAAGCCCTAGGTCAGGATCCCAGCCTTGGTCACATGCTCAGCAGTGGTCCTCTGAACATAGCCACCTTGTAAGCACTGCAAGGAAGGAGGCTATGTCCCTCAGTGTATCCACAGAGCCCAGCACAATGCCTGGTGCTCAATAAATACCAGCCAATGTTTGTTGAATAAATTAATCACTTTGTGGGGAAGTAGGTCGAGAGGGGCTTCCACATGCTGTGTCAAATACCCCTCCTTATGTGCCGGGCCTGGCCCAGCCCTGGCACCACTAACTCAGTACTGCTTCCTTTCAGGGTGTGTGTGGCCTCTGCTCCTGATATACGACCCACAGGGCTCTCTAGGCCCAGCTACCAGGGGCAGGTTTAGGAGGGTCCATCCTTCTCCCTCTGGACCCTGGAACTCCTTTGCAAATCAAACCTCCTTCTTCCTCAACAGATAGGGAACAGATCAAATTACCCAGATTTCAACAATTCCAGGGCAAAAGAGGCCTGCTGGCCTCTGCAAAACTGGGAGAGCCGCTCAAGGAGCCCTCAGTGGACTAAAGAAGGTCAGAAACTCTCCCAGGACACCTGTAGAGCCAACCTCAGCCCCAGGGGGTGAGGTGGGGAGCAGATCCTCACTGGAAACGGTGGTTAGACATGTGTGACCTGCCAGCCACGTGTTCACAGGGTCATGCGGGCATTCAACTCGGCCATTCTCTTCCCTCTTCTTTCCTGGCACACTCTTCTTCCCTGGGCCTTCTTTGCTAGGAGACTCCCCGAAGGATCCCAAGGTGACTTTTGAGAGCAACAAGTCTTCTTTCCCCATCAGGAAATGAGCACCACGATGTACAGGTACACAGCATGCTGGGCTACAGACCATGGGCCACATGATCTGTGATTTACTGAATGTAGCTAAGGAAGACCCCCAGGGAGGCCAGGCCAGCTGCTGCAGAGAGGGGGAAAGGGCCATTCAGAGAGGGTTTTCCTGGGGCAGGAGCAGTCCAGTGGGATGTGCCTAGAATGGGTCTCGACTCTAGAGAGAGGGGGAGTGCCAACCAGTGCTACCTGGGAATTCTTGGAGGGTGAATGCCTGGCTAAAGAAGCAGGCCTCTCCCGAGGTGTCTGGCGCCACTTTGGGGATGGAATAAAGAAATGTCAATAGCGGTGGGTGAGGCGAATGGGTTTCTAAGCCTGGAGCTGGCCAGGAGCTGGTTTCTCCATGCGGACTATGCAGGTAATGCTTGCTAGTCATGCTCTGGAATATTTCCTGTTCATCTGAGCTCCATATATTGCTATGTGGTAAGATGAACTTTACGGCAGCTCGGGTATCCCCAGGAGTGCTTGGAAAGGGAGGAGACGTGCCAAGTGGCAAAACTCCATAAAACTAATTACCTGGGCAATGGTGTGGGGAGAAGGCACTGTTATTCAGGCATTACCTGCAGTTTGTAAGTCAGAACAAGCCCTGCATTTATGAGCCATAAATGAAAATATTGAATATGCAATGTCTATTAGCCTCGAGGCCCCAGCCTAAGCCATGTGTTTAATGTGTCCTCATCACCTGAGTGCCAACACCCAAAGAATTAGGCCACTGGCCGCACCCCTGCTCAGCCCCCACAGGCAGCCTCCTTGCAGGGTGCATTTCCGTTTGGATTTTGATGGTCCCTTTTGCTCCAGGCCTGAGTGGCTCCTCTTTCTCACCTGCAATGTGCCAGCCTGGCATCTGACCCCTGTGATGGAGCCCTCACCCACCCACTCATCCCTAATGGCCTCTATCACTGACCCTATAGATTCTCCTTTCCCTTTGTAAGATGACAGCACAGAACATATTAAATGATAGTGTAAACACTTTGTAATAAATAGATAAATGTAGACAAATGAGATAAGAAATGTGTGCGGCTGACACATACATAACCCCCTAGGCCCTGCTCTGGCACCACACCCCCACCTTCTCCCACTGAGAACACTGAGGTGGGAAGGAGACAGGCTTCCCCAGGCTCTGCCCGCACATGTACAACTACAGCATCTGGGTACTTGCCTCCCTTCCTGTACTAGCACATGCACTGGCTGTAGCCAGGGCTCAGCCCAATGTCTCTACTTGTGCAGCGATTCCCACACTTCTCACCTACTCCAGAACATGCTCCAGCCTTCTCCCTTGCTGCCTTCTACACCACCCGGTGTTTCCCTCTCCCTGCAGTCTCCCCACAGATGTCTAGTATAGGTATCTCTTTCACAGCCCGCGTGGAAAGAGTCCCAATTCATGGTTCAGGTTCAGGAGAAGGGCTGCACACAAATGAAAAGACTTGAGACTTGAAGAAATTCAACTTGACAATATGGGGGCCATGAGGTAGTCCAACTCTAGTGGGAGAACTACTCTCTGCTCTGGCCCTACCATCCCCTTTTATTGAGGCTTTGGGGAAAACATCTTAGGCAATATAAACAGAAATTTACATGTAGCCCTTAGGCAGGAAATAACAGTAACTTACATTGGACAAACAAGGTGGAGGCTGCTTCAGCAAACAATGTCTCAACTAAAGGGAAACTTTTTAAAGTGGGGGCCAGATCACGGTCCCTCAGAGAGCTGGAGGGCCGGACTATATGAACTACTAATTCCTACTGTAACACCTCGGCTGCGCTCACTGCCCAAAAAACCTGGCGGGCCGGATCAGACTCCTCTGCGGGCCGCATGTTTGAAGACCCCTGGGTTAGAGCAATTAAGGTTGTTGACCAGCCTTCCTGGCTTCCTGTCAACATCTCTCTTTTAGTGAAACTGATTTGTTTTCCAGCAGTCTAGAATGTCAGATACTCCCTCCAGGGACTCCCAGTGAAACCTCACTTTCCTGTGAAACACCACTCCTGGGCGCAGGCAGAATCTGTGACTTGATTCCAGCCATTAGACTCTGACAAAGATGATGGGCTGTAACCCTCAGGTGTATTATGCTACCAGGCAAAGGTGAGGGGGCCTCCTGACATGGTTAGGTTCCTCACCCTGTGGACCCTGAGTTCATCGAAGGGGAGCTAGTGCAGAACGGGCCTGACCTACTGAGAGGGAAGTCTGGTCGCAGGGGCATGGCCTATGCTGAGCTGAAAGGCTCTTCTTCTGGCCTTGCCGTGAGCTGTCCAGTGTGAGAGGGGCTGAGAGTGTCCCCGGCTGACAGCCAGCAAGGAGACAGGGAGCTCAGCCCCACACGTGCCAGGAACTAATCCAACCAACGTCATGGTCACAGGAGCTTTGAAGGCCTCCCGTAGTGACGCTTTGCTGGCAGCCCAGTGAGAACCCTGAGCCAGAGGCACCCAGCTCTGTGGTGACTGCGCTGTGACTGGGAGCCCTCGGGTGACACGTGCATAGTAAGCCCTTAAGGTTGTGGTAGGGGCTTACTCAGCGGTAGAGGGCTAATACAGCACATGAACACACGGACATTTCTTCCATGAAGAGAACCCTCTCCTGACCTCACTTGTTCTCCACTCCTTTTCTCTTTTCCCTCTGACAGCAAAAGGGAGGAAGAGATGGCACACGAGCCAGAATGAGTCCTTAAAAGTGTGGACTGGCTTGTGTCTCACATCTCCTCCTTTTCTCTCTAACCCACTCCTATCAGGCTTTCAATCCCATCACTCCGCGGGAACTGCTCCTACTGAAACACCAGTGGCCTCTCTGCTGCCAAGCCTAGAGGCAAAGTCCCAGGTCAATGACCTGACCTGTCAGTGCCTGGGGTACCATGGGTCACTCTCTCCAGCATCATTCCTTCTCCTCGTACCCAAAACCCCACAGCTGCCTGGCTTTCTTCCCATCATTCTAAGCCTCCGTCTCCATTTCCTTTACTTGAGACCCCTGCCCCCTGTCCTGTAGGTACTGACACGTCCCATTCTTTTTTTTTTTTTTTTAATTGATTTTTTACAGAGAGGAAGGGAGAGAGAGAGAGAGAGAGAGAGAGAGAGAGAGAGAGAGAGAGAGCTAGAAACATTGATGAAAGAGAAACATCGACCAGCTGCCTCCTGCACACCCCTCACTGGGGATGTGTCCGCAACCAATGTACATGCCCTTGACTGGAATCGAACCTGGGACCTTTCAGTCCGCAGACCAACGCTCTACCACTGAGCCAAACCAGCTTCAGCATGACACGTCCCATTCTCAGCACTCCTGGCTGTCACTAGACGGGTCTCCTTCAGTCTCAAAGCTTTAAATATCACCTGTAAGTTGACTCCCAAATGTGCTCTCAGACTAACCCTTTCACCCGGACTCCAGACTCACATGCACACTTGGGTGTCGAATAAACATCTGGAATTCTGTGTCTAAAATGAAGCTCGCATCCTGGCACACAAGCCTGCCGCACTCCCCCTCCAATCTCAGCTGATGGCCATACCATCCTCAGCAGCTCCATCCAACACCCTGGAGTCCATATTAACCTTCCCTTTACCTCACACACTGTATTGAATCTATCAGCAAACACGTTCTGCCTTCACAATGCATCTAAAATCTGACCACTTCTCACAGCCTGGGCTGCTAACCCCTCTTCCCAAGCCCCTGGCTTCCTCAGTGACTACACTAGGTTCCTGGGTGGGTCCTCAGCTTCCTCCCTTCCCCACGAGTCTATTCTCAGCACACAGCCAGACGAGTCACCAAGATACGTCTTGTCTCTGCTCTGCCACCTCCTATAGAGGCCATTATGCCCAGAGTTGGAGCAGAGATAAGACACCACATTGCCTTTCCATGGAAGTCCAGGCCCTGCTGCATCACTAGCCTTACTCTTGTCCCTCTCTCCGTCCCTCTCTCTGCCCAGCCTCATGGTCGTCCTTGCCCTGCTTAGCACATGCCAGGCAATCTCCTGCCTCTCCACCTTGGCACTGGGTACTGTTGCCTGACCTCGTGCCCTCCTCCACCTCTTTATTCAGCCTGGCCTGCTTCTACGGTCACTCTCTAAACTTCTAGAGTTCTCCAGCACTGCCTAAGGCTATTCTCTGCTTTATTCTTCTCCTTTGCATGCACCACAATGTAACATACTCGACATGAATTGAATTTTGGCTAATGCCAATCTCTGACGCTGGAACACAAGCTCCATGAGAGCAAAGAGTTTGTCTGCTTTGTTACTGAATGTGTCCTTAGTGCCGGGGACAGTATCTGGGAAAGGAGTGGTTAAATGAGTGTGAAGACTTCAAAAGCCGGCTGCAGCCCAGAAGAGCAACCCAGAAGAAAAATTTAAAAATACCCTTTCCGTGTTTGAAATGAAAATTTGGGAGGGCTTTGCCAGTTTTAAACAAAATAATTAGAAACTGCATGCAGGAACATACTAACAAAATTACATTTCAGACCACTTCACTACTGTAAAAAAATATCTGTGTTTAAAGAATAGGTTTGACAACAATCTTTAACCAGAAAGAAAAAAATCTGCAAAGGACAAGAAATGTGAGCCAATTATTTTATACAAAAGACATCAGTCTCTACATATTTTAGGATTATGTTCTCCTCAAAAATGTTTATATAAAATATTTATAAATTCCCTAGTTCACTGAAATCAATAATAGGGAAGCTGTAAGAGGGTTGTGTGGCGGGGGTGGAGAAATACTTCGAAAGCCTGGTGATGAACATGGAAATTAAGCAGAAATGGGTTTAAGTGATTTGTTTTAAGGGTGGTTATAAAACTGATGCAAAAGGACAGACCCAGATGAGAATGAGCAGAATGAGAGGAGGGGCCAGGGAAGCCATAGCCCCTCACATTGCACAGGGGAGTCTGCGTCTTTATTTTGGCTTTGACTTGAAACAATTAGAAACGTAGAGGTTTTTCTAAGCTTTAAGGTATCCAATACTTTAATTAAAACTGCATATTAACTCTATCAAGTCATTTAGATGATAAAAGCAAACAATGCATAATTTACTTAGCAAAGGTGTGATTGAAAAACCTTGAGTACAAATTGTCAAAATGCTTATTAAAACTAAGTTATTTATGTGTCAGTCAAGCCCTCGAAATTCTCGTCACTTAATCTACCGGATCAAAGCCCGACAACGATTTATTAAAATATCCCACTGTGGTGACTGCCCTGTCACATGTAACATATCTGACGTCTGTTGGAGATAGTCTATGAAGAAGTAATTTTCGATAAAGAAGAGAGGGTACTTGACCTACTATCGACTTCTCAAGAAGAGGTGATCAGTGGCCAAAGGAGGAAATGGGATCTCTCTGACTAACGAATGGAACAGAAAGAGCTCATGGAAGGTAAAGGACGCCTGGAGGTCAGAGGGGGACAGAAAGGTGGCCACAGCATGTGCCTGTGAGAAAGACCAGGCCTGTGGGAGGTCAGAGATAGGTGTCAAAATCCAGGGATGAGGCAGATGCATGGATAAGAAGCAGGTTTGGAGCAAACTTTGGCAGAAGGGGTATAAGCAGGGCGGGCCTGAAAATGGCCTCGGACAGTAGTCGGCAAACTCATTAGTCAACAGAGCCAAATATCAACAGTACAATGATTGAAATTTCTTTTGAGAGCCAATTTTTTTAAACTTAAACTTCTTCTCACACCACTTCTTCAAAATAGACTCGTCCAGGACGTGGTATTTTGTGAAAGAGCCACACTCAAGGGGCCAAAGAGCCGCATGTGGCTCACGAGCCACAGTTTGCCGACCACGGGCCTAGGGGGATGAAATCTAAATGCTTTCACCTGTGAAGCCCTTCTCCAAGTGGAGCTCCATAGGAACCAAGGTAGGAAAGAGCGAGGAGTATCAGGAGTGGCAGCGGCCTGGGACTCACCCACTTGACCTCTCTCCACCCAGGGGCAGCCTAGGAGTTACTGCTGTTGAATCCCTAAGATTCCTGGAGTCAAGTTTGAAAACTGCAGGCAGGGCTGCCCTGATAAAATGTTTTTGTAGAGTCTTGTCTATATATAAAAAAAAAAATGGTTTTAAAATGTGCTATAAAATTCACAGATCCAATGTCAATTTCCTGCTTTGATATTATACCACGGCTATGTAAGCCCTTACTATGAAAGTCGTGACGGTTAATTTTCAGTGTCAACTGGAGGAGAACTTGGAATGTGATTAACATTTAAGTGGGTGAACTTGAGTAAGAAGTCTGCCCACTATAATCTGGAAGGGCCCGTCAGTTGAAGGCCTGAATGGAATAAAAAGTTCAGCCACCCAGAGCAGGAGGGAACTCTCCAGCAGGCTGCCTGTGCACCTCACCCGCACCTCCGGCTCTCCTGATCTCCAGCCTGCCTGTCCATACTTCAGATTGTGGACTCACAGCCCCCATAATCACATAGCTAATCCTATCTAATAAGGAGGGGATATGCTAATTGGCCACCATGCCCTCAAAGATGCGGCACCCACAGCCACAGATGGCGGTGCCCAGTCCCCCCAGCCCACCCCTCCACCCCCGGGGTGGCAGGTGCACAGCATGGCTGGGCCCACCCCTACGTGGGTAAGGCAGCTCCACATACCTGCCTCTGGAGTCCCCCAGTCCTATCAGCCCCCCAGCAGCCCAGGGCCAGCCTGAGGTGCAGGCAAGCCTCAGATGGCAACTGTCTAGCCACCCTGGGCTGCCCGAGGCTCAGGGCACCAGGGCCAGCCAAGGCCTACGCTGCCAGCAGTGGCAACAGCAGAGGTGTGATGGGGGTGTTGCCTTCTCCTAATCTCCAGGTCACCTCCCACCCCTGAGGGTTCCCAATCTGTGAGAGGGAGAAGGCCAGGCTGAGGGACACCCCCTCCAGTGCATAAATTTTCATGCAATGGGCCTCTAGTCCTCTATAATAAATATATATTCTATATATACACACATACCCTTATTGGTTCTGTTTTTCTGGAGAACCCTAACTAACAGAGGGGGAAGCTTGGCTAAGGGTACATGGGTCCTCTCTGTACTATTCTTGAAACTTTTTGTGATTCTATATTTATTTAAAAGTAAAACCTAAAAAAAAAAAAAAAAAAAAAAAAAAAATGAAGGAGGGGCTGAGAACTGTTTCCAGGTGGAAGGAGGTAAGCAAGATATGGCAGTGGGGTACAACTCATGACCCCAGACTGGATCCTTTTGCAATAAAATACATAACTGGGATAATTGGAGAAACTTAAAAGGGGTTCTTGTGTGAACAATATATGAGTTGTTAGTATTGTGCATCTGCTTTCCCTATAAGTTTGAAATCGTTTCCAAGTAGAAAGTAAAAATTAAGTCATGCATCCATGTGAGGTATGGTGCTGATCGATGAAGAGCTAGGACGGAGGCCAGATAATGAATATTTTCCATTCTGTGGACCATGTGGTCTATCCGCCATTGCGAAGTGTAGAAAGCAGCCAGAAAACATGCCAACAAGCAGGTTTGCCTGGTGTGCCCTGTGTTGGGCACAGGTTGTGTTTGCCAGCCCTTGATTTTGAACAACGGGTGTTGCTTTATTGCCCAATTGCTGAGCATAAATAATCCTTATAAAAAATACTCTGTGTGATAACAGTGGTGGATACATGTCATGATACATTTGCCCAAACCCGTAGAAGTTCAACACCAAATGAGAACCTTAATGTCTAACGATGGATTATGGGTGTCAATAACATGTCAATGCATCTGTGATAGCAAATGGCAACTTAGGTAACTCTGATGGGGGATGTTGATCATGGGGGAGGCTGTGTGTGTGAGGGTACAGGGTACATGGGAAATCTCTGTACCTTCCTCTCAATTTTATTGTGAACCTAAGACTGCTCTAAAAAATTAACTCTTAAAAAAAGAATCCTCCTAAAATCCCAGTAGCATCTATTCCTTTCAAAGTATAGAACCAGCTCCCCATACTCTTTATTATTAGAATTGCCATCCCTGGCTAATGTTGTATCTCCCACCTTAAGAAAAAGATAGCAATATTGTTATTTCCTCACAGGGCTGTAGTTCTTTGAAACTCATTTGCATTGAAATAGTAAAGGTTTTCTTGGCTCTGCGGGTTCCCACAATCATGATTTTAATGCAGGATACATCACTGCCTATGACGCTACATGAGCCCATGCTTCCCTGAATACTGTCTCTGATAACTTCAGAGTTGTCCCAGCCTGCATTGGTGATCATGGGAGCAGGTCTGCCCAGAACATACAGGAAATGGGACTGTTAATTGGTTTTCTGGTCTTGTTAGGTTTTCCATTTAGAGTTTTAGAGCATAAATGTAAAACAACCCGTCTTCTTATAATATCTTCTTTCAAATATTCAACACTTTAATTATTGAATTCCTAATGTGTGATCTCTTGATCTCTTTGAGAGTTTACTACACCACCTGCCTTTGTATAGAACATCCTGGGGCAAGGCTAGGTGATGGGCTGCGGGCGGGTGACAAAGAGGTTTCCTTCCCGCCAGGCTGTCCCTTGCTTACTAAGTCTGGCTTAAGACCAACGTGACAGAACACGGTGCCAACGCATCCATGGGGCAAGAGAGAACATCGGAAGGGCCACAGGTGCTGTGAAGCACAATCTTAAGCCACCCCAAGAGCACTGCTTGGCCCATGCCACAGAGGGGGCAGGGCTGCCAACAGCAGTGGTGCACAGTGTGAAAGGCCCTCACCACCACACCAATCTGGGGTGTTGCAGACCAGAGGCAGCACCACAGGCAGAATATGTCAGTGTCTGGGCCCACATGGTGGCTCAAGCCCAAGGTCTGGTGGTGCACCCCAGGTACCCCAGAGCTCAGAACTCAGTCTGACAAGACTGAGTCACCTGAAGCCAGACACCAAATCATGTGATCTCAAGACAGTAACAGCATGCTGACCAGTGGAGAAAGCCACTACCAGGCACTTCCAGGAGCCCAGCCACAGGGCCCGGGACAGCCATAGACATTTGAGTCCTGCAGCAATTCATTGTATTGTTTCAACCTTCTGCACAGGCAGAGTTAGAAAGTGGCCCAGAGGGCAGAACACAGGACCAGGGCCCACATGAGCTCTTATTCAGACCTGTGGACCCCAGCCTGGGCACATGCAAGTCTCAGTTGGCCCCAGGATGGAGGGTGATTTAGGGCACCAGAGTGGAGATGAACAGAGAAGTTTTCCTAGTCTACATCCTGCCACTTTTTAAAAATAATATTTTTGAAAATATTACCTATTTGTAATATTTTCCCCCATTGACCCCTTCTAGTCTATCCTCACTTCCCACCCCAGGCCTTTACCACACTATTGCCTGTATCCATGGATTATGCATATATGCATATATGCATACAAGTTCTTTGGTTAATTTCCCACATGTCCCCACACATACACCTTTTCTCTGAGGTCTGACAGTTCTATGCTTCTGTATCTCTGGGTCTATTTTGCTGATCAGTTTATTTTGTTTGTTAGTTTCCACATATGAGTGAGATCTTGTGCTACTTGACTTTATCTGACTTGCTTATTTTGCTTAGCATACTACTCTCTAGTTGCCTCCATGAAGTCTCAAGGGGTGAGAAATTCTTCTTTTTTACTGCTGCATAGTATTCCATGGTGCAGATGTGCCACAGATTTTTCATCCAGTCCTCTACTGACGGGCACTTGGGCTGTTCATCCTGTTGCATTTGCTCCATTCCTGGAACATCACCACAGGGTGTAAGTCAGACCGCTGTATCAGGGGGCACAGGAAATAGGGTCCTGCATCTTTGGTTGAGTTGGGGTAAGCTGTGTGAATATTAACTAAGCCTGTAAGTAGGGATAGCATTTGAGTAGCTGGATACAGTTGACAGAAGATCTTTCAGATGGTGGGGCCACCATTGATGCTGTCTGAGAGAATGGTATCTGGGAGAGGAGACTGGATGGGCAGCAGGGGTCAGAGGATAGAAGATCCTCGATGCTAGGATCCCTAGGAAGGTCTGGCACTGGCCTCTGAAGATGGCTTAGAAACACTGAAAGAAGAAACAAATCTGAGAGCATAAGGGCTGGAGGAAAAATGAGATCTGGCACCTTCAGGAGCCTGTGTGGAGCACATGCAGCCCAAGCCTTTTCCAGCTGGCCACCTCCTCTGTGCACATCATTAACTGCGGGAAAAGCCGCCTTCTCCAAAGGGCTGCCATCATCAGATAGAGTGAGAGCAGAGGATAGCAACTGATCAGACAGACCCTGGGTGTGCGGAATGAGGGGGGAGGAAAAACCAGTGTATTAATCATGGGATTTTTTTTTCTTGTATTTTATGATGTTTTGACATCTTAAAATGCTTGCTGGCAGGGAAGAAACTGCTCTCCCAGGGCTAGCCAATTCTTAGATTACAAAGAACTCATTGGGAGAACATTTTTCATGTGAGTTTATACCTCCCAACTCTTATCTGACACGCCAAAGCCATCTTCTTCTTGCCCTAAATCACTCTGGGGCCAAGTGCCAAGCAGTTAGAGATCATCCTATAGCCCAGAGCCCACCAGAACTACAAAGTCAAACTCTGCCTGCCTTTTCCATGGAAGCCCAGTGAGGGCTCTGGCTCAGGCTTCCCCCTTTCTCCTGTTTCTGCCTCCTGACCAAACCCTGGTCTTCCTCTGTGGCCCTGCATGGCGTGGGATGACCCCCCACCCCACAAGAACTTGTGAGAAAAATAAACTCTTTCTTCCAAGCCTCATTCTTGCTTCCCCTGTGGCAGCACCATTCTTGCCATCTGATACCCAACACCTTTGAACAACCATCTATTCTCTCTGGTTAGTAAAGGAGGATCTCTTGTCATGTTCCATGTGCCATCTCTTGAGATTTTAGATTGGAGAACTGGGAAGACTGTGGTTCCTTATATAACCCGATGCATGACATTTATGCAAGAGTAGATCTTCCTTCCCCAGGCTGCTGGGACTGGCTTCCCTCTGGCACCTGGGACTCAGGGTTCCCTCGCAACCCCTGCTTCTCCTGGAAGGATGTCCAGAAGGACATCTGGTCTAATTAGCATATTATGTTTTTATTATTATAGACTAGAGGCCCAATACATGAAATTTGTGCACTGGAGGGGGTGTCCCTAAGCCCAGGCTGCACCCTCTCCAATCAGGGACCACTCAGGGGATGTCTGACTACCAGTTTAGGCACAATTCCTGTGGGATCAGGCCTAAACTGGAAGTGGGACATCCCTCTCATAATCCAGGACTGCTGGCTCCTAACCACTCACCTGCCTGCCTTCCTGACTGCCCCTAACCACTTCTGCTTGCCAACCTGATCACCCCCTAACTGCTCCCCTGCCAGGCCGATTGCCCCCAACTGCCCTCTCCTGCCAGCCTGGTCATCCACAACTGCCCTCCCCTGCCAGTCTGATTTCACCTCCAACTGCCCTCCCCTGCTTGCCATCTTGTGACAATGTCAGGACAGCCATCTTGTGACAACATGGGGGCAGCCATCTTGTGATGCAAGGGTGTGAGGGTCAATTTGCATATTACCTCTTTATTATATAGGATATAAAATGAATACACTGACAAAGTTTGAGGGTCAAGATAATGAATTTGGTTTGGAGATGCTGGCTTTTATGGGTACTGAGAGGACATGCAAGTGGGAAAAGCAAGCCTAGAGCATTAGCAAAGAAAAGTTTCCCTCTGGCCTGGGACCTCCTCCAATCTTTTCAAAACTCCTAACTCTGAATATGCCCATGCTCAAATGTACAGGGAACCTAGAGGGTGTTCCGGATGTGTTTTATGAACAAATGAATGAATTAGAAAAGGCAATGGACTGACCACTGACAAACATGCATGTTGTGTCATCATTGTCCATAGTTCTCAGTAAAATCACTCTCATTTCTTCCTCTGTAAATTACCCCCAGGATTGTGGCTCCTGTAGCCTCAACCTCTATCCTTCCCTCTACAATGACTCTTGTCTTTGAATTGAGCACCATAAAGAGTCCTTGTGAACTGAACCCAAGGGCAGCATGAAGATGTAAGTTGGAATGTTCTCCTCCCCAAACTTCAAACACGTGGTGCCTCTTCCTTGGCCCACTCCATCCTCAACCCCAACCTGTAGGATGCAGTGCCCACAGCTCCTTACCTGGCAAACAGCATCCTTTACAAGCTCATTCCAACCTAACTCTGCAGCCTCTCCCTCCTTGTGCCCCCTCTCCAGCCAGACCCACTGGGACTGTCCCCTGTCCCTGATGTGTCTGCTTATCCACACCTTGGAGCCCAGAACAATCTGGAGCAACTCACTGACCTCTCCACCAGGCAACTCATCCCGTCCTTAGAACCACGTCACAAGTGTTCCCTTCACAGCCTGACTGAGCCCACCAGGAAGTTAGTTACTCTCTTTGGTGGTTAAGCTACATTGATTGGTGCGATTATCCTAGTACAGTGTTTCCCAACCTTCTCTCATGATGAGAATCACCTGGTGGAGTTGTTAAAACACAGATTCCTGAATCCCAAGTAAGAAGTGCTAAACTAGAATTTTTGGGAACATATAGGTAAAATTGTATACTTAACTAGTGCTCTAAGACAGATTTTATACACAGAGCACTAAGTTAGGTATGCAATTTTACCTATATGTTCTCAAAAATTCTAGCACCTATGCCATGTGCTGTAATTATTCCAGATTCATCCCTCCCTCCACACCCCTGGAAACTAGATGCTGTGGCCTGCACTGGCTGTCCCTGCAGAGAGGCTGTGGATTCAGCTCTCTGAATTTGAGAGTCGTAGGCAGGTGACCTCGTTTGCCTTTCTATGGCAAAAGGAAATAAGCATCTATATCATAGAGGTGTTCTGAGCATTCATTGTAACAATCTGTGTAAAGCACTCAGCATAGTGTCTGTTAAACACTCGGTTAATATTAGCTCCTATGAGCTGCTGAAGCGCCAGTATTAGTGTTGGAGGCAGCAGAGGCTTCCCCATGCCTTGCAAAGCTGGGACCAGTAAGCAATCAATAATATGCACGTGAGACTGAGTGAGATGGCACTGCTTCTTGGGCTGTGCTCCCTGGCACAGCTCCAGGAACTGCCACGTGTTTCCTACAGCTCTGAGAGCCAGGAGGGCCCCCTTTCCACTCCCACCCCAATTCCTCACAGGCAGCTTGCCGCTGGAACTCAGCTCTGCATCCTAGCCTCTGCGTTGAATTTGATTCCATAGATTGGTTTCTCTAAAAGGTTGAAATTACAGTGTTCATATTGCGATAACAGTACTTGCCTCAGTGCTCCTGTTATTTGTTAAAACGTGTAATAGGGTCTCTAAGAATCTCACGTTAGAGCGCAGAGGGAACACACCTGGGCCCTTGGCTGCCAGCAGTAACTGAAGCACCTCTGAGCTCGGGGAGACAGCTGGGGACAGGCCTGAATGTGGAGGTGGGATGAGAAGTACATCAAGCTGAGCTGGCTCCGGGGTTCCTTAGGGTGCTGTTCATGAGCTAAGGACCTAGAAAGAGGGGTGGAGGAGAGGGGTATGGAGGAGAGGGGTATGAAGAAGGATGTTGAGCTGAATTTCCTACTGGAGGAGTACAAGCAGGGCTCTCCAGGCTCCAGCATAACTGGGATGCTGGCCCAGATTGCTCATTTGCAGGAATAGGAGTCTGGCCTTGAACCTTCCAGCCATGCTCCAGACTGTCCCACCCCCAGCTCCTTCAGAATATATCTACGTCATTTTCTGGGTCCTCAGTCAACTGTGTCTTTGGAAAGTTGCATGATAAATTAAACTCCTCAAGTAAAATACCACAATTTGTTTTAACTAGATAGAAATTCCTAAATTCAGTAATATCCCACTCAAAGAAATGACTTTCTAATGATGAAATTTCAAGCTAGAAGCATACCATTCCAGGAGAAATTTAGGAACAGATTAGCCATTAAAAATAGCTCAGGTTATCCTGAAAGAAGTCTGCTCCCCTCGCTGACGTGCATGCGCCCAGCCCTGAGCCCCACAGGAATGGCACAGCAAGGAAACACTAGGTTGTTTGGGAGAAGGGAAGGTGTTTCTATTTTCAAAATTCCTTATAAGATGCCCTGCTGCCCCCAACCCCATCCAAATTTCAGAGCTCCCAGAGAACCAAAGGGCTACAAAGAACCTTTTAGCCCTAGCCAGCTTGGCTCAGTGGATAGAGCGTCAGCCTACGGGCTGAATGGTCCCAGGTTCGATTTCAGCCAAGGGCACATGCCTGGGTTGTGGGCTCAATCCCCAGTAGGGGGTGTGCAGGAGGCAGCCAATCAATGATTCTCTCTCATCATTGATGTTTCTATCTGTCTCCTTCTCCCTTCCTCTCTGAAGTCAATAAAGAAATATATTTTTAAAAGAACCATTTTAGAAGAAGATTTGCAAGTATATTCGTGACTTATCCAAAATCACACTTTTTACAAACTGGTTCCCTAACTCCTAGTCAGGGTTCTCCCCACAGTGTGAGGTAGGTGAGCCTCCTCCTCCAGCATCAAAGACCCGAGAAATGTAAGGACACCGTGCAGACCTTGTTTGTTCCACCCACCATCTTCCAAAAGGGGTTAGCACACAATCAAAGGGTCAACATTTTCTTTGCCACGCTTTTTCCTGCTCATTGTCATGACTGAAACACTTTGGCCTGGGGAGGGAGCTAGATGGGAAATTCCAAGAGAGTTTTGGGCACCAAGCAGCTTCAAAAGATGGCACCGCCCTCATCTCTTTTCAGTAACTGGAGGAGTCACCCTGACCCACATTAAGCAAAGAACCTGAGTGTTTCAACCCTGCTTTAAAGAAAATTTGCCTTAGTTGAGTTCAAAGGGAATGAAAAACTAGGTCAGTTGCCCAGGGTTTTTTAAAGAAGAAAAATGGAAAGAGGGAAAAAAATGTTACTTTACTAATGAAGTTGGTATCTTCCATCCTCCATTGTCTTGGCTCTTAACCAAATGAAATAAATAAACTAGTCAGTTTGGATCCTACAGCAAAGGCAGAAGCCTGAAGTCCCAAGAATCAGTGGCTAATTTAAGTCCCATGGGCTTTGACCCACCCTTTTCTTCTAGCTCTCTATATGGGGAAGTCTGCATTAATGAACACCATGGTAGGTGGGAGAATTGGTCCTCCAGTGGAGGAGTCAGACCTCTGGGTCACCTACCAGGCAGCTTCTATACTCTTCTCTCCATTCATTCATTCATTCATTCCCTCATTCATTCATCCAATGTTTACATATCAACTCCATTGTGTCATGTCTTCCTACCCTGCACACTCATGCTAATGGCAGCCACTTCTTTAAAAAAAAAAAAAAAAAAAAAATATATATATATATATATATATATATATATATATATATATATATATTATTGATTTTTTACAGAGTGGAGGAGGAGGAATAGAGTTAGAAACATCAGATGAGAGAGAGAGAGATTTATCGACTGCCTCCTGCACACCCCCTACTGGGGCTGTGCCTGCAACCAAGGTACATGCCCTTGACTGGAATCGAACCTGGGACCTTTCAGTCTGTAGGCCAACACTCTATCCACTGAGCCAAACTCGTAAGTGATGGCAGCCACTCCTTGAGAAATTCCTGCTCTAGCACTTGGTCCATAGCATCTCTCCTATGACTTGAAACCATTCTAAAAGGTTATTCTTCCCAGTCCACTGACAAGGCTCAGAAGGTAATTAAGGACCAGAGAGCCCAAGCTTATCTTCAACCTCCAAAGCCAGAGTTCTTTCTCCATCAGGGTCCATGCTGTTCTGGAGGCATGTGGCTGGTGGCTTCCACATCCAGCCCCACCTGACATTCCTACCTTTCCCCTTCACCCTCCAGCCCCAGAAATGGAACTTGTCTTATTCCCACTATGCTATGAGCTCCTTGAAAAATAGTAACATCTTACTCATTTTTCAAATGGATATGTCTTTAATGAAAAGAAGCCCAATAAAAGACAGGTGACCCCAATAGGACCAGCTAAGAATGGCTGCCCCACACTCTCCTCCATGGCCAATCCCAAGGGCAGGTCCAATGATACTGTGTACACCCAGGTGTTCCTCAGCATCTGGCATCATCTCCAAAAATACTTGACCCTACACTATCTTCCTCCCCACTAGTCTAGTTCTGTGAACTTCCTCAAGACCTTTCCTCAGAGGAATCCCAGAACTGGTGGCATGCTTGGAGGTGATTCTAATACTGCTCCTATTAGAGCAGATAGGGAACCCATAAGTGGGGGAGGCATCTGGAACAACAGCAAGAAGCCAGCACTGCCATGGCCCTGGAGGGGGCACCGGGGAAAGACCAGGTAAGAACTGGAACCTCCTGGCAGGAGCTCACTGCAGGAATGCAGCCACGATAGAAGTGCAGGCAGGCTTGGAGGGATGGAGCCCAGGATAACTACCCTGCCCTTCCCCTCCTTTCTCTACTGGCTGAGTCCACCAGAAGCCAGGCTGCCCTCCAGAGGACACTGGCCCTCCCAGGACACAGAGTGAACAGAGAAAGACATGGAAGGGGAAGGGAGAGGGGGTGAAGTAAAATCAGCACAGACCCCTTCCTTCTAAGGACCCTGATACACTCTCAAATGATGCTCTAGACCTGCCTCTAGGAAAACTAAAGACACAGCCTCACCAGTCAGGGCTCCACTTGGCTCTCAGTGTGCGCTCCTAAATCAATGGTCTTGTCCCCAGGCTGTCGCTGCCCTAATAAACAGAGCAGGGGCTGATGGGGAGCACAGAGCATTTCTCATCTAAAACATCTTGTGTCAACAATACTTTATTCAATAACTACTAAGTGCCAGACACTGATACTCAGATAAATGAGATGCTCTGGAGTTCAGGTCTCCCAGGAGCTCATGATTTTATTGTGCAGCCTGGACTTGTGCAGAAAAGTTAAATACAGGATGTCCAGTGTCAGGCGCCGGTTAGGCTGTGCTGTGCAGGAGGAAAGCGATGAGCTTGGGCCAGGCCCTCAGAATGTGATCCTCGTCTTGCTATTCCCCAGCTGTATGGCCCTGACAAGTCATGTTTCCTCAGTTGCCCATCTTGTTAAAATGACCTCCACAGCCTGCTTCTAGGGTTTCATGGGTGTTTGAAGGTCAGAAAACGTGAGTGTTTTATGAGTCCCAGTTGGCTTGTGGTGGTCAAGGACAGAAAATGTTGAGAAAGGCAGATATGGGAGGGTGGGCTGTCTGGGCAGGGGAAGCAGCATGAGGAGTGGCCCTAAGACAGGATAGCACTTAGCCCAGGAGGAGGAAGGGCAGGGGTACGATTTAATGATGAGCCTCTAAGGTGTAGAGTGAAGTCAGGGTGGAGGAAGAGACCAGAAGAAAATGATGTGCTCCTATCCCATTTTGAACCTGCAGACCACTCAAACCGAAAACTTGTTTTCTTTCATTCTGCTTAACTGGAAGAGTGAGAACCTGGGAAATCAAATAAGCACCAAGTCTGGATGGCTAACTGGGGAGTCACTTGCCCTAGAGTGACATTTCTAAAGCACAAATCAGATTAAGTCACTCCCTTGCTCATAAGCCTTCATGGTTCCCTTTGCCCACAGGACAAAGTCCAAGTGCCTTAGCCGGATGTGCAATCTCGCAATTCCACGTGACAGGGCTGCTCACTCTGCACTGAGCGAGCTACTTACTAGCCACAGTCCCCATCTCCCATCATCTCCACACGCCTCTTCCAACCATGCAAGATCATTCATTCAGCACAGATCTATGCAGCATTTATCAAACATCTTTGATGGGCTGGGCCCTGATATGAACAAAATAGGACACATACAGTCCCTCTTTCCTTGGTCATTAAAGATGGGAGAGGAAGATGGGTTTTCATCCATAATTACAACAAAAATTGCAATGGTTAGGAGGAGAAGCCATGGGCTATGGTTTCTAAGAGGCAACTGGAGGGCCAACCCATTCTGAGAGGCCAGGGGACTCGTCCCTGAAGATGCCTAAAAGGTGAGATGGGCTCAGCAAGACAATGACAGGGACAGGCAAAGGGGCCTTCAGGGTAGTATTCAGTCAGCAGGAACAGTGGGCATGAATCCTCTGAGGCTGGACCAGGCTCCATGAAGCCACATCAGCCTTCACTAGGTGGACACCAAGGACATGACCTAGATGTGATTGGGTGGTCCCCCCGGAGAAACATGTTTTATGTTATCCTGACAGCAATATAATGCCACTGAAGTTGTATGGATGGGACTGACACGATAATATTTTTATCTGATCGCTCTATGAAGAATGGAAGATGAGGGAGAACAAAATTCTCTTCTTTAGAATCTGCTTCCAATCCCTCTTCCTATAGCAAATAGATTGCTTGTCTTCTCAGAGCCTAGGTCTTTTGGGGTCTCTCCAGGCCATGTAACCACTCCCTTCTTTGCTCCCACCCTCACCCCACAGATTGCAAAATTCCTTTGTAATCTGTATTATACTATTATGAATTCTTATTTTGCCAGTCTTCCCCAATGGAGTCTTACAACAGGCACTGCATTTTTTCTTTTGTATCCTTGTGCCCTTGAGATCTAGCAGTGATCCTGGAACCCTGCAGGCAGCCAATAAATATCTATTAGTTGACTGATTAGAGGAACAAAATACCCAACTCTCTGTGGAGCTCCTCCTGTGGTTGACCTCTCTCCGCAGCTGCGATGCTATGCAAACACAGGAATGTCCAAAGTTTTGTGTCAGAGACTGAGAGTCTTCCATGCCCTCATTGATAGCCCCATCACAAGCCAGAGCCCGCTGACCCACAAAGAGAGCCTTGTCTTTGTAAGGGTGAGGGACACAGCTGGGGTGTGGCTGAAGGGCATGGCCCATGGTTTTTTGTACAACTCAAGCCCAAAGAAATATCACAGTGAGACTAATAGTCAATAGTGAATGAGTTTAGGTTAAAGGAGGGATGGGAGTCAGAAGTCTCTCCAGTGGCTGTAAGCAAGAAAAACAAGAAGTTAGATTGCTTCCAGGCCACCCAGCCAAGGCCATGCCTTGGACCCTCAGGCCCTTGTCTCTCCGTGAGCTGGACCAGAAGTACAGGCGTCCATGCGTTCACCTCCATGCTCACTGCATTGACATTCCTCTGTGCACTTGGTGTTTTCAAGCCTGGGATGTGATGCTGATGAAAGACAGTTAATTCAATTTCTACGGAGAAATTGATTAATGGACTGGATTAAAAGAAGTCCCTTGTGTCCGCAGCCTTCGCCCGGCATACCAATTCTGTGTTATCTCCCCACTTTCTCCTTGCTTCTCACCTGACACTCTGACAATATACACTGGGGCCCAGTGGGAAGGAGGCAGGAGGCGAGGAGAGATGAGAAGCTGCCGATTAGGGCTGGAGCACATCTCTATATTTAATTAGTTCTATTAATATTTTTAAGAAATAATAAAAGGACCCTGTGGGGAATACACTGATCTTGGGGTTGTTCTGGCAACTGACAGCTGCCTAGAAGCAGGGGCTCTACCAGACAGTCCTCAGGACCTTCACCCTTTCCACCCTGCTCTCCAGGGAATGCGCCAGAAGTCACTGTCTCCTTGCAAGACCCAGCATCACACATAGCCCTGGGAGAAGGTCTCTGCCCATGGCAATAGGCCGGACAGCACAGGTCCTGGAAATTCTCAGACCAAGAAGGGGCAGGCAGCACACTCCCCAGGCCAGGCCAGCTTTTTCTTTTGACCCAGAGTTACCTGGGGTTGAGAGGATGAGAGGCAGGGAACAGAGCACATAACCCCAGACAGACCCTCTTAACCTCAGGGTCGGGGAAGGACTTCCCCAACTTTCACTCTAGAACTACTCTTTGTAAGATCCCCGTACTTTTCACAGATTTGCATTTTTCCTAAATCTGTATCAGTTTCCAATCCACATTCTGAGTCATAAAACTTGGACCTGGTGTTGTGGTCTAAATGTCCTTGTCTCCCAAAATTCATATGTTGAAGCCCTGATGCATAATGAGCTGCATTAGGAGGTATAAACCTTTGGGATATAAGTAGGTCATGAGGGTGGAGCCCTTGTGAGCTCAATTAGCACCCTTATAAACCAGACCCAGAGAGCTCTCCACCATGTGCAGACACAGTGAGAAGATGCCATCTATGAACCAGGAAACAGGTCTTCACCAGACACCAAATCTGCTATCACCTTGACCTTGGACCTTGAGCCTCCAGACTATAATCAATAAATTTCTGTTCTTTAACCTACCCAGTCTATGGTATCTATACTAATAAAAGGGCAATATGCTAATTAGATTGGGAGACTGAATATCTTCCTACCGTCCCACTTCTTTCTGACAAAGCCATGTGGTAAGGGCCGAGGCAGAGGTGGTTAGGGGTGATCAGGCCAGCAGGAGAGGGCTGTTGGGGGCCATCAGACTGGCAGGGGAGGGCAGTTGGGGGCCATCAGGCAAGCAGGAGAGAGGTTAAGTGGCAATAAAGCCAGTAAGCAGGCAAGTGGTTAGGAACCAGCAGTCCCGGATTATGAGATGGGTCCTAAACCTGCAGTAGGACATCCCCCAGGGGTCCCAGATTGGAGAGGGTGCAGGCCGGGCTGAGGGACCCCCCCCCCCTTCCCCTATGCACAAATTTTGTGCACTGGGCCTCTAGTTTTGTTATAACAGTCCAAGCAGAGCAAGACACCCAGATAATTTTTTTTTTATCCTCCCAATAAAAATCAATAAATATATTGTTCTTGGCGAAAATACTGAATGTATTTGATGGGCCTGTCTTCACGATGCTACTGATTGCAAGGAAGTGCACCTTAGGATAATAGAGCTTGACAGGGACACAGGCAGCCGCCACCTCCAGACTCAGCCCTCCCCACCCTGCATTAGAAATGGGATCCATCAACTGTCTTTGGTAATAACCTGGTCCTTTGTGGCTTCTGTTAAGAGCAACTGGCTCTGGCTTTGGCTTTGTGCTCATAGCCAGGGCTGCACCTGTTTCCCATCCCTCGGTGGCAAGAGGGACAATGGAGCTCCAACAGACACAGGCTGGCACATCACTAAAACACTGTTGATGAATAATTTATTCAAATGAGCCTGTGCATGTTAGACAATATTGCATTACGAAATAAATCAATTATGATTTTTTTTAAAAGAGAGAAAGAAATCTCAGTTTGTTGGAAAACATTGCAAATGTGGATGATTTTCTCTTTATTAAAAAACAAAAACAAAAGGGAAGTGAGATCTCATTTAAATAAGAATCTGTTACAGCAGCTACAGAGCCATTTCAGTGGCTTCTTAAGAGAGTGTCCCCTAAACCACGCACATCTGCCAGATGCCAGCTTTACCTGTTCAATTAGGATTCTGTGCCTATTGTTGGAAGCTTAACTTTGAACTTATAAAGCTATGTAGCTCACAAAGGTTTGGAGTTAGTTGCCCATAAGTCTGCATAAATTAGCATTCTTTATCCCACATGGGGTTTCTGAAAGGAATTGTGAGTATCTCTGTAAGTATCTGGATGGATCACCTTTTGCAATGCCAAGGGGAAGAAAATGTCATTCAAGAATACTGGAAGTCTCAAGGGTTTACATTTTTGAGAAAAAAAATAAGAATTTCATTTTGGTGGGAAGTAGAGAACTCTACTTCATTCTATCTTTTGTTTGTTTAATGGAATCTCATTCATTCTTTTGTTTGTTTAATGGAATCTCATCACTGAATGAATGAATGCAGATTCCATTTATTCAAAAAATTTCCTGGCTCACCTCACACCTGTCCAGCTGGACAGCCCTGAGGCAGGGGCTGAGACACAGCAGTGCTGTCCAAGAGAGCACACAGGATGTGTCAACTGTCTGCTCGGACCAGCTTCCAGGCAGAGGGAAATGCTATGAAGTGGTCTCATAAATCCTAATTCACCTTTTGCCTTCAGCAAGGCCCTTTCCCATGTGAGTGTTTATAAATGACAATGTCTAGTAGGACAACTCAACAGGTGGGCCAAACCCAAATCACACCTGGAAGCAGGGTCAGATGAAGGAAAGGCAAAGCCACTATGACAGGGGGCTTGGAGTCATCCCTAAAGACGAACTTTATTTGTGTGTTTGGTTCTCTCTGTCCCTTCACCAAGGAAGTGACTCACGACAATGAGATACCCTCACCCTCAAAAGAGAAATCATGCAACACTCACTTTGTACCAGGGGCTGGCCATTCAACCATGAACAGAGGGATGCTCATGCTGATGGTGCCTCAATGGCGGGATATTCAGCACAGGCCAGGCCAGGCCTGAGGCAGCTGGCAGAGTTGGGAGGAAGGCCAAGGCCAGCCTCTAGCCTCCACTGAGAAGGCTCTGCTCCAGGGAGGCTGGAAGCAAGGTCAGGAGTGAGCCCACAGAGCAGAGCAGAAGCAGAAGTGGGCGGGGGAGGGAGAATGCACAGGGCAGATTTGGGGTGGTCTTGGCTGAATGCTTTAAGGGAATTGGCTCACCGCCTTATGTGCCAACACCCTTCCCCATCTTTAAACTCCTCCAACCTGTGGCTCTTTCTCACTTAATGGTTTGTGATGATCCTTATACCTTTGTTTTCTCTCATTTAGCTTTGCCCAGTGGTTCAGTGGAGTGTTGGGAACTACCTCGCCCAGGCTGTGACAGATGATGTGCTGAGGAGAAGAGACAGTCCAAGCAGGAAGTACGCCAAAAGGGGGAGGTGACCGAGACTGATGCTGGGACACAGGCGGGGCAGTGGGGACTCACTGGGACATCCAGATGCCCCTGCACACCTGGATGGAGGAAGCTCAGGCAATCATCACTTCTGGTAAACTGACTACAGGTGGGCTCAGATGTGGTTTGGGGAGGGGCCTAGTCCTGCACAGCAGACCTCCAAACAGTGACAAGGTCCGTGCTCTGGGAAGGCACAGGATGGACAACTCCAGCTGGATACTGTAGCCTCAGTCTCCCTCCCCCATGGGCTGAGGTTCACCCTTGGGGGCCTGGCAAGGACACTCCTATTGAAACAAGCAGACAGAGATGAGAGGAGAGACGTGCATTGAGTGTACTTGTTTCAATCAAATCATAAACTCCCCAGAAGCAAGAAACACCCCTATGATACCTCTCTTAATACCTACATTATGGGACATAGTAATATACAAGTAACACACATGCATTCCAGTTTAAATCCTCCAGCAGCTCCTTTCCCCCCAAAGCAAGTTGTGTCCTGGGAGCCTGTGGACTCTACCTGGCCAGCCTCAACCACTGTGCTGGGCATTCTGCTCCAGCCCATCCCCCCAGGGTCTCTCTGCCCCCACCAGACATGCACCCACCCTACCCTATCCCTCTCCACATGCATAATCCCCTCTCTGTACCTTCCAGGCTGCGCTAGTTCCAATCTCCTGGGCAGGCCACACTTTCTCATGCCTCCATGCTTTGCACAAGATTGTCTGCCTGTGTCGGGGACTCCCACCCCCATGCCACTCTGATTGTGTTGAGATGTTTCTGCTTGTAATTAGAGACCCAGCACACAAGTCACTTTGTCTGGGAGTCCTCTCTCTGCTTGATAACCCCTGACCAGTATATGCCTCCATCACAGCAATTTTCAACTGGCTTGCTGCAGAATGTCTTAAACATGCATTGAGTCAGGGGTGCTGACCTCTTTTCCCTGGGATTGTCAAATAAAAAAAGGACAGCAGCCAACACAACAATAGCTTCCAAGTGTGGATGAATCAAAATTATATCTGTTGTGTTGTCAGATCAGCAAAGAATATAATTTTTTTTTGTGTGTGTGTGTGCCGCAGAATGTCAGTTAATTAGTTTGTGTGCCGTGAGATGAAAAGGTTGAAAATCACTGCTCTATCAAACTGTCTATTACACTTCCCACAAGCACTGATGCTCTTGTCTATTCTTCTCCCACAAAGCAGAGGACTAGAGCTGGGGCCATATATTCACCTTTGAACAAGCATGTTGAATACATGAATGAATGAATGAGTGACAAGCACAAGCTCACATTGGAGTGAATAGTCAAGTGGGTTCCACAATCATGTGTCATGTGGAAGAAGGCAAAACTACCCTCCAGCCCCCACAGTCTGCATCTGAATGTTCCTCCTCACCCTGCACTGCCATCTTCCCTCTCTCTGGGCCCTTACGTTTGGACAGTAGGAGGAGGATGATTCATACATAGTCTGCTTCTGCCTTCGCAGCAATGTGGTCCTGGAAGTCGAAGAACTTAACTGTAGCCTAGAAAGGAGTTTAAATGCTCCCCCAACTCCCGCTGGCCTTCCCGGGCTGCGGGCTCAACAGAGGCCCCAGCCAGCCATGCCGCAGCCATTAGTTCAGGTTCCATAGTGGAGAATGCAGCCAACATTTTGAGAATAAATGAAACAGAGAAATCATGGAATTCCAAAGGGGGCCTTAGGGGAGGATGGATCACTTTATCCAGAGAGTTTTTCTCCAGATTTGGAAGAGGAGGGGGAGGGATGTGGTGTTAGAACTCCCCATGTGCCAAATGCTTTCACGTGTGCATCTCATTCGGCGGTCCTCGCCCGCAGCCTGAGGTCAGCGCTGTTCTGCTTCTCAGGCCAGGGGGGCAAGGCACAGGGGCCTGTGGGGACAGTGCGGGGCGCACGGCCATGCAGCAGGAGCTCTGCCTCCAGACTCGCGGGAGAACTGGTGTTTCTTCCTGCCAAGAGAATGGTGTTGCCAAGTGACAGGCTCTGAAGGGACCTCTTATTGAGATAAAAAGGGGCTTTCCAAGGTCTTGTCTCAGCTAGGACAGCCTCTGGGCTGAGTGGGCAGGCAGTCTGACCTCACTCTCCACTGCCCTCTCCTTAGGGGTCTTGCCCCCCACAGCCTGCTGCTGCCACCTCACTGGCCCCAAAGGACCACTGAAGTTCTAGTTCGAACATTCATACAAAGTGTGGGTTTTGCTTTGGCTCCTCCTCAAACAGCTGAGGCAGTTGGTATAGCAAAGAAGATTTTACCAAATATCACAGGAAAAGAGACAAAACATAGATACACTGGGGTCCAGGCATGGCCACTAATCCTGCCAGTAAGTCTCTATCACTGCTGACAGCTTCCACCCCTGTAAGGGGTCTCCAGGGTCCTCCCTACAGGGCCAAGCAGAGGCCAGAGTGCCCCAGAGAAGAGAGAACTGTCCAGGAGCACCCAGCCCATTGGTGGCAGCCTTTCGGGCTCACAGTGAGGCAGGCACTGGGTGACGGTGGCTGGGATAGAGAGAAAGCCCTGGGGTGAGAGCAGCGAAAAGGACTGGAGGTGCCAGCCATTCAGAAACACAGGCCTCATCACACCCTCTCCCCACTCCGCAACCCCAACTTGCTCTCTGTGCTCCCCCATCACCAAAGTACACCCAGATGCCTCCTAGGATCACACCCTTGAATTATTCACAGTTCCCCAGAGGAATAACCAACAGGATATGTGTGTGTGTGTGTGTGTGTGTGTGTGTGTGTGTGTGTGTGTGTGTGGAGAGAGAGAGAGAGAGAGAGAGAGAGAGAGAGAGAGAGAGAGAGAGAGAGAGATATTCATTGCAAGGAATTGGCTCATGCAGTTATGGATGCCCGCTAGTCCCCAGATCAATAATTATCAAGCTTGAGACCCAGGAGAGCTGATGAAGTAGTTCCAGGCCAAGTTCAAAGGCTAAGGCCCAGGAGAGCGAAGGAGAAGTTCCAGTTTAAATGTCAGCAGGCTTGAAATGCAAGATGAGCCAGTGTTTCGGTTCAAGTCCAAAGGCAGGAAAAGAGAGATGCCCAGCACAAAGCAGTCGGGCAGGAAGGCGTTTACCCATATACACAAGAGCTCAGTCTTTTGTTCTATGGAGGCCCTCAGCACATTCCAGGGGTTTAGCCACATCTGGAAGGGCAATCTGCTTTACTCGGTCTACCCTTCAGACATCAATCTCAGCCAGAAGCAACCACACAGACACACCCAGAGTAATGTCTGACAAATATTTGAACACCCTGAGGACGAGTCAAGACGCCACATAAAATTAACCATCATGCTTGTCAATGTTGCATCTGCCCCTATCCCAGCTCCCACAACTCACACCCCCTGACCCGGCCTTGGCATACATCTTCCCCTTTCTAGTACACTCTTCCCTCCCTTCTCTCCCCCTTGAACTCCTGCTCATACATCAAGACCCAGTGCAATGGTGGCTGTCCTGATTCCTCAGTCTAACTTTCCCTGTGGTGTCAGAGCAGCTCAGTGCGGGTCCATACGCTTTCATTAAACACTGCTCATACTATGCACTGTACTCCGAGGGAAAAGCTTGAGTTCAGATGGGGCCCCTGCTGCCTCTGCATCTATAGGAGTGGGAGAAGATTTCATGAGAAAAGAGTTTCTGAACAAGATAAGGGATATCTAACCTGGCCTGGGGAGGAGTGGGGAGAGTGGACAGTGGTCTCGGAGGAGAAGATTAATGAGGCACATCTGGGACTCAGAGTTAGGACAACGTGTAGGAAGGAAGCTGACATTTCACTCTTTTTAAAAAAATATATTTTATTGATTTTTTACAGAGAGGAAGGGAGAGGGACAGAGAGTTAGAAACATGGATGAGAGAGAAACATTGGTCAGCTGCCTCCTGCACACCCCCTACTGGGGATGTGCCCCCAACCAAAGTACATGCCCTTGACTGGAATTGAACCTGGGACCTTTCAGTCTGCAGGCTGACACTCAATCCACTGAACCAAACCAGTATCAGCTGGCATTTCACTCTTGGAAAACAAAATAATTCTAGTGGCAGGAATAGGAGCCTGCCTGTCTTCACGAATAGATGAATGGATGGAAGGATGGATGGATGAATAGAAGAAAGCTAAGAAGGTAGGAAGGAAGGGAGGAGGGAGAGAGGGAAGAAGGAAGGAAGGGAGAAAGGAAGGAAGGAAGGAAGGAAGGAAGGAAGGAAGGAAGGAAGGAAGGAAGGAAGGAAGACAGTCTCACTTGGTCTTTGCAAAAGTACAAATAAATAAAAGTCATTATACTTTCCATTTTACTGGTGGGAAACTGAGGCACAGGGAGTTAATTGATTTGTCCAGTCTCCTGCATCTGTTTCTGTCCTGACTCCCTGCCCAGGATTCTCTTCTGCAGCTATGCTCCCTCTGGGGAGAGACAGGAAGTCACAGCCCTGGGCTCAGCATCCACCCTGACTGAGCTACTTAAGGAAAGAGGCCCTCTGGGATGCCAGGCTCTGCCTTTTCTTTAGAGGTTAAATGGCAGAGCCACGAACATTCCCAAAACATTGAGTTCTTTTCCGGGATTTTTCTCCGTCATTTATTATGGTTTCCTTTCCAAAACAGGTGGACTTATGCAAAATTTACCCCCAGTTTTCTTTCTTCTTCTGAGGTAGCCTTTCTCTCTGTTAGCTGTTTCCCCTTCTCTTTATCCTCCTTCCCGCCCCCTTTCTCTCTGTCCCCCACTAGCACAGATATCCCCTCTGGCTAAGTCCACCTTCTTACACCCGCGGGCTCTGGCTTAGCATTTGCTTGACCCTCAAGGAGCTGGCTGCTTTTGCTTCTCCAGAACTCTGGCTAGGACTTCACCGACCCCTGGCTGCCCATGCCAACCCAGAAGTGAGCAGGGCTGGGAGGGAGGGCAGCCAGCAGGCAGTGTTGCCAGGGAGCAGGCTCTGTGGCCAGTCTCTTAGTTTCATCTAGTGGAACTGGACATGTAATTAACTCCTCTCCATGGATCACACTGGTCCCTCAGCTCCCTTTATACGCACAAGTTTACATTTCAAGGACATTCCAGAGCCCACATCAGCTCCAACAGCATGTCCAGGCTGCATTCCTGACCCTCCCAGAGGGACTGGGGTTTGGAATCAGTATCCGCCTCTTTGCAGCCCAGAGTTGCCTGCCCGGGGGTTAGCCCGAGCTGGGAAACCTTTCCCACCACATCCAGCATCTCTACCCAGCTCTTATCCTGAGTCAAGACCAGAGGAGGCAGCCAGAGGCAGCAGGGGGGACAAAGAACATCAGCTCACAGAACACCCCATCTCCCCAACACAACCCCTTTATGTCACAGAAATGAGATCTTTGGAATCCTCTATTTTCTCTCTTGCACAGCTCCCGAGAAGACCTGATTCCTCCTTTGGCCTCACTTTCTAGATCAGAAATGTTTCTTGGGTTTCTGTTTTCAACCTTAAGAGCCCACTATGGACTTGTAGGGACCAATAGGAGTAGGTATCCAAGCAAAAGGATTTGGAGAAAAGGGAGGCTGGGGAGGGCTGTCATTGTTCCAGGCTAGAGTTTGTGTGGCTTGTTCTCTGCTTTACTTGTTACTAGAATTGTATGGTGCCCTATGAGGAATAAAGCAGGAGAGCGTCCTGTATACCAGGCATAAAGGCAATGAGTTCAACGACCTCACAGTTCACTCTTTAGGCAGAAGCAGCGGTGCTCTCCTAAGTAAGCAGGCTGGAGGTGGGATGTGGATTCCATAGGACAAGGTAAGTCTTTCCATTTGTGTTGTGTTTACTTTGCATTGGCTGCTGACACTTAGCCACACCCACAGCTCACCTCCAGCAGTGCCCAGGCCCCTACCTTACCCTGCCCCCCTCTTTCCACTGAGTCCTCTCTCTCCCTCACTCCTGCAAACACAGTGGGCAGCAGGGCAGGCAGCCTGGAGTGGCAGCTCTGAGACCATTCCTGACACTCACTCCTTTCTCTCCCGCTCTGCCACTTCCCCAGATGGAGGAAGGCAAGCAGTCACTGAGAGCCTGCCAGGCAGCAGGCCCACATGGTCCCCAGAACTCCTCCATCATTTATTTCCTTCTTTTCTCCTCTAAACTTTTATGTCGCAGTAAATCCTTCAAAAGCCAAACAGCCCCTAAAAACACCCAAAGAGTGAGTCACTAGGCCAATCCACCCATAGGACCCCGCTGGCCAAGTTTCTGAGCCTCAAGAAAATGTATGGCAAGGAGACTTCCAGGGCCAGTCAGAAAAAAGTCCTCTCAGTGCAGCGACAGTGACACCCATCACCGGGCACTCCAGGCCCATCAGTGGAAATGCCTGGGAGGAAGGCCTCAAGGCGCTGATTGCAGCACAGGATGCTCAGGAGGAAACACGGAGGAAAGAGGAAGAAGGTCAAAATCAAGGCTCCTCCTGTACCTTTCATTCCAATACCTTTTTGGAAACCAGTTGCAATGAAGGAGGATACAAGGAATATTTTTACTGGTTGTTGCTTGCTTGTCCCATATGATGATAATAACTTGCAACATATGCACACATATCCATATAGATATTGGTGGACTTAAGCTTAACTTACCCCAGTATATACATGTGTGTAAATAGTCCTATATAATAAGAAAGGAGTATGCTAATTATCCATTATGTCATGAGGCATAACAACTGACCACATAACAACCAGATCCAGATCATGGATCTGCAGGAGGGTGGGGCAGTGAACTACAGGTGGGTGGCAAAGAGCTACAGGAGGGGGCAAGGCAGCAAGCTATGAGGGGGGGAAGGGGGAAGCTACAGGAGGGTGGCAGCGACCTAATGACCAATGGATTCATGTGCAGGGCTACTAGTATATGTATAATAGACATGGCCTTTAATATGCTGTTGCACATTCTGAACCTCTAGGATGATAATAATATATATACCTTACTATTTTACTGAAAAAGAAACTAAGTTACAGAGCATAAACATGGTTTACCAGAGTCACAGATTTGAATGGTGGCCAAACCGAACCTGTAACCCAGGTTCCCTGACCTCCAGTTCAAATGTACAGCACCCCTCACCATCTCCTCATCTGATGAAAGCAACTCAGATCTCCCAATCGGTACACCCCTGGCTTCTAAGCCAGGGCCTGGGAACCCAGGGACAGCAGAGAGTGGGTATAGAAAAGTCAGAGGAAATACAGAAAGGAAAGCAGGAAGCCAGGACTGGCAGAGACAGATTTCTACTGGATTATTAATGCTGAATTGTGCTACCTTTCCCAAAGGGACTGGCTTCCAATCAGCAAGTAGATTTGCTATGTCCTTGTTCATTGAACACATTCTATCTTCCATCAGGCACAGAGTGGGTCTTATGGGGAAAACGTGGATGAAGGGGATATATATTCTGGTCTCAAGAAGGTCATTCAAATGAGGAAGACAGATAGGACTTTGACAAAACCCACTAATTGCCCCCCTTATATTATTTATCTCCCTCTTTTGTAGAAATATAACTCTCGGTTTTTAGCTGGGATTAAAGACCTTATTTCCCAGCTTTGCCTGAAGCTAAAACCAAAAGCATAAGCAGAAGAGACATGTGCAATTTCTAAAGAATGTGCTTAAAAGGGGAAGGAATGTGCCCCTCGTAACCTTTCCTGCTTCCAGCTGGCTGGAATGTGAACATGAAGGCTGGACATCCAGCAGCCACCTTTGCCCTTGAGCTGACCTTGGAATAGAACCTGTATACAGTAGAGCACAGAACAGAAAGTGTCAGGGCCCTGGCACCATGGGTACCTCTTAGCCCTGGACTCCCTCCCTCCAGGCTTCCAATATATGAAAGGGAGAGTTGGACCTTGTTTAAGATTCTATTATTGTAGAGCTTTCTGTTACACTCAGCTAAATAGAATCCTAACTAGTATAACAGCCAAGTCAGACTTTAGCAAGAACTAAGTAGCATTCTGAGCAGTGCACAGTGGGAACAGAAATGGCTTACTGCCTAGGAAGGTTAAAAAAAAAAGAATCAACAACAGGTGTGAGTGTCTTTAAAATGAAGTAGAGTTGCTCTGTCATCCCATTCAAAAAGGATTGTGAGTTCGATTCCTAGTCAGGGCATACACCTAGGTTGAAGGGTTTGATCCACTATCAGGGTGAGTATGAGAGACAACTGATCAATGCTTCTCTCTCTCTCTCTCTCTCTCTCTCTCTCTCTCTCTCTCTCTCTCCTTCACTCTAAAATCAATAGAAACATATCCTTGGGTAAAGATTAAAAAAATAAAATAAAGGTTTCCTCTAGTAAAGAAAGATGGGGTGTTCAAGGCAGGAACACAGGAAAGTATACATGGTTTATTCAAGGAATGAAGAGTACCTGAATCTTGGGTGAATTCCTTGAGGGAGGTAGGCCTTTCTAGGCCATCCAGTCCCTCCCAGCCAATACTCCTAGGTGCAGCCTGCAGCCCCAGCACTGGCCCACTGCTGAGTCATTGCGGTCCCAGTGCCTTCTTTCTTACACCTGTTCCCACAGTTGCTGTGACTGTTCTCACCAGGTCCTCTCAAGTCCAAGGGGAACAAGCTGCTGGGCAGAGCAGGGTGGGGGACCAGGGAGAGCTATCAACCACCTGCTAGGCTCTAATCCAAAGGTTTGGGAGGGGAATTTATGAGTTCCAGGTAATTTGAGCCTTGCCAAGAAAAGTACTGCTTTCATAAGCACTTGAAGGACTGATAGTCTCAAATCCAAAAATCAAGGCCTCCATCCCTGATTGGTACCTAATGCTGCAGAACATCTACTCCTGTCTACCCCTTGTCCACATGATTCACATCTCTTGGGCATGCAAACAACATGTACCTCTTCCTTACATTCACCCTAAGTCAAATCCTCATCACAGAATCTGCCTGAGGTTCAGAATCTCATCATCTAAACCAGATCCAGATGGAGATGAGAGTCCTGGGGTCCAATTCCTCAGATGCAGCTGATCCAGAAACATGTGAACTAAAAAGACCAATTACACAGCCAACACAGTATGAGAAGGATGGCAGCCTCCAATACCAAAGTTCTCACTCTCTTTCAGTCTCTGCTAATAAGCTCTTTGCTGTCCTTCCTGCCTCTGTTAGCCACATGTTTTTAACTTTGGGAAAGGCAAAACTCCACTTCCAGTTTCCAATGTCTGGAGGCTGGAAAAGGGGTGACTCATGATATATAGAAGTGAAATATTTGGCAACCCTGTAGACTGTGATACTTTGGAAGGAAGAAATAATGCTTACTTGTATTAGTGAGTGTTCTCCAGAGAAACAGAATCAATATACATGAAGAGATTTATTAAGAGGAATTGGTTCACATGGTCATGGAATGCTGACAAGTCCCACAATTTTCCATCTACAAGATGGAGACCCAGGAAATCCTATGGTGAAATTCTAGTCCAAGTTGAAATCCTGAGAACCAGGGGAGCAAATGATATAAGTCCCAGCCCAAGGGCAGAAGACAACTTATGTCTCAGCTTGCACAGAAAGGAAGAAAGCAGGAAGGGGTGAATTCCTCCTTCCTCCACTTTTTGTTCTATTCTGGCCCTTAATGGATTGGATGAAGCCCACCCATACTGGGGAGAGCAGATCTACTCTACTGAATCCACCAGTTCAGATGATCAACTCATCCAGAAACACTCTTGCAGTCACACCCAGAAATGTTTAATCTGGGTACCGCTAGCCCAGTAAGTTGACACATAAAATTAACATCACACATAAGAATTTGTGGATTAACATAAGAATTTATGGATATTGATAAAGAGATTTTCAGGCAGAATGTAGAAATGATCATTTAATTTCTTCTAATTTCATGAAGTGCATAAAGAGAGAAATGAATAAAATAAGAAATTGATTTCAAGAAAAATTTAGAGAAATGGGAAGAGCCCAAGTTAGTCTCTTCAGCCAGCAAAAGTTTGGCAAAGTGATAAATGGCCTCAGAGTAAAGGTCAAATCAAGAGTGTGGCCATAAAACCCTTTATTAAGAACTCAGGAAGAACCCCAAGTCAAATTTAAAGAAAATATCCCTTTATTAACTTTTGGTGGAGATTATGTTTGTATATTTTCAGAAAACAACTCCGAGACCATCTGGAATCCTGTAACAGGGAAGAATAGACAGAAGTGCTCCAGCCATGAAGACAGAAAAGACACAATTCAGAGATGGCAGATGCTGATGACGCCTCACCATACCAGCAGATAGCAGCTGCGTGTTACTGAAGGATGCCAAGACCAAACCAGAGATGGTCGGACCTGCATTACCACCGTTTGTCCACCCACCAGATCTGAAATAGCATGGCTGACATGGACACATAAGCAACTATTTGATATTGAATTGGAATTCAAAAGAACTGTTGGCCCAGAAAGAAACTCAATGCAGACTGATTAATTTGCCTCTCAGCATAACCATTATGACTTGTCTCAGTTTAGGTTCTTACAAGGGTATTTCTTAGATCACATGATCTCACACATCTAGAGGAAATAATGAACAACATAAACTGATGAACAAAAACAGACCCAGAGAAAGAGAAGCAGCGATCAGACTCTCAAACCTTAGAGGGAAAGTAGGGGAGGGTGGGGATAAGGGGAAGAGATCAACCAAAGGACTTGTGTGCATGCATATGGGCCTAGTCAGTGGCCATGGACAACAGGGGTGTGGGGGCACATATAGGGAGGGGTTTGGGATGGGAATGGGGGGATGAGGACAATTATGTAATACTATAATCAATAAAAAAAAAAAAGAAAGAAAGAACTCAGGAAGATTGAAGACAATGCATTGAAGATCCTTTCAGCATGAAAAGAGGACTTCTAAGACTCTCACAGCACCATGACTCACAGCCCAAGACAGAAAAATAACTGCCTCAGAAGTAATGTTGTGTGTTGCATTTATCAAAGGAAGTGGACAATAATCTCATACATAGGAACTTACAAAGTTTTTAAAGGACAAGGTACCATGACAACAGTTCACAACGAAAAGGGCCCTCCACCTCCATCCCAACTTCCTACAGGTAGGAAGCAGTCTGAAAATGTTTCTTAGTTAAGACCATGGGCCAATTCTTAGAGAAAAGGAGACATTTTAGAGAAGAGCATCAAGAGTCCAAAAGCCAAAGGCAGGAGAGAGAGAGAGAGAGAGAGAGAGAGAGAGAGAGAGAGAGAGAGAGAGAGAGAGAGAGAGAGAGAGAGAGCGCACAAAGGGGATCAGGTTTGAGAAAACCACCTTTTGCCGTAACTGTCCTTTCTCTGACTCTCCATTGTACCTTGGTGTGTTGCTATTGGGTGTGTGGAAGGCAAACAACTTACCTTTTTGATTAAAAGTTAAATCTAATCACTAGTTAGTAGCAACAACTATGGGACCTCATCTCTACCTGGACCTGATGCAGAACAGGATCAAGGGTGTTAGCCCTGACCCTATGATGGTGAGGCTTTAGGAATCTTGTGGATGGAATGCAGTGGAAGTGACATTTTGGAACTTCTGGGCCTAGCCTTTAAAATGTCTTGTGTCTTCTATCTCACTCTCTTAGAACCCTGTGTCATCATGTAAAGGAGTCCAAGCCATCTTGATGGAGAAGCCAAGTAGAGGGAATCAAGATGCCCAGCCAATACCAGCACCACTACAGATTAAAAGAGATACTCCACTGTCAGAGTGAGGTTGTCTGGGAGATTAGATGCAGTCATATAAGTGAATCCAGGCAAGCCCAGCAGACCTTCCAGCCAATCCATAGGAACTGAATAATATTTTTTGTTCATAAGAATAATAGTTGTTGTTCTCTTTTTTAAAAAATAGATTTTATTTATTTTTTACAGAGAGGAACGGAGATGGATAGAGAGTCAGAAACATTGATGAGAGAGAAACATCCATCAGCTGACTCCGGCACACTCCCCACTGAGTATGTGCTCACAAACAAGGTACATGCCCTTGACTGGAATTGAACCCTTAAGTCTGCAGGCTGACACTCTATCCACTTAGCCTAACTGGTCAGGGCCGTTTTTCTCATTTAAACCAGTACGTGTTTGGCAGTAGTTTGTCACACAGGATTGTATTACTGGCATCCTCCTCCTGCCCATTTTGTATTCTAAACTCTCTGTTGGATTAGATGGAAAACTGCAGACACAGAATGCTATTGACGGGAAGGACCACTGTGGTACTCAGAGAAAGGACTCCACAACGTGTCCTTTCCCAATGGACTGGGGCAGTGCCATGTCATCCTTGGAGAAGTCAGCAATGGCCCCAACACTCACTTCACAGATGAGGGCCAGATACAGAAACTATCTGTGCAAGAAAGATCGGCAGCTGCGTAGTTCTAGCATCCTGTGGTCCAAGTTTACAGGAGATCCTGAACTAGAACCTCAGACACTGACTTCTAATGTAGGGATCTTGTTGGTAACCACATGGCTTCTCCAAGAAATCCCCTTGGAGAAAAGTGGAGAATGTGTTTGACTGAGGGTCCTCCAAATCCCATCAAACAGTGGTTTAAAGAAGTAGGGCTTGTTTCTTCAGGGAATACGATGTTCAGAGGCAGCAGTCCAGGGGCTGTTCAGCTGCTCACGGCTGTCATCAGGGAGACAGGCTTTGTGCTCTGTCATCTTTAATGTAGGGCTTTCATTCTTACCCGTGTGTATGCAAAAGGACTGCCACACCTTCAGGCAGAGGTAGGTTAAAACACAGAACAAAAATCTTCCTTCTTACAAGGTTGGCATTTTTATCCAGGTGTAGAAATTCCAATGTGTGGTTGTCCAGAATACAGTCACATGGCCACTTTAGTTTTGTTCAGGTAATAAGTGAGGCTAGAAATTGAGGTATTTTGCTTTCTAGAGACCATCTGATGGAAGGACAAGAGAGGAGAAAGTGAGATGTGTTTTAGCGAATCTACTGGTAGTATCAGCCATACATCTTTCAAAAGAGGGAAAACAAAGCAAAGTGAAAAGAAGGGATAACACTACTACCCTAGTCCTACACATTGTTATGTCCAATTCTTGGACCCACGGTAGCTGGCCAGGGTATTTGGATCAGTGGCTTGGCCTGCCTCCAAAACAGAAGGTGTATGTGTGTGTGTGTGTGTGTGTGTGTGTGTGTGTGTGTGTGTGTGTGTGTGTGTAGGGGTGGAGTCATGTAAAGACCCCTTCCCAGAAGCACAGTGATCTTCTGAGAAAGATCTCAGCATATATAGTACAAATGCCCCTTGGGTTCCTGGGACGCCATGAATTATGCATACGCCAATAAGTCATCATTATGTTTGGAGTAAGCAAAGAGACTGCTCAATTTAGAATACATTTCTCATTAAGCTCAATTATACCTGCCTGGTAAATGGGGGTCTCTGTGAGGCAAGGAGCCCTGCATGTCTGGAACATTCATCCCAGGCAGGACACAAGTTCAGAGGAACTCTCCGTGCCAGCGCTCTGTTTTAGACATCACTCCCTAACAACCCCATCCGCATCCAGAGGCCTCACCGGTCCAGTTCCTCATCAGCGCTGTTTAGGAGAAGCTCAGGAACTTCTGGTCCTTGGCATATGGCTAACATGTGTGAATATAGAGATGAAGTGTTGCCAGAGGGACAGATAGAAGCTCAAGAAAGACCTACTATAAAAACAAAAGAGGAGGAAGAGAGCCGACTGGGGAGCCAGCCGTCATCATTGTGGAGTTAATGGGGCCGACAACGGGGACGCACCGAGTTCCGATGAGGCTGGAAATTAGCTGCGTTCCAGCCCAGGGAGCTCCAGCCTGACTTGGGGCCAGCGCTGGGGCAGAGGATCAAGCCAAGGGGAGGAAAGAACCATGAATACTTACTGGTTCTTGGAGTTGGAAAGCCTGGCTGTACAGAGAGCATCACCTCCAAATCATAAACTTGAAGGTCATGAGGCAGGCAGGTGTCCTGCCCATAAATTCCCCCCAGTACCCGGGCTCTCAGGAAGCAACCACAATCAACTAGATGGCACTATGTCTCCAGCAGAGAGCCAGGCAATGGACCAACAGTGGTGCCCAGGCCGCCCCAGCCCCTCCCAAGCAGCAGGCAATCCAGCTGGATGGCCAGACACACAGCGCATGAAGATAATTAACAGTGAGCCAGTGGAGGGAATGCTGCCCAGGTCAGGAGACACGACTTCTCATTTCAGCTCGCTTGCTAATTGGCTATGCGAACTTGGAAAGGTCAGACCCTCCACCTGCCTGGACCTGGGTCCCATCATTTATAAAGTGAGACCATGGAACTAGAATCAGTGGTTCTGAAATTTTGTTTAAAAGTGGGATCAATTTTTTGTTTCTTTTTCTCCAGAGGGATGTTTCCCAGGGAACCCATATAAACAGGAAAAAGTAAAGCTGGTCTGTTGGAGTGGACGAAGGACTCCAGAGTTAGGGTGTCACACACACACACCCAGAATATGGTTCAGAAAACATGGAATTGTCTGGAGGTCCACCAGCTTTGCCCTAACCCAGTAGTCGGCAAACTCATTAGTCAACAGAGCCAAAATCAACAGTACAACGATTGAAATTCCTTTTTTTGAGACAAAATTTTTAAACTTAAACTTCTTCTAATTCCACTTCTTCAAAATAGACTCGCTGAGGCAGTGGTATTTTGTGGAAAAGCCACACTCAAGGGGCCAAAGAGCCGCATGTGGCTCACAAGCCATGGTTTGCTGACCACGGGTCTAACTAACCCAAAACATGGCTGCTATGTAGATGGAATAGACTTGGTTCTGCACAAGGTCAGATTTCAACCAGAAGTCCAAATGTGCTGAGCAGTCTTCTCCAAGCCCAGAGATTTGAAGGACACTAATTAATTACCCATAGATGCAGTGCCCAACTGCACTAGCTTATTCGAGAAATTGTGTGGGCAAGTTTCCTCATCCTGAAGACTGTCTCCCCAGGTCCCCGCCTGCTCCCAGGTCACATCTGTCTTTCAGCCCCCTGACACACAGTAGGACTTCCTGTAGTGAAGGAAATCCTCTCCTTCTCTGCTGATGATTGAACCACTGACCATCGTTCCCCTGGTGTGGCTACCGAGCACTTGAACCCTGGTTATTTCATTTCATTGAAACAGACATTGGAGCGACCAGCTACCATATGGACAGAACAGCCTTACAGGATGTGTATTTCCTTTCTGCGAACACCTTCTCTCCACCCTCACTCTAAGTTAAGTTTTCATGAGAGCCCCACTCAGACATGAGTGCTACCCCCATTCGTTACTCCCAGGGCCCACTGAGTCCCCCAGCCCCTGGCTATCTCACCTGCGGTCCTCCGACCAGCAGCATCAGCTGCAGCTAGGAGCTTGTTAGAAATGCAGAACCTGCTCCAGGCCCCACCCAGGGCCTACTGGCTCATAATCTGTAGTTTAGCAAGAACCCCACGTGACTGCATGCATAATAAAGTCTCTGAAGCACTGTTCTACCGCAGAGAACAGAGCAGGGCACATGGGGAAACTAAGGCCCAGGAAACGTTCACATGGCAGAGAATGGGTTGAAATACCGGTTTAACCCTCATGGTCTGATTTGGATGCACTGGACTGCTTACAGCCTCGCCTTGTTTATCTGTCCTTTGCGCCTGCCTGGGAGGAGCCATTAACAATTTTTTAACAGGAGTCATTTAGGCTCCCAGACTGCCTGCTTACCCATTACCACTAAACTGTTTGCACTTCAGTCCAGCCATTAAGGAAGCTATTTAGCATAAACAGAAGGCAGTACCCCGGCCTCCAACACAAAGTCGGTGGAGCTAGAGCAGGGCTGCGCAACCTCAGAGCCACTTCAGGGGCTTTGCAAGCATTTGATTCTTATTATGAACATATATATTAATATTTTAAAATCACAGTGCCCAATAGCAAGAGCATAAAATGTGCAACATAATACATGTCAGCACATGGAAGACCTCCAGCAAGTCAATTTGTGATGCCAGGTCAAATCGTCTCTGTTTAGACCTCAGCATAAATTCTGCCATCTGTGACAAATATTTAAACTTTTGGTAAATGTGTCATTGATTAGGAATGTGGTTTTGCTTTGGGGTCTTTTTCTGCGTTGTTTTTTGTTTTTCTAACGAGGCTTTCCACGTGACTCACTGTGTGAGGTTAGTGGAGACAAGACCGTACTGCTGCACATGTGTGTGGTGACCGGTTCACGAGGAGGCCAGGCTCGAGGTCTATGGCTGGGAGGATCCTCTCTTTTTAAGGCATAATCTCCGTGCAGTCACAAGCGAAGAGTGACTCACAGCATCACTGTGACATCATACAGTGATAGTTTAAGTGCTTGTGATAACTTATGGGTAACTCTTTTTTAAAAATATATCTTATTGATTTTTTCCAGAAAGGAAGGGAGAGAGATAGAGAATTAGAAACATCGATGAGTCATCAATCAGCGGCCTCTTGCACGCCCCCTAGTGGAGATGTGCCCGCAACCAAGGTACATACCCTTGACCAGAATCGAACCCAGGACCCTTCAGTCGGCAGGCCGATGCTCTATCCATTGAGCCAAACCGGTTTCTGCTGGGTAATTCTTAATTGGTCTTTTTGTTTCTTTTTATTGAGGTGAAATTTGCATACAATGAAATGCACAGATCTTAACAGTTTAATCGATAGTTTTGACGCAAATGTAAACACACCTCTGGAAAGAACACCCAAATTATGTATAAGAAATTTCTGCCATCTTCATGTGCTTTATTTCTATGACTATAGAAGAGTTTTTCTCTGTCCTTGAACTTTATGTAGATGGAATCACACAATAGGTACTCATTTGTGTCTGGCTTCTTTCATTCAACATAATGTTTTTGAGAGTTATCTATGTTGTGCCATAGATCCATACTTTATACAAATTGTTTTTTGGTTTTTTGCAGACAAGTGTTTTTATTCCTCTTGGGTAAATACCTAGCGATATAATTGCTAAGTCATAGGTCAGATGAATGTTTAACCTTTTAAGAAATTATAAACAGTTTTCCAAAGCATTTGGAGCACTCCCACCAACAAAGTGTGAGAATTCAGAGCCAAGGGATGAGTGGTCTGAGCACACAGAATTTTTAGGTTAGTGAAACTATTCTGTGTGATATAATAGTGGATACATGTGATTATATATTTGTCAAAATGCATAGAATGTACACACCAGTAGTGAACCCCAGTAGGGACTATGGGTGGTAATGTGTCGTGTAGGTACATGAACTGTAACAAATGTACCAGTCTGGTGGAGGATGCTGGTATAGGGGAGGCTGTGAGGAGGGGGTTAGGAGGATATACAAGAACTCTGTACTTTCAGCTCATTTTGCTGTTATTCTAAGAGTGCTCTAAAAAATAGTTTGTGCAAAAAAAAAATAAGTAAATAAAGGAGGCTAGTATCATTTGCAACCACATATTTATGTAAATCTAGATTTTTAAAACTATGCTCATTTATTGACTTTATAATAAGTGTTAAATATTTTTCCAATAAAGTAACACCTCTAACTGTTTAAAATAACTTCCTATTACACTTTATTTATATGAAAGCTTCTGCTATTAAAACAAAGTGTTTTTTTAAGAAATCCAAAACAGATAAGTATGCATAAGCTACTGTGCCATTTAATACACTCTGATTTATTATAACACATGTATTCATTCTCCTAATGCTTGTAATTTTCTAATCAACCACCACCAAATAAAAACACTTCTATACTTACACACAGTACACCTCACCGTGTAATTGGATTATACAACACGAAGGGCAGAGGCACCAGGGGGCCCTGGGATCCCAGTCAGCGTGGATAGCTCTGTGGTCTTGGATCCTTTATTGGGTGTTTTGGATACTGTCTTTCACAGCCTTGGGAGTCTCTTCTTGCCCCCACAAGGATAACTGCTGGGTCCCAGGGCTCCATCTAGAACTTTTCTCCAGTATGGACTGAGCTCTCCTGGCTGGGAAAGCCCCTTCAGCAGGGATTCTGTGTGCCAGGGATGCGCTGATCAAGGATCAACAGGGGGTGGAAGCGCACCTCAGCTGAATCCTGAGGCCTCCTCGCTCAGACGTTCTCCTGTGACTCACCAAAATGAATTTTCCAAATATAGAGGAGCTGCTGTTTTATGCTAGAAGCATATTGTAAAATCAAGGGAGAGAAAGGAAATTGTATTTGGACAATATTACTTTTGCAAATTCCTCAAATGTTTCACATACCAACTATACTTAAATAAAAAAATGTTTTTAATTTTTTTAAACTACATTATCCAATGTATAAAGAATGCAACCCTACTTCTTATTATTATATAAGTACAAATGGGTACTACATATATACATTGATATATATGTGTGTATATATATGTATATATGTATATATGCACATATACCAAATATAATATAGACATATTAAATTATTTCCATTTATACATGAATGTGTACACATTTATACATAATCAATAGAGATTAATGGTGAGGAAAATGTGCAGCAATGATAACTCTCAGTCCTTGCTGATGAGACTATAAATTGGTACAACCACCTTGACAGGCTGATATGACCCAGTAAAGTGCAATGTATAAGTATCCTATGTCCCCAAATACCACTACTAAAAACAGACCCCAACTAAACACTTGCACTTGTCCACCAGGATCCATGGAAGAATGCTCACACCAGCATTGGTCGTGGTGATAAAAAAAAAATTGTGCAACAAACCAACGTCTGTCAACAAGAGAGTTGACAAGTAAATGATGGTCTAATCGTGCAGTGGAATAGTATGTAGCAATGAAAATAACTGAGTACAGCCCACAAATCCAACGAGAAGCAAAAGACACACAGTAGAATTCCATGTGTATAAATTTCAAAAACGCGCAAGACCCAGCAACATAATATTCAAGAACTAGAGACCCAGTGCATGGAAATTCATGCATTGGAGGGGTCCTTCAGCCCAGTCTGCCCCCTCTTACAGTCTGGGAGCCCTCAGGGGTGGGAGGTGACCTGGCGATCAGGGGAAGGTGACACCCAATTACACCTCTGCTGTTCCCACTACCGGCAGCACAAGCCTAGGCCAGCCTTTGTTACCAGAGCCTCAGGCCATCCTGGACAACTGGGGGGCTAAGTGACTGGGAGACTCCAGAGGCAGGCTCACACCTGCCGCCCCAGTGTGGCTGAGGGGATTGGGCACCACCAACTTGTGGCTGTGGGTGCTGCCATCTTTGAGGGTGTGGCAGCAACTAGCATATTCCCTCCTTATTGGCTGTGGGTGCCTCCATCTTTGTGAGGGCATGATGGTCAATTAGCATTTTCCCTCTTTATTAGATAGGATATACGAATGGGTAAAAGAACTAGAGACAAAAGCAAGGGAATTATATCACAAAGTCAGAATAGTGTTTGCCTCAGGAGAAAGGAAGGGAATGTGATGGGGAGGGAATAGAGGAGGCTCAAAGGTGTGTGCACTGATCTTTCTTACCCTGAGTGGAGGCTTCCAGGGTCTATTTTGTCAATCTATGTCATATATATATATATGGCATATTTACAATGTAACATATATACTAGTAGCAATACATAGTGATGTACAGTATGTGATAAAATGTCTCCATGTAAGCTACAACTTTGCAGATCTGTATACACTAGAATCATCAGCAGCCAAGGAACAGCTTGTATCCAGGACATACATGGAAGGAAACCTGTGAACAGCCAAGAACGGCAGTTCAAGTGTCCCATCTCAAGTTTACTCTGGAACAGATGCTCCCTGTGCACCATGGCTGCTGGGATTAGCAGTATTGAAATGGTTTCCCTTGAAAGCATGTTGGCATAATCCCTATACGTTCACTGAGGAGCAACTTATTTGTCCTGGTGCCCAAAGTCTACATGTACTTCCACCTGGGCATAGACTCAAGACCTCTGAATGGCCTTATATCTCCAATGGCTGGTTCTGCAGGCTTAAGCCAAGTCATACCTATATGTAAAATAAATCAGTGTTTTTCCTCCCCTCTTTTGTGTTCCTACATTTTTCCTTGCAATGAGATACTAACAGCCAGCCAGAAAACTGTTGTTTGGAGAGCAGGCCCCTTGAGGGTAGGCATTAGCTCCGAACTTTGTCCCTCTTCACTCCTCTCTCTGCATTCAGCTACCACTGAGGCCCTCCTCTGGATGCCATCACTGGTCCTCCATTCCCTCCGAATGCCTTCCTCCTGTCCCTGCCTGTTTGTTCCCTGCCTTGTTGTCCCACAGTTCATTTTCCTGCTTCCTACAGAGCTCACGGGAACCTTATGACTCCAAGTGGAGTCTCCTTCCTCATTGGCCTATGCCCTCTCATTTCTTGGGACTCTGTGCCAGTCTGTATTAAGTGCTTTCCATGCCTTAAAATTAAATCCTCACCAACCCACAGAGCAGGCATCATTATCACACCTTACACAGGAGGAAATTATGCAAAGGAGTTGCATAATTTATCAACCCGGGGCATACTCCAATCCAGAGTTCACTGACCCTAAAATCCACCCCACTATCCTGCTTCTCACTATTTGTACAGAAAGCTCTGCTGTGCCCCCAATACACCTGCCCTCCACTCCCTGGTGGACTGCACCACTATCCCCTCTGCCAACAAGATCTACCTGGCTCACCCTAGAAGCCCCATGTGAGTGGCTCGCTAGGGCCACTGCTTCCACAGCCCCATCTTACGATGCCATGGCCAGTCCAAACCCCCAGTGATCTGCATCTTTTCTCAGATCTGCCATCACTGTACAGGGTCACCCTAAGGCTGATACAGTGTCTCCTGTAACTACAGTTCCATTTAGAGAATGAACAGCCTTTAGCCTGGGTCTGATCTACTCACTCACCTCAATCTCTCCCAGTGGCAATGGTCCCTTTCCTTCTGATACAGTGTCCAAGATAAATCCAATTTCTCTGCTGATCTGCAGCTCACATCAAGCTCTTTTCTTCTGGGCATGTGAATTACCACAAATACGTCCCTTGGGTTCATCCCAATTGAGCTACCTGACTCACAGTGCTGACAGTTTTCTCTCTCAAAAAGGAAAGAACATAAGAATGGGGACGCTACAGTGGACTTAATTCCGACCAACAGGGAAGAACAAACCGGTGAAGTATAAGTGACAGGAAGCTTGGGAGAAGGGACTGTGTCATGTGGAGGTTGTTACTGTGAATAAAATAAATGCTGCATGTAGTCAGGCAAGTCACTTTTGAAAAGCAGGTTTTGAAACATTCAAATCAATTGCTGCCATGGACAGACTTAAAAAAAAAAAAAGTGAGCAGCCTTGGCCGGTGTGGCTCAGCTGGCTGGTCATCATCCCATGCACCTAAAGGTTGCTGGTTTGATTCCCAGTCAGGGCACATGCCCAGGTTGTGGGCCCAATCTCAAGAAAAGGGCATGTGAAAGGCAGACAATGTTTTACTCTGTGTGTTCCTCTCCCTTCTTCTCTCTCTCTATAAAAAAAATAAAAATAAAAATCTATAAAAATATTTTTTAAAAAAGAACAGTGACCATATTTCCAAACTAAAAATCAGGAGGTGTCAGAGGTCAGCAGATTTCATATGACAGCTGGTACAAAGGGCATTCTGAGGAAAAGAATGCCAAAACCATGAGGCTAGCATGCATTTAATAGTCTATGTGGGATAATAGGGCAGATTGTCTAAAATTTGAATGTCTCAAATTTTATAACACTGGAATACTGAAAAATATAGGGTGGGGCAAAAGTGAGTTTACAGTTGTTCCCATGGAAAATGATACAATAATTAATAAATAATAAGACAAGAATAAACTGTTTCATGAATGGACAACTGTAAACCCTACTTTTTCCCACTCCATATGTTGGAAAGCCCTAAAACGAGAAATTCTCAGGACATATTATCATGAAAAAAGGCATGGAGACATCAAAAGAAACCAAGACACCTTGCACAGGGAGCTCTTTGTGAACACAGAGTTCAAAGGGATACAGGACAAAAAGTAGAAGGAAGGTGTAAGAGAAAGGATAACTTCAAAAAACAGAGACACCCGGGCAGTGGGGCTGGGATTTGGTAGCTGGTGCTGAAAGAAACCTCTTGATTGCATCCTTGCCCTGCGATTGTGCCAGTGGCAGCTATCACTCAATGGCACAGAGGGGGAAAAAAAAAAAAAGGGAGACAGCACCAACTCACATTAACTTAAAGGAAGGAAACCTCTTACACAACACTAGAGGCCTGGTGCATGAATTTGTGCATCAGTGGGGTCTCTCGGCCTGGTATGCGGGATCAGGATGAAACCAGCTCTCCAACATCCAAAGGTGTCCCGGATTGCTAGAGGACACAGGTCAGGCCTAGGGACCCCAGGGGTGCACAACCAGGGCCAGGGAGGGATGCAGGAGGTTGGCCAGCCAGGGAGGGACCATAGGAGGGCTTCAGAGCATGTCCGGCTCATCTCACTCTATCCTGATGGGCCAGACCTCAGCAGCAAGTTAACTTACCAGTCGGAGCATATGCCCCCTGGTGGTCAGTGAACGTCATAGCGAGCAGTTGAGTGGCCTCATCATTAGCATATTACACTTTGGTTGAACAAATGACTGGACAACCGTACACTTAGCATATTTGGCTTTTATTATATAAGATAGATATGCATTTGGTGGATGGGCACCAGGCCTGGTGTGAGGGCCACTGCCTGTGACTTCCTCAATCCCACCCTCCCCTGTGCCAGCTTCACCCTTAGGCTGGATAGAATTGGTTAATATGATCATCGTTAACCCAATCACTGGCAAGATTGTTTCATCAAATTATAGTAGAATAATCATCTGGGATATAATACCTGTTGAGACTCAGCCAGAATAATGACTGCAAATGGGCACTGAGCCAGGGAGGAATGCCAGCATAAGAACTGTACCTAGAGGTCACAGCCAATAATGAGCTGGGTGACATTGGAAAGGACAGCACAAATGCTCTCCTGTAGACATTTGTGTTAATAGGACAAAGAAGCACCCTGCTTGGGACAAACAGTGCAATGTTGGCCAAAGATACAGGGCAGGCTATGCCACTCAGTCCCTGCCTTGCCTCTGTCTTCATAGGAGATGGAGCAGCCCTCAGTTGGAACACACTGGTCAGAAGGTAGAGAGAGATGCTCAGGGCATTCTAGATTTAGACTCAGACCAGTTTAGTCACAGGGTATCGAAAGTACCCGAGATGGGGAGCACAGTATCTCTAATTGTATATTTAAATATTCAAAGAATGGAGAGACCCACAGCTTAATTTTCTAAGAGACTTCAGGAAAATGTATGACTTACTGACATGGACTGCCAACTTCACTCTCCTCACCATCACACTCTCCCTCTCCCCTGCGCCTTTACCCATGGCCTATAAAAATGCCCTTCTATCTCTCATTCTTTAGAAATCTTCATGTAGCCCCTCATCTCTCTCCAGCCAATAGTCATTCCTATGCTTCTCTTTAAACTCCTTGAGGAATTCTCTATACATAATGCTCCTATTCCCCCTCCTTTGTTTACTTCTTACCAACCCGCCTCAAGTTAGCCCTGCCTCCCACATTGAAACTGCTGCTCTCAGAGTCACCACCATCTGAATTCCTCATCGCTCTGTCTGTTGCCTTTCCTCTAAGCCTCACTGCATTAACAAGTGGTTGCTCAAGTCTCTGCTCCTCAGCTCTTTCCACTTTTGACTGCCACAGATCTCCCATTTCTGGGATTGCCTCTTATTTGATAGGGCCTGTCCTCTCTCTCCTCTTCTGTCCTCTCCTCTATGCCTCTCTTCTTCTTTCTTTTTGTCCTTGTCCTCTACCTGACAACCTAGATGACATTCTCAAAACTCCTGTACTTGTCTCTACTTGTATCTCACTATATTCTCCTCAGTCCCATGGCTCAATCCCACATATACAATAAATGTTTCACAATGTATATCTCCAATCTAAACCTCTCTTTTGGACTCTTTTGGAGTCCAGATTCAGCCCAGGTGACATCTGCCATCTCCCCCAGATATCCCAAACTTCATATTTCTGAAGGGGAACCCATGCTATTCTCTCCTAAAAATATTTCTTCTCCCTTCTCCCCATCAATGTAAATGAAACCTCTGTGGACCCAGTGGCTCAAGCAAGATATTTGGGCATTGGGTTTGGGTTTTTTTTCTTCCATATAATGCCCAGCATCTGATCAGATAGTAGTTTTATCATTTCTACTCTCTAACTCTATCTTGAGCCTTGTTGATTTCTCACCATTCCCAGTGTGAATGCTCTTGCCCAGGCCACTTTCTTTCACCTCGATTAATTTAATAGCCATCCAGCTGTTCTCCTGCTCTGACTAGTGCCCTTATCTCATCCACTCCCCAATACAGCAAACAGAGTGAAGTTTTAAAAATATGAATCAGATTACAATTGACTTTATGGCTCAAAACCATTAAATGGTTTCCTTTCACACCCCTAGTGGCTTAGCAAGCCCCGCAGGCTCTAACTTCACCCATCCTTTTGGTAGCATGAACAGCGCAGGCAAACCACACAGTACAAGCCAGCTCTCAGACAGATGTTCTGCAGCTGAGCCACGGAGGACTCCAGCCTAGCAGCATCTTAGGTTGTACACCATCCCCTGCTGCAATGCCTCACCTTCAGTGGCCATAAGAACAAGTTGCTCAGGGGAGCTGCATGCTGCTGCTGGGGAAGCCACCAGCCCAGCGCTGATCTCACCTGGAGATCCTTTGGGATGCTGAGGTCATGCACAGTCCTCCCACTGTGGGGAAGAGTCATGCTGGATGGTTGCAAGCAGCATGGGAAGTGTCCTGGCATTCACTTAGAGTTAATCCTGCTGTCTCCCATATTCTGCAGCCTCTGGCACAGGATGCCCTTCCTAGCTCTCTGTGCTCCAGCTCAATTAGCCTCCTCTCAGGTCTCAAGCACACCAAGAGCCCCCATCAGAAATTTTGCACATGTTCTCTCTCAGGCCCTCTGGATGGCCAGGTCCTTTATATCCCATTGTGAATAAGCTAAAATGTCACTTCCTTGAAAAGCCTTTCCTCGCTACTTCCCTAGTCTCTACTCTGTACTCCATTAGCTTCCTGCACAACATGCATCACAATATGCACCTTGTATTCATCCCTTTATTTCTGTGTTTAAAGTCTGGCTCTCGTCAAACTGTAAATGCCATAAGGGCAGGAACTGTGCATTTTATATTGAAATAATAGTGTTATTAGAGAGAAATTTTAAAGTAATATCTTCCTATATAATAATCCTATATAATAAAAGGCTAATATGCAAGTAGACCGAATGGCAGAGAAACCAAACAACCAGTCTCTATGACATGTGCTGACCACCAGGGAGCACATGTGGAGCATGATGGGCATTGGCAGCAGATGGCAGAGGACAGAGCATGGTGGTCATTGGATGCTGTGGGATGGTGGAGCAGGTGAGTGGGGGCACCAGACCAAAGCAGGCACTAGTTGCTGTCATCAGGGCGAGCCTCTGGTGGTTACTGAAAATTCTTTGCTCTCTCACACTATGGTCCCATCCAGTGCTTGCACCTGCTGCTGGCACTGGTCCTGCTTGCACCCGCTGCCAGTACCAGAACCACCACTTGCACCTGCTGCCAGCACCTGGCACTGGCCCTGATCGCTTGGCATAGTCAGTGGGTGCTAGCAGCGGGTGATGGCACTGATTGCCCCTCAGAGCTTCTCCACTTCCCTCTGCTCCTGGGGGGTGATTGGGGCTCATAGCCGCCTCTCACATCCACTGCTGGTGCCAGCCACACTCACATGCGCTGCTGACACTGGCCCCAATCACTCCATGCCATCAGCTGGTGCAATTGGGACCAGTGACATCAGCATGTGGGAGTGACAGCAGAGGGAGCTGGGCTGCTGGCAGACTAGGGCCTAAGGGTCGCCATGGGAGGGGCATGGAGGATGGGCTGAGACCTGCCTCTGTGCCCATTGCAGCCTCGTAAGCCCACAGTGCCTTTCAAGTTGCATGAATTCATGCACTGGTCCCCTAGTTATTTTATAAAATTACTAGAAGAAAAATCCCTGCTTGTATCCCCCTTATTCTTATTATTTCTATTAAGATTTTTCCTGAATAATTAAATTCAAATTTCTGAGAATCACAAGGCTGAACAATAGTATATTTTGGTCACAGAATAGCTGAGTAACCAAGCACAAAAACAGTAAATAAATTGATTTCCGTAAATGTGCATGAAGAGACATTGGAGTGTATGGTCATAAACATTTCTTGTTCACTGTTATATTCACAATGGAAGGCAGGTTGCCCAACAGACATTAGGTATTCAATAAATATCATTTGTTGAATTAGTGAAACTAACAAGGCATGTGTCCTAAGAGTATGTCTCAGGAACCTATTTCTACCCTTGTCCTGGTCAACATTTTTATCAACATTGACCCAGTCCTGTCAAATATTTTTTATCAATAAATTGAATCAAAATGATAATACTTGAAGGATAACACAGTGAAGGAGAACTCATGATTCAACATCTTGTCAGGTTGGGCCAAAATCGACATGATAAAATCTGCAGCCTTTCTTTAGAATCAGAAGGTAAGCTACACAGATGAGCATGGCAGGGACATGGTTAAATGAGTTTCATGAGAAAATTATCCTGGTAGAGGACATGAGGGTGTCTGATAAGTGGTAACCCTTAGGGCAATGGACTGGGGCAGCTGTTGTGAGTGTCATGGAGTATGGAAGGTAAGTGATGGGCTCAGTGTGATACATTCCAATTCAAGACAAAATGTGAAAGCCAGAGGGATTTCCTTTAAGAAAACATGTATCTACTACAGCCACTGGGCACAGAGTGGGAACCAGGTTAGGAGCTCAGGAGAGATTCAGAGAAAGTTAGGCTCTAATAAGAAAGGAGCAGGACCTGAGACTTGGGGTAGGTATTTGGCTTTGGAGAATCTTGAGTTCTTAGATTCCCCAGAATTTGCTAAACATGCAGAAGTGGTCTACTCTGTAGAAGACACGGAAAGTCCCTTGCTTGACGATCATGCAGAACCTCAAATTAGGCCAAGACAATGCTCATCCCTCTCAGAATCTCCCTCACCTCCTCTCCTACCGATAAGACCAACAAGAAAGGTCAGATCACATAGCTATAGAACACCAGAGACACCCATTCTGTCAACCGCCATGGATAAACAGTAAGTGTCAGCCTCAGTAAAATGTGCATCCTACAGAGAGATGAACCCTTCTGAGATCCAGTGAAGTTTTTAGGGTCCAGGTATTTGGGACATGCTTGAACTCTCAAAAGTAAAGAACAAATTGTTGTATCTCATGATATCCCTAAGAAAGAAGTGCAACACTTACACGAACCTTTTGAGTTTAGGAGACCAGGTGTTCAAGCCACTTAGGAGGTGATGCAGAAGGCTACCAGCTCTTAGTGACATTCAGAGCAGGGAAGGACTCTGCCGCAGGTCAAGACTGAAGTGCCCTCAGCCATTTCTGCTTGGGTAATCACTCAATGGAAGCAAGACCTCTGGGAGCAAGAACAGGGAGAATCCTGAGGAAATGATTCCCAGAGGGGACAAACTTACATGAGAAGCAAGTGGATCTGAGCGGTGTAAGAGGTGGACTCTAATGGATACTATGGAGTTCTCTCCACCAACTTCCTTCTTTGGCCAAGGCACCTATCCCCCAGCTGCTGGGTACATCAGGTGGTGAGGGCTCACACCTTCCTGAAAATAGTCCTCAGCCACCAGAAACTGACTCACACAGAGTCCAGTCCATGGTGGACGGGAACAATGAGGGGAAACCAAGCTTAGCCTGCTTTGCCCCATTCAGAACGACTCTGAAGGGCCATCCTGCTCAGAGATCCACCTGGAATCTGCTTAAGCCTCAGTGGCAACCATATCACAGATCAGCTTCCCCTCTGCCCAAGCCTGCCTTCCTCACTCCCTTAGAGGTGCTGCCCTGAGAACTCTTCGCCTCAGAGCCTATTACTAGGGAATCCTATCAAAGAAAACAGTTTTCATCACCTTCTCTGTAACCATGATTATATCATTGCACTTTTCCATTTTCTCTGGTATGAGTTCTTCAAGCCAGTTAGTTTCATTCCATTTTTATTGCTTTTAATGTAGCTTTCATCTGTTATTTTTATCTTCCATTTTTCTTTCAGAACTCTAACTTATATGCCATTTCCTTCTCATTTTTTAGCTCTGTTTTAGAGAGATTAAATTTTCTCTAATTTCTGTAAGAATTTGGAAGCCCATTCAGATTGGACCATATGAAATTGTGCTTTTGTGAGTTGAAAGTGTTTAAACGGACAATTTCATATGGTTCAATCTAATATTTATCTGAAGTTTTCCTGTGGCTTTTGGCTTGTTCCTCTTGACATGTATGTTTTCATCTACTTTTGGCTTTTAGCGTTTTTATCTCTCAATACTCTACCCATTTTTTACTTCCCATTCCTATGCAAAGAGCTTGTATTTGTTTCCTTTTATATAATAACTAGATGTCTGGTGCACAGATTCATGAACATTGAAGGGAAATTAAATAGGTGACCAGCAGGGCAAGACTGGGTGAGACAGGCCAGACACACCCTGAAGCCAACCTCCTGGGGTCCCTCCCAGGCCAGCCACATCTGGGGCTGCACCTGGGCTCAAAGGGTGCCTGAAGAGTGAGCGGGGTCCATCTGGAAGGTAAGATCCCTCAGCCTGGCCTGTGGGGATCGAGCCAAAACTGGCAGTCTGACATCCCCCAATTGGTCCCAGACTATGAGTGAGCACTCTGCAAAGTTGCTGTCGTTCAACAGCTCCTGTGTTGAGCATCTACCCCCTGGTGATCAGTGCACATCATATCTACCAGCCAGCAGGCTGGTCGGCCAGTCACTTAGCCTTTTATATATAAAGACAGATATAGATAAAGTATATTGAAGGTTAATTACCTGCTGGAGAATAATATTGAAGGAGGTGGGGGCAAGAATTGGGGACCCTCTCAGTGTGCCTTTGGGCATATTGTGAATGATACCTTTTCACAAATCTGGCATCTCCTCTTTCCTTGAAGCAGGTGCTTAGTATGTCACTGTAGCTCACACACATCAGTTCCCTAAGAGCATAGACTTGGGGGGCGGGGGGTGTTCTTACAAGGAGCCTGTAAGGAAGTGAGGCAGTTGGACAGAGCAGAGGAGCAAGCTCAGCAAGGTTCCTGAAGTCACATCTGAGCCAGATCCTCTGGGGAGCCCTGGAGCATGAGGGGTCACAGATGGTCCAATGTGAGGTTCCCTCACATCCTAACCCAGCTCAGAGACGGGCTGTAAACTACTAGGTATCTTAGGATGAGGCAGGTCCTCTTACATTGGGAGACATTTTCTGGAGAAGGGCCGCTGTGGACCATAGCTCCCCATACTTCCCACAGCTGCAGAGCAGAAGCACTAGCTTATAACAGCTAACTTTCTGTGCTGGCCCCCCCCCTCTCCTTTTCTTCCAGCTCACTGTGTCTCAAGCAGTCATCCTGGAGTAGGTAGGCCAGGACATTAATAACTTGGTCATACAAGTGACCTACTATCCCCATCTCCTGCTCCTCTAGCCTTCTATTTCTGCAGAATCAGTACAACATGTAGTCTTCCCTGCAGAGACATTCTCATCCATCCTGGAACTGGGTCACTCCCCTGGGTCTCATGGCTTTAACAAAGCATCATTGTCTTTTTTTGTGTGTGTGGATTCTATAATTTTATTTATATGTCATATAGCTTACATATGTTATGCAATATCGATTTTTTTAACTTTTACATTTTTTATTAAATTATTATCTGTGTGCATATTTTAACATTGCCCTCCCTACCATACATACCCTCCCTCCCCAGAGTTTTGTGTCCATTGGTTGTACTTATACGCATGTATGCAAGTCCTTCGGTTGATCTATTATCTCCCCCAGATCTCCCTACTATGGTACATCTACACAATGGAATACTATGCTGCCATAAAAAATAAGGAATTCTCATCATTTGCATCATTGTCTTTTTGGGATGGAGACACCTGACTTCAGGGAAGCCTGCATTGGCTCATGGCTCAAGATGACCACAGCAGCCTTCAGTGTACTTTCTCTGCTTTGTTTAGTTTCCCCCTTTTTTTTGACAGTGACACTGAATACTTGGTTGTGAAATGTTAGGTAGTTTCCTCACTTCATTAAATGTGGTGGAGTTTTTCTATTTTCTTTGTTGTGATGTTCTCAGGACCTTGAGAATGTGAAATAGAAACTATCTCTGTAGACTCTTTTTTCTCTTTTTAATTATATATTTATATATATATATATATATATATATATATATATATATATATATATATATATAATGCTATATATAAAGCATTATATATATATATAATGCTATATATAAAGCATTATATATAAAGAATGCATAAGGTTAAAGTATAAAAATAATCAAATAACAAAACAAAACAACCTGTACCCATTACCTGGATTAAGAAATGGAACAGAAGCAATTTTATTGAAACACCAAGAATGCCCCTCCTGTTTCACATTCTCTTACCCTCTCCCCAGAGGGAACTACTGCTTTGAATTATGTTTAACATTACATTGTTTTGCTTTATAGCTTTACTGTATATATCTGTAATTCTTCAACAAAATAATGTTTCATTTCTCCTGATTTCACTCTATATAAATAGAATTATATTCTATTTATTCCTCTGCAAATGCTTCTTAGGCTCAATATTATGCTTTTGAGATTTCTGCATAGGAAGCACTGCGCCATAATTCACTCATTTCCATCACTGTATAGTATTCCTCTGTAGGAATAAATCACAAATTGGTTTATTCTTCCTGCCACTGATGCACACTTGGGCTGTTTCCAGTTTTCTAATATTAATAAAGTGCTGCTGTTAGCATTCTTGTACTGTTGTCCTGACATACATTTGCAGAAATTTCTCTGGGAAGTATATGTGCGAGTGGAGTAGTTGAATCATAGAGGACTCGCATTTTCAACTTTTGACAATGTGGCTCTGTACTTTCACTAACTTCACTTGGTGTCATCAGACTTCCTGATCATTGTTTATCTACAGTAAGAAATTATATTACAATATGATTTTAAACATTTTTTAATTCTCACCCAAGAATATGTTTTACTAGCAGCTCAGCATGCAAAATTGCATGGCCCTGTCCATCCACACACTCCTCAGTGCACATGCAGCCCTGTTCACATATGCACACCTTATCTCACACACAGCCCTGCTGACTCATGTGCGCCTCACCATGCACACAGCCTCCTAGTGACTGGTCTTTGGTCATTATGGCATTACAACCACTGGGTTTTTATTATATAAATTGCTTTGAGAGAGAGAGAGAAAGTGAGAGGGAGAGAAAAAGAAACATCCATCAGTTGCCTCACATATATGCTCTGATCAGGGATGGAACCTGCAACTTGGGTATGTGCCCTCACCAGAAGTGAACCCGAGACCCCTCAGTGTATGAGATGATGCTCCAGCCAACTGAGTCTCACTGGCCAGTGCTATCACAGTATGATTTTAATGTGCACTCTCTGATTCCTCTAGAGATTGAGCATCTTTTTTTATATGCTTTTTGGCCATTTGTGTTCTCTACTGTGAAATTTCTGCTCGGATCTTTTGTTTTACTTTCTTTTGAGCTATTAGTCTTTTTCTCATTTATTCACAGAAGTGTTTCATTATATGGTGGACAGTGAGCCAGTGTCAGTTGTGTGCTGCAAATCTCTTCCTTCAGTTTGTGGCTGGCTTTCTAGTGTATGTTGTCTTCTAATAAATAGGAGTTATCAATTTTAATGTTATCCTGCTCTTGCAATCTTTTTATTCATCCTTAGGGGGTTTTGTGCTGTGTTTAAGAAATAACTACCCTAAGGTCATAAAGATATTCTTTCACATTTTCTTCTAAACATCTTAAACTTGTGGCTTTCACATTTAAGACCGCAATCCATCTGGAATTCATTTCTCTGTGTGGTGTGAAACAGGAATCCATTTTCATTGTGTCCCATCTGGATAAACAGTACCACAAACTGAAGAGCCCACATTTTCCCCACTGAGCCACTCTGTCTCCTATCAGATTCCACACATGCGCAGATCAACTTATCAGCTCTTTGTTATGTTCCATTGGTCCACTTGTCTATCCCTATGCCAAACCACAGTCTTTATTTTTATAGTACTAACATTGAATGTTGTGATCTGACTGGGTAAGTATTCTACCCCTCCCTTGTTCTTATTTCTCAGGAATGCACTGACTTTTCTTTGTCATTCATATAAATTTCATTACTAACTAGTCAAAAAACCATAAAAAGCCTGTTGGGATTCTGATTGGAATTACATTAAACACAAAGACCAATTTGGGGGGAGTTGGTATCTTTATGATATTAAGTCATCCTATCCGTATGCATGAGGTGCCTTTCTATTTATTTAGGTTTTTTTGAGATGTGTTTCAATAAAGTTTTATAAGTTTCTCCAAAAAGGAAATTGTAGAATAGTAGTTAAGAGCACAAATTCTGGAAACAGATGCTGTATTTGACTTTACTATGTGATATGGATAATTTACTATACTATATGGACAACTTACAACCTCTGGCACAGTTTTCACAGCTGTACAATGGGACTAACTTATAGTGTCTACCTCAAAGAGTTGTCATAAGAACTACATAGGTTAACATACGAAGAGTTCTATGGTACTGGCCCATGGTAAGCATTATATAAGTCTTTGCTTTTATTATCCTCAGGTGCATTCTATGTTGTGTTCCTACTATAAATAGCATTTTAATAGCATTTTCTGATTCTTTCCAGTGACCACATATATAATTGACATTTGTATTAGTCAAACCTAAAAACCTGCTGAATTCTCTTGTTAATTCTAATCATCTTTTATAGATTATTTTCAACTTATTGTCATATTATCTACTAACAATATTGTTTCTTCTTTTCTAGTCCTTTGGCATTTTTTTTCCTTGACTTATTGCGCTGACTAGGGCTTCCAGTGCATTGTTGAAGTAGTAGTGGCAAGAATATTTTCTTGTTCCTAACTTTAAAGGGAACATGTCAAATATTTATCACTGAAATGTTGGCTATAGATTTCAGGTTAATATAGTCTATCAGCTAAGAAAATGTTCCTTTTATTCTGAGTTTGCTAAGGCTTTTTATAATAAATAATTAATGATTTTCATCAGATGTCTTAATTTACTCATATATATATGAGGCTAATAAGTGTCCCTCCTCCCTCCTACCATCCAACTGGTCACCAGGGGGCAGACACTTAATGCAGGAGCTGGCATGACTCACTCTGGCCATTAACAAAGAAAAGGCACCACAGACCTGGCGTGGCAAAGCAGCACTCAGCTTCCCCCAAGTGGGACACAGGCCCTGCCACCACTCTGGAGCAACAGCCCATCAAATCACAGCCAATGCTGCAGAGAATTCATGGCGCAAAATGCACCCCACAGCCCTGCCCAGCCTAGAAATGGTGGCTGTGGACACTGGGTAATGATGTCACGTAGCAATGCCCGGCTTCCTCTCATTAGTAACTAGCCTTCTTGGAATTTCTTCAGCCCAGAGACATGACTTGCTTTACAGTCAGGTGCAAACATTTTACACTTTAATCAGATCTCTGTGAAGCATTTTCCCATGTCTCATCTCATTTGATCCTCACAAAAGTCCTAGTGTAAGAAGATAGGAGACTCAGTAGAATCCTATTTTCTTTTCATTAGCCAGAAATCAGAGATTTAGAAAGTTTAGAATCTTGACCCAACTGAAAAAAAGTAAGAAATAGTGGACCTTGAAAATGACTTCAGGTTTTCTCACTGTGCAGAATTGTAGTCAAACACTGCTGCAGTTAAATATTTTACCCTTTGTTCTCCCTGTGTGATCTACAATAATAATCTGCTTTGTGTTGTTATTTACTGCTATGTTGATGACAGTTACCTGTCATCAACATAGCAGAAAAAGTTTAGCTAAATCAGAAATCAGGTCTAATTAAGCAAATTTATACAAATATATTATATATATATATATCTTGCTGGCACCAATCGCACATGTGTGTTTCCATCTGTCATTGTCAATCATGAATTTAGTTGACACTTCTATTATAGAGAAAGGGCGAATGGTGATATTAAAATATTTCTTCTAATTAAATTTCCTTTCAATGTGCAAGAATTCATGTCCCAGGTCTCTAGTATAAATATGTTTTTATTGATTGCAGAAATAAAGGAATAGAGAGAGAAAAAAAATCAATAAGAGAGAGAGAGAGAGAGAGAGAGAGAGAGAGAGAGAGAGAGAGAGATCAATTGGCTGCCTTCTGCACACCTCCTATTGGAAATTGGCCTGAAACCCAAGGCATGTGCCCTGACTGGGATCAAACAGGCAAACTCCTGGTGCATGGGACAATGTTTAACCAACTTAGCCACACTGGCCAGGGCTATATATATATATATATATATATATATATATATATATATTTAAATATTGAACTAACCTTGCATTTCTGAAATAATACAAACTTGGTCGTAATGTGCTTGCTATCTTTGGTTTTAGATTCCTTTTTCTAGTATTTTTCTTAGGATGTTCACAGCAATAGCCAGGAGTTAAATTGGCCTGTAACTTTCCATTCTTAAACTGGCTTTGTCAAGATTTTATATTGAGGAGATATATGCTGAGTTCTTTTTTACTCTATGAAACATGTAAATTTACAATTTTTTTGTTCCTTGAAAGCTCTGTAAAGCTTACCTAACTCACAGAACTGTGACTGGCATCTTCTTTGAAGAGATGTTTTTAAATATTGGATCAATGCCTTTCATGGCTATAGAACTATTTCTTCTTGAGTCAATTTTAATGATTTTTATTTTCCTAAGAATTTATGCATGTTGTATGAGTTTTGACAGTATTAGCATGATTTTTTTATGATAACCTCTTATTACGTTTTAATCTCTGCTGCCTCCATGCATAGTTTTCTTCATTTTCATCCCTAATGTTGTTTACTTGTTTCTTTTCACTTTTATACTTGATTACTATTACAGAGGTGTGTCAATTTAATTGGGATTTTCAAAGAAATTATGTATATACCCTGTTGTTCTCACTATTGAATCTTTGTTTTCCATTCCCTTCATTTCTAACTTTTCCTTTACTATTTTCTTACTTCTTCCTTTGAGTTTTTCTCTAATACTATTTTCCACCTTCTAAAGTTGGATGCTTATCTGCTCATTTATTTTCAGCATTACTTCCTTTATAATAAAAGTATTTGAAGCCATAGTTTTACCTGTAGACACCAAGTTAGCTGAACCCAACAAGGTTTGTTGTATAAGGTTTTCATTGTTGTTTTTTCACTATATATCCATTATAGAGTTTCTTTAATTTCTGTGATTTTTTTCTCTTTTATCCATTTCTAATGTGATTTCATTGTTGCCTAAAATATGGTCTGTTTGATATAGATTCTTTCAAATGCATACAGCCTCAGACTTGATCAATTTTCATAAATGTTCCATGTATGCTTGAAAAAAATTATTTTCCAATTATTGGTGCAGTGTTCTGTATACATTTCTTAAATCATGCTTGTTAAATGTGCTGTTCAGATTTTCTCTGTCATTATTGATTTTGATCCGCTTGACCTACTAGTCTCAAGAGCAGGATGTTAACATCTCCCACTTAGATGCTGAATTTGTCAATTTGTCCTCAAGGTTGGATCAATTTTTGTTTTATATATTTGGAAGCGACACTACTAGATACATCAGATTTAAAATTGTTACATATTTATAGTAAATTGAACCTTTTATCAATGTGCAGTGAGCTTTTTGTCATCTCGAAAAATGTTGTTGGCCTTAAAGGCTATTCTATCTGAGATATATCTATAAACTATACCAGCCTTCCTTTAGTATTTGCCTGGAGTATGATTGTTTTCCATCTTTCAATTTCAGACTTTCTATAGCCCTGGATTTTGATAGGTATCTTGTTACTGGCATATATCTAGATTTTGTTTGGCTCTGCTTTTTCACCCAGTCTGGCAGTCTTTATATTTTAACTGGAGCTTATAGCCCATTATCTACATTGATTATGATTCCTTATACATTTAGATTTATTTCTACAATCTTAGCTTAAACTTTTTATCAAAAAGCATATTTCTTCCTTCTTTTAGATTAACTGAGAATTCCTGCCATTTCATTTTTTTCTTATGCTGATTTTAAAAGTTATTTTAACCCTTTTAACAGTTGTTAAATTAAATGTAACAGATACTAAAGTGGAAAATGTTATTGTCATAGTTTGAGCTCCCCAATAAACAGAATCTAAGACGAGGGCTCAGAGATAAATACCATATTTGACAGGCAACCCAAAGGAAACTTAAATCCCATCCTTCTCATCCTGGTTTATGTGATTGTCCAAGATGTTGGTCCTATACTGATTTTTTAAACACCAGAAACTAGGCATCATTAATATTGTTTTATATAGTCAATGTTTGTCTAAAGTGACCTATTGTTTCTTTTGCTCACCAATCCTTCTAATATTTTGAAATAATTTTTGTCTAAGTTAAAAAAAACATCAATAATTTTCCTTTGTGTACACATTGTCAGTCAATTCTCTCAGGTTTTGGTCATCTGGAAATTTCTTTTTACCCTAGCTGGTTGGACTCAGTGGATAGAGCATCAGCCTGTGGACTGAAGGGTCCTGGGTTTGATTCCAGTCAAGGGTACATGCCCAGGTTGCAGGCTCGATCCCCAGTAGGAGACATGCAGGAAGCAGCCGGTCAATGATTTTCTCTCATCATTGATGTTTCTCTCTCTCTCCTCCCATCCTCTCTGAAATCAATAAAAATATATTTTAAAAAAGAAATTTCTTTTTATTATCCTCCATCTGAAAAGAAGTCTCATTAGACATAGAATTCCATGTTGAGGATCATGTTCCCTTCTAAAATTGAAGAATTTAGTGTCTAAGTGTGATGGTCAGTGTAGAGAACTTATGTCAGCATAATTATCATTACTTTGAGGTAATTTGTTTTTGTTCCTGGCTGCTTCTAAGGTCTCTTTCTCTGGTGTCCTGTGGTTTCACAATGGTGTACCTGGGTATGGATTTAATAAACTTAAGCTTTGGTGACTTTTGTCAAAATTGCCAAATTCTCAGACATTATATTGCCCAGTGAGACCTTCCCCTTCTTCTCTCTTTTGTCCCTTTTTTAAATTACAATAATAGAGATTCTAGATCTTCTCACTATGCCATCCATGACTCTCAGACCATCTTTCAGATATATCTTATACTTCACTCATCTTCTCTTCAACTGTCCACTAAATATCAATTTCATTTATAAGGATTTTTCCTTTTCTAGACTTTCTATTTAGCTTCTTTTTAAATCTCCCTAATCCATCTTTATAACCTCTTAATTTGTTTTTAACACAATCTTAATTAATTCCAAGAATGTATTCAACATTCTCACTGCAGTCTTTGCAGCTCTGATTGTGTAGTCGGTTGTTTCTGCTGACTCTCACTAAAATGGTGGTTTGTGAACTCATCTGTTTATTGATTTCCCATTGTGGGCTCATGTTCCAAGGATGTTTATCTCCGGGAATTCTCCCAGCTGGCATTTAAAGTCTTTCTCCAGAGAATGTGTATGGTTGTTTCTTTCAAATGCCAAGGGGCACTACTAACCTGGAACCACTTAAAACTAAATTATCAGGATACCTTTTTTTCAGGTCCAAGGCCTATAAATTCAGACCAAACTTGCAGGGAGGGTTTGAGAGAAGAGGTCTCAGGGGAGAGATACTCTTCTATTCTGTTCTACCCAGGGCCTCAGGTCATGTTTCTCATCATCTCTCTGTGTGATGGGTAACTTTTTAGATCACCCAATGAGGGATCTAACGTTATGTGTGGGTACTCCCACTTTGTGTAGACCCCAGCCCTTTTCTCTTATTTTTTTGTATGTGTAACCTGAAAGGACAAATGCCAGCTCCAGAGCTCACAAACTCAGATTAATTCAGACTTGCTTGTTCCTGGTCTCTGAGGAATGTCATTATTTTCCACCAGCTCAGCCATGCATTTGAAAGACTTGCGTGTAAATCCTGTTTAAGCTATACTGCGGGGAGCTCTTCTGGACATCTTTCCTCTATCCTGGCCTTCCCTAGAATGTATTGGCTACATTTCTTAACATACCAGCAAGACACCCACGTATAAACCAAGAAGGTAATACCCTTTCCAGCATGCTTTGGAGGACTGCTGGACCCACTTGTGTGACTTACCCGAAATCTTGAATTTTTACCATCAGAGACATAAATCTTTGGATCCAAGAACTAATCTCCAGGAAGGCCTGCTAAATTGGAGTTTCCTGGGAGGAACAATGCCAATGATACCTGCTCACCCAACAGACTAGCTCTCATCTCCCTAGATGTGGGAGGTGAGAAGGCAAGAGAGAACCTGGAGCCCAGTGCATTTTCTGGAGATTAAGGACAGAGAAACTATCAGTGTTGGGGTGAAAAGCCAGGTGTTGGAAATAGTTTGGGTTTTCCTAGGGAAACTGAGGCGTTATGAGAAGCAGCAAGAAGAAATGAATCAAATGCTGAATGTATTGCATGGTGTCTTTACGTACTTGCTAGAACCCAGCCCCACTCCAGGGAGAAATATAAATGAGAAAAACCTGATTAAACTTGCATGTTGCATATCCAAGTTGTAGAATCAACTAGTCTGGCTCTCAGATGAGGAGACAAAACCCAGATGGGTAATGCAATTTGTCTAAGAGCACTGTGGGAGTTCAAATCTAGGTCTTCTGATTTCTGAATTCCAGCACTATTTCTCTCTCCTAGCGTATCCCACAGTGTGTTCCATGCAATACCAGTTCCAGGGGCTACTATAGAGGTTAAGTAGAGAGGAACTTCAATAGCCAAATGTGATTGGAATGCATGAAGGTGGACAGAATTAGTAGATACATTTTGAAGGACTTTTTAATCCCTTTAAAAATGCAACTGTGCCTTGTGAGGCCCAAAGATAGGAGTGTATACTACACAGCTTCCCAAACTTATCTGACTATGGAATCTGCTTTTTAATTGAGCTCTTTGGGGATTAATGTTCAGCGGAAAACAACTTGGAAGGTGCCAGGCTATGTCATACTGCTCTCTAACTCTTCCAAAACGTTTATTGCATTCACAACAGGAAGCTTTTATTAAGCACAGGCCATCTGCCCAGCACTGCACTGAGGCAGCAGGAGAGACCAGGATGAGTGAGATCCCCACACCAGGATATGTATGGATGGTGTCCTAACAACAGTCAGACACCTGCTAAGTAACCATGACCCTGCACAGAATATGATCAAGGAACTTTTGAAAAGTACAACAGTGTTTGGAGGATTGAAAGACTTCACAACTGGACAGACCTTTCAGGCCCCCTCATCACTGGACATGTAACAGATACATAAAGGGAACTTTTCCAACCCAGAGCACTACTACCCGGCCCCCAACAAATTCCTTTCACCATCTTCCCTGGCTCCATTCATAACATCTTTCTGTTTGTTCCAGGTAAAAAGTGCATAGCACCCTTGACTAGTCTTTTATTTTCTCACCTCGTAACTAACCCTTAGCAAATTTTGTTAGGTCTACTCTCAAAATACATCCAGCCTCCACCTCTGCCGGCACGCAGGTCTAAGTACCGTCACTGTTCATGTGGAGTTTCCCTGTCCCCATCTTTCACCTCAATCTTTTCCCCCAACAAGGAGGCAGGTGTCATCTCCTCAGAACCCACTCAGCTCACAGAGTCCCCTGGCTCAACCAACACAGTGGCTTCCTCTTCCCCGAGTGTAAGTGCATCCCTTCCGATGACCTGAAAGATCCTCAATGATTTGGCCCCATTACCTCATAGTGCATTGTCTTCCCCTGGATCCCTTGTTCTAGCCACGCCAGCCTCATCACTATTTCTTAAGCCACTAGTTGCATCCAGACCTTTGCTCATTCACATTTCCTGTTTCATCTTCCTGAACTGTTCTTCAGCCAGACACTCATATGTACATCCAAATCAGTACTTCAATGTCTTACCTCTGTAAGGGGGACCCCTTTTTCAAATTGAAACTTCACCCCATTCTGGCATCTCTTTCTCTGTTTTTCTTTCTCCAACCACTCATCAAGTTAACCATTTGATTGTTTCTCTCTCCATCAGAATATAACAAATATTTCCACATTTTATCTCCTGCCATTTCTGCAGAACATAAAGCAGTGCCTTGCCCACAGGAGGGGTTAAACAAATATGTGTGGGGGAAAAGACAACAAAGCATAGTGTAAGTGTAGAGAGAGCCTAATGAAGAAGATGGTATTGGGGAAGCCTCAGAAAAGGGGACTAAGGGGAAGAATATTGATAAGAGCCCTCGGAGCCACTGCAGCCCAGTCCAGCTCTGCAAACGAGGGATTCTGAGCTTGGTCACAGCTTCTCTCAGTGGAGCTTTGAGTGATCATGGACTTGAGCCGGGCATTTGCAGAGCCCTGGAGTTCTGGAAGGGACTTCTGGATCCAGGAAACAGAAGAGAGGAACGTTGCTTTGCTCTTCTCTCTTGGACACTTAGCATTCTGTACAAGATTTTCCTCTTGCATTGCTAAAAGTACAAAAGTCTTGCATTGCTAAAAGTACAAAGCTTGAAAACCATTGCCCTTGGGGGTCTCTAAGGCAGCTGGCCCTTCTGGGACATCAGGATACTGCATGGACAGCCCAGGCCATAGCATGAGAAGACTGAAAGCACCTGCCTGAGGGGTTGGACCCACACTCCAGGAAGAGTCTCTGGAGAACCTGAATTCTGGACCAGCCAACTGGTGTCCCCAAAGGCTAGTGTGCGAGAGCCACAGAGCCCACATCCCACCGTGGAGTTTAGCGGGGAAGGTTGAAGCAGGTAGCTGCTTGGGGAATTCAGCAGGTGTCAAAATTCAGTTCATTCAACTTCCTGCACAAATTGAGAGCCCAGGTTTCCAGCCTCACACTAATTAACTCATAAGAGAGAATGATAGAGGGAAGAAAGAAGTCACCAGAGCACTTGAAGGCTGCACTCAGGATGGCTGATTCTCCATGAACATGAATGCGTTTCCCGAGAAATGTGCTGAGGCCCAGGCTTTTGTGGAGCCCAACACATCTGTGAATAATTGAACACTATTCATGCCGAAGGAGTCAGCAATTTGTCAGTGACTCGGCCTCTACTCTTAGGAGTGAATAACTTTCTGAGTGAGGAGATTAAAAATGAGTACACATACGCCCATGCACATGCACTGCTCATGAAGGAAATTCAGAATCCAACAGCTCTGCCTGTGGTAATTTGGAATCATCAGTGCAGGGTTTTATTTATGTAGGATTCAGAATCAGATGCAACTCACTCGTACACTGTCTGCCCCTCCCTTCTTGGCCCGGCCCAGCTCATCCCAGGGACTCTGGCTCATGAGCCACACTGCTCACAGGCCATTTCTCAGGCCCCAAAAGGCTCTTCCTGTGGTAAGTGCGTTGTCTGTAAGCTCTGGCCACCAGCACCCATGCACCCCAGACCTCAGGGGGACACTTCCACTGGCACTGAGACAGGCCAGCCAGATGAGCTGTCCAACCCTAGTGTGAAAATCAAAACCTATGTGGGAATATATCCTAAGAATCCCAAGACACCAATTCAAAAGAATATATGCACCCCTATAGCAGCATTGTTTACAATAGCCAAGATATGGAAACAGCCCAAGTGCCCATCAGTAGATGAATGGATAAAAAAAACAACTGTGGTATATTTACTCAATGGAAAATACTATGCAGCAGTAAAAAAGAAGGAAATCTTACCTTTTGCAACAGCATGGTTGGACTTAGAGAGTATTATGCTAAGTAAAATAAGCCAGTCAGAGAAAATAATACTATATTATCTCACTTATATGTGGAATATAATGAACTAACAAGCAAAATAGAAACAGCCTCATGGATAGATGGAACAGACTGACAGCTATGGGGGTGGAGGGGAAGAAGAGGGAGACAGAATGAAAGAAGGTGAAGGAATTAGCCAAATAACAGATATGCAAAACCCATGGACACAGACACAGTGTGGTGATGGACAGAGGGAAGGGAGGACTACGTGGGGGAGGGGCCCTGAAGGGGAGAGAAATGGGGACATCTGTAATAGTGTCAACAATAAAAATTTAAAAATTAGCGATGAGAGAAGAGACTAGGAGTCAAAGCCCAGGACTTTAAAGATAGACATGAGCACATGTCTGTTGGTGAGAAACCGCGGACCTGGAGCGGCAATGGCTGGGGCAGGTACCACAGTGACAGCTATGGGTTTAGGCGGACCCTCAGCTCCTCATGCCTTTCAGACTAATGGACTCACACACCCTCTGCAGGCCAGGGGCAGTCTGCAAGTGGAGGGTGCTTTGCCCAAATCTAAGCAGCAGAGGTCTGGAAGCACTGAGAGGAGTGGAGCTGCTGAATACACTGTGGGGCCACATTAGCCGCCCCCCGGGTCTGTCAGCAACTCTTCCGGGAAGGCTGTGTACTCAGAGTCAGGCTCCCGGGAGAACAGGGAAAGAAGAGACAGTCTTTGATTCGAATTTTCCCACCCTCCATATGTGTATTCATATGTGTGTATCTCTATGTGTACATACATGTGTATGCATGTATGTGGGTGATGTATGTATCCAAGTATGTGGGTACATTGTGCACATGTACGTGTGTGTGTGCACATGTGTGGGTGCATGTTTGTATGTGTTTGTGTATGTATTTGCACATTTGGTCATTTCCTCCAGAAGGTCAGAGATAACTAATTTAGAACTGGGGTGTAAGAAACTGCCTCCCCAAGAGAGTGATTCTGAGGGCAGGGTATTGACCTGTGTGACTACTTGGTATGGCCATTTGGAGATCGGAAGCTATACTGAGCAGACCCCTTGCTGTTGACCCTCTCCTGCCTGGCCTCACCCTCCTGGCTACCAGCCCACAGTCAACGCCCTCCCAGACCCCCAGCTGCTCACACCCAACTGCTCCTGAAGCTCCACTCCACCCAAGCCAGGAGGAGACGGAGCCAGGCAGAAATGTGATGGAGGAAATAGAGCTGCAGTGGCTTGCTTTAAAAGTGAGGCAGGTGCTATTCAACCGGGAAGAACCCTGAAGACCTGAGTCCTTCCTTTCAATGCTGCCCCTCCAGACAGCCCTGGTGCTGTCTCCCTGCAGCCCCACCTATAGGAAATGCACCCCCATTGGTGGGTTTTCCAGTCCAGGGTCACCTTCGGGGGCATGAACATGAGCACATGACTATGTATACCTGCTCTCCCTCAACCCCCAACAACTCTGTACCCCAACAAAATCAAGTTAAAATGAAGAACTGTCCCTAGTACAGTGTGTGGTCTTGGGCATGTCATGCCTTCTCCCTGGGTCTCTAGTTTCACAGCCATGAAATGAGGAGCTGCGATGGCCTCCGAGGTTTCTGATGGTATTTGTACTCTCTCCTCCACTCAGTCATAACCAGCGTGTGGACCGATGCACGTGGAAAGGCCAAGACTCCGCTTCCTCCCACCAGCAGATGGGCGCTTTTCTGAACAATGACCTGCAAGCAGCCTTGGGTCAGCAAGTTGGGACCTCACTATCTCCCCCCACACCCTCTCCACACACACACACACACACACACACACACACACACACACACACTCAGCTGTTCCATTCCCTGATCTGTGGCCAGCACTGCATCCTTAAGGCTGTTTCACAGATGCAAGTGGCACGACCTGTGATGGAAAGGAGAAAACAGGACCTATCACCTCCCCCAACTGAGAAGTTTGAGGACTGACTCGCTTCGTGCCTGGACTTACCCAGGGCCTCAAACGATGGCACCAGGATCCTGTTTGCCAGCCATCAACTTGACCTTCACTTGTTCGGGGGGTTGGATGGCTGCTGCAGTCCTTCCATTCTTGCTGGTGCAACTCCAGGACATGATGCTTTCTCTCCCAGGGGCTCCCACCAAAGTCCTAGATTTGCACTGAGTCCGCCAGCTAAGGTTAGAGCCAGCCCTATGGAAGGGGGGGGTGGGAGGTGAGGCACAGTTTGGGTGGAGGTCCGGGTCATGGTCCACGGTAGTGTGGGAGAGCTTGGAGCCCAGGAGGAATCAGCAACCATGAAAGGGAGAGATGGCTACCATGCCTCTGGGTCCTAGTGATACACTTTTGTACCACGTGATGTGGAATGTCCCACCTGCACTTCCTCTCCCCTTTCTGCCTCCCTCTCAGGGCAAGGTGCCACAGCTGTCTAATAAGACCAGGGAATGAGCACTCTACTTGATTTGTGCCAAGGAAGGCAGTCAGCAAGAAGAAAGGAGGCAGGGTAGGCACACATAGCATCACTCAAGAACATACACACACACACACATACACACATACACACACACACACAGTGGGGTGCACACAGCCTTCCACCTGGGCCCTCCAGCAGGAGCAGGGCCACTGCTCATCACCGTGACCAGGCGGAGTGCTGGTGCCCAGGGGGCAAGATGCCAGGGTACCACACTAAGGGCTTCACTGCCTGCCCTCTGCCCCTGTCCCTCATAGCCCTCCCTGCTGCCACAGGGCAGGGCCACTCCCGTCCCTCCGAAGGCTCCTGCCACCACAGTCCAAGAGAGTCAGAACCACGGGAAATCTCACTCCAGCATCACAGGCTGCCGCCTCTCTACCCAGAAATCTCCACTTGTTTTCCTGCCAAACATTACAGTTTGTAAATAACTGAAAACAAATATAAGTGGTTGTTTTTTAAACTTAATACCATGACAGCTGAAAAAAAAAAAAAAAAAAAAAAAAAAAAGCTGGGAATGGCAGTCTGCTCCAGGCAGGTGGCTAGCATGAAGAAAGGCAGGGGGAAAGCAGACAGCACAGCAAGCCTGCAGGGGGGATGGGAGGTCACCCGGCCTGCCTGTCCAGGTCCCCCGCTTACACATTGATCCCCCAAATAAGCATCTGCATGCCCCAGCCTCCTCCCAACATATTGACAGAGACATGTTGGATGAAATTAATCCACGTTCCTGCCTCAGAACTCCTTCAGGCCAGCACATATGCTTATGCATGTATACACATGCATGTACTCAAACACGCATATATGTGCACATGCATACACATGTGTGTGCATGCATATACACAGATACATGCACACACTCTAAAACCATGTCCCTGATATTTTAATTCTTCCTGCCTGGCTCCCCTCCGCTTCCCCTCTTTAGTCCTGCTCCTCCATGAAGACCTCACTCCGGTGCCCCCTTCCCAAGGAGGCCTGCTGCCCTCCCTAGCCAGGGAGAGCTCTTCTCACTGGAGCTTGGGGAACCTCACAGCAGCCTTGGCTCCTCCAGGACGTACGATGCTGGCCTCCCACTGCTGGGTTTGCATCTCAGCTCTGGCTTGAAATAGCTTTGCACACTTGGGTCAATTTAGTTAACCTCGCTGTGCCTCAGTTTCCTTGTCTGTGAAATGCTGATGATGGTCCTGTCATTACCCCACTGCTCAAGCTGACAGAAAACGTCAGTGAGGGCCTGCCTGCCGGGCCCTCAGAGCAGCACCTGGCTCATGGCAGGACTGGTCTCCCAGCTGGACCCTGGGAGGCATGGGGCTGCCTCCGCTGCCTGCCCCACAGAGCCTTGTACACAAAAAGTACTCAATGCGTGTGTGAGGAGCAAGCGTCTGCCAGCGCCTGGGCAAACAGCATTAGGGAGCTATGGGCTGGGGGCCCTGCTGACCCGGCCAGGTGAGTGGGCCTGGCTTCCCTGCCCAGGGGACACACTGCACCTCCATTTCTGCTGCAGGTCCCACTGCCTTTGGGAGGAAGGCTGGACCTCGTGGCATGTGTGTCATGGGCTGTTTTCTTTGTCGCACATGGGCCCACAGAACAGCAAACGCACTTTTAAAAATGAGCAGGCCATCAGCTGTAACAATACATATGACAGTCAATCAGGAAGGCAGGGGGTAAGTGATTGTAGGTATTCATGGCAGAAGCCAACGAGCAGAGAACATGCGGGCTCCTGAGGAGCAGGGCAGGCGAAGCGCTGGGCTCAGATGTGAGGGGAGGGAGGGTGCCAGGGGAACACAGCGGTGGAGGAGAGGCAGAAAGGGGAATTAGCTTAATTCTTAGGCAGAGATTTTTGGTTCAGATTAAGGATGGGGCGGGGGGGGGGGGGGGAGAGCATCTTCTCTCTCCTTATTTTCCTGCAAATAGATCTTGATAATACAGCACGATGTTTGGGGGGAGAGACTTGGAAAGATGATAAACTGGGAAACAATAAGCTTGGGTTCCTAGGAGATTGGCTATGAAGACTAAATTAGTCGGGTATTTAAAACACCTGGAGTGCATAGTCCCTGTTATTTACACATCCTCACCCTGATGTCCACACTGATCCTGCTGACATCTACTCACCAAACAGGCACCGAGTCTGTGCGTCACCTGGAGACCAGGTGCTGGGGATGCACAGGGGACTAGCAGAGAGCCCCCCACTGAGGGTAAGCCCCCATGGAGGGTAAGACAGCCACACAGCACGTCCTGAACCAGGCAGACCACATGGGGAGTGAAGCAGAGCAGCCAGAACATGTGGGCTGATCAAGGGGGTCAGGGGGTGACGGGAGCGGGGAGGGCAGCCTGTTCCCTCCTCTGTGCCTACTGGGGGAGGGGGGCTAAGCACATGAGCCCTGAGGCCCCCTGATGCAGCACCCATGTCTCCGGGACAAAGTGGTTCCTCGCTCAAAGCAGCCTGAGCTGCCCGAGACCTTGGGCGAGGCCTCCTCTTAGCAAGGTTGCTTTGGACGCTGCCTTCCAATTGTGTCCTTGGTGCAATCAACGTTCACATTCAAAATACCACGGGGACCTACAGGAAGGCCGAGCCGAACGCATCTGTGGCTCTCCGTTTCCTGGCATGATTAGGGGCATAATCACTGTTCTTGGAAAAACACTAAAGCCTGCGTCCTCTGTGGGCCTCAGTGTGGGGTCTGAGCACACACAGGCTGCACCCCCCCCCCTAGGGCAGCAGGGAAGACAGGCCCCTCAGCCCACCTGGGGGAGGCCCCAAATCAGCCTGCGGTTGCCCACGCAGACCAGCACCAATTGTACCAACAGGAAAACGTATTTGATGCTGGTGCTCGGGCCCTCACCCTGGGAAGGCAGAGCTGAGCACACTGGCGGAGGGGGAATAGCAGGCCCACCCCCAAAGGAGAAGGAAGCTGGGATGGGAACCTGATTCTCACAGCTGCCCTAGAGCTTGGCCATAGAGCTGACAGGTGCTGGGATGGTGGATTGGGGTGGCCACACCAGGGGGTCTTAGACCGGGCGGGGGGGGGGGGGGGGGGAGGAATGAAGCCAAAACAAAGGGTGGATGCTATCTGTGGGCCCTATGGGCCAGGAGCCCTGTGGGGTGTCTGTCTTCCCATCTGCCTGCAGAGGGAGAAATTGCAGCCCCGCCTCCCAGACACAGGAGAGGTGTGAAGGCAGAGACAAAGGACTATCAGCCCCAAAGGCTGCAGGACCTGCTGGGACTCCAGCCAGGCTGGCCCAAGGGAGAGAGTGGGAGGTGGCACTCCGGGGAAGTGGGAGCACCTGGTCAGCCAAGCCCTGTGCGGGACATCTGAGGTGTGGGCAACAGCTCTGCAGGGAGAAGCATCACACACACCTGAGGGAAGAGCGGAGGGCGTGCCATGCCCTGGCGAAGATGGGGAGGGCACCTGGCTGAGTGTCTGGTCCCTGTTTTGTTCTTGACTTGGAGCCACTCCGAGGGGCGATGGTGCACAGAAGAACCGGCACAGTGCCAGCTACACAAGCTCCTCAGGTGTGTGTTTCCTTCTCTCTTTCCCTCTCTGGCTGGGGTCGGGCACTTGTACATGACAGGATTGTGCAGTCACTGTCTGAGCCCCTCCAGAGCGTCCACCCCGAGGCCCACCGAGGAAGGGGGTCCTCTGAAGGGCAGAGGTGAGAGAGGGACTAGTAGGGACTTGTGACTTTTTATTGCAATTATTTATACACATGTTTCTCATCCCCAGTGTGATTTCCCTGAAAGCAGAGACTCCGAGCACCTATCTCGATACTGCCAACACCTGGAACATCGCCTGAAATCTTAAGTACTGAAGTGCTGCAGCCCAGATGTATGAACTGGTGATGCACATGTGCCAGGATGTGAACAGCTGCCAGCCGGTTGAAATGTCCCCAGGCTTGGCCAGTGTGGCTACGTGGCCTTCAACATACATAGGCATGCCAAAACCGGTTTGGCTCAGTGGATAGAGCGTCAGCCTGTAGACTGAAAGGTCCCGGGTTCGATTCCAGTCAAGGGCATGTACCTTGGTTGTGGGCACATCCCCAGTAGGGGGCGTGCAAGAGGCAGCTGATCGATGACTCTCATCGATGTTTCTAACTCTCTACCCCTCTCTCTTCCTCTCTGTAAAAAAAAATATATATATCAATAAAATATATTTTTAAAAAATACATAGGCAAGAAGGATGAGGGATTGAACCTAAAAATCCTGGCTTTAAGCCCCAGTGCAGTAACAGTTTTCCTTTGGATGAGGCATATATAGGGGGTGGGGGGTGACTTACATCTCCTCTGTGCCCTCAGGAGAGAAGTCTGGGGGTCGGAGAAGACTCCACACATGGGGCCATTCACCCCAGATGCCCAGAGTTAACGCAAGACCATTCTGTAATGAAAAGCAGCCCGAGATAAAAGGAGAATGAGACACTAGCACAACAAGGTCAAGGTTATTATTTCTCAAGGAGTCGGGACACATTAGCTGGTTTTCCCCAGACTAGATTAGAGGGGAAATTCCTCATGTAGCCTGGACGGAGGAGTCTATCAAGAAAATGACTTTTCAAGGAGGCAAGTTCCACTTGCCTTTGGGATCCTGGGAAGGACACAGCGGCAGCTCTGCGGTGGAGACAGGGGTCTGGGCTGCAGCTGCTGTTCTCTTGCTTCTGTCATGGGGGGAGGGGGGGCTTAAAGAGAAGGAGTTTGAGGAACTTAAGAACATAAAAACATAAATTGGGGGTAACTGGGGGAAGATGAGCCTGCTGGAACAGGGGCATCTTTGTGAAATGCTCTGTGTGAAAATAAGGGAGCAAATAAACCCCTAAATCTCACTACTGTAAAATTATTGCTTAAATTTCCACCGGATGCCAAAACTGGTTTGGCTCAATGGATAGAGCATTGGCTTGGGGACTGGGTTCGATAAAATTTATTTTAAAAAATTTTTTTCCCACCAGAGGTCAAGGTGCATCCCATGTGGGGAGGTCACGTGGGGGCCGCATGTGCACAGGGGTAGCCTGTGGCACCCGATGGATCCAGGCCTGCCCCATGGCTGATCACTGGGCAGAAGGTGTTCCTACAAGCAGCCCAGCCTGGGTCCTCAAAGGGCCTTCTCTGAACTTGAGTTTCTTCATTCATAAACTGAGGATGACAGGTGACCATCTCCATGCACATTGGTTTGGCTCAGTGGATAGAGTGTCAGCCTGTAGACTGAAGGGTCCCAGGTTCGATTCCGATCAAGGGCATGAACCTTGGTTGCAGGCACATCCCCAGTAGGGGGTGTGCAGGAGACAGCTGATTGGTGTTTCTCATCGATGTTTCTAACTCTCTATCCCTCTCCCTTCCTCTCTGTAAAAAAATCAATAAAATATATTACAAAAAAAAAAAGAAAAAAAAAGAATGGGGTGTGTGTAACAAGGTATGGGGTGAAGCAACCAGCAAATGACTGGCAAGACCCCACCACAGTGCACTGGGCTGTTTCTTGCTCTGTGGCCTCAGCATGCACCTAGCAGGGCCTGCCTGAGAGTGGCTTATCCCAGTAGCTTTGACTTCATGTTGCACCTCAGCAGGTTTTGTGGAGAAAGAGACCTTTGAGAATCCTACTGTTGTCCCTCGTTCAGTTATGTTAATAGCCTCTCCCTATGGAATTTCCTCCACCCCTTTGGCTCCAGATGCCAGTTCTGACTACCAGGTCATCCTGAAGGCACTGCCTACTGGGCACCTCTACTGGCATCAGCCTGAAGGCCTGTGTTACTTAGCTCAACAGCCATGACAAAGGACCACTGACGGGAGGCTTCAGCAACAGAGCTCTAGTTACTCGGAGTCCCAGCAGCTGCAGATCGAGGGTATCAGGTGGGGTTGGTGTCTCCTGAGGCCTCTCTCCGTGGTGTGTCAATGGCCGTCTTCTCCCTGTGTCCTCACTTAGTCCTCCCTCTGCATGAGGATGTCCTAATCTCCTCTTCTGATGAGAACACCGGTCATTTGGATTAGAGCTCAACCCGGTGGCCTCCTTTTACCTCAATCGCCTTATTAAAAACTCCATTTCCAAATACGGATACATTCTGAAGTCTTGGGGCTTGAATTCAGAGTCACACAAGCCAGCCCACAGCAAGGCTCTTTGCTGCTGCCAGCAGCTCCGGGAAGTGTCTGCAGAGCACAGCCTCCTGAATCCAGCTAGGTGAGGCCATCGCCTCCACACCAAATCCCACCCAGCCCCACCCGGTCCCACCCAGCCCCATCCAGCCTTGTCCCTGAGAAAGCAGGACCCTGGCTCTTCATCTCTGGGTCCTCAGCACCTTTCACAGTCCTGGGAAACAGCACTGCTCCCTAAGTTTCCAGGGATAAGGGAGCCATTGCAGACGGGCCATCTCCTCCTCAAGAAGGACCGTGCCAGCACACGCTGTATCATGGACAGTGAAAACTAGGTTTGATTTCTCACTCCCTTTCATTCTGTGATAGAGGATGTTTTAAAATCTCAAAAAATTATATATATATAAGCTGGAAGGCAAGTCTGGGGATCATGAGAGCAGGGAAGAGGACAGCATCCGCAGGGCCTGTGAGAAGCTCTGTTAGCGCGATGCTGGCGTTACAAGAGATATCAATATTAATAGCAACATTAGTGCCAAAAAGCATCAGCCTCAATATGTTACGGTTCCTTACAACACCTTTAATGGGCGATGACAGGCGGGCGATCTCGGGTGGAATTGACACGGGCTGTTATGAGGGCTGAGCGATGAGAAACAGCGTGTGGCTCCCCCTGAAGAAGACGGGCCTCCCCCACCCCTGCCCCATGGCTTCAGCAGACTCCGGTTGTTTCAGAAGCTCAGGCTGGCCCTGGATGCCCCCACCCACCAGGGTTGCAGGCCCAGGGGTCCTCGGGAAGAAGGGCAGAAGAAAAAATCTACCGATCTGTAAACTCTTCATTTCATGAGGCTCTTCCCACAGGTGAGGGAGGTGTTGACGTCAGGCCCCCAGATGTGAACATGGGCCCCTCCCACATTGAGCAGAAAATACGCTCCTGCGAACAGTGATAGGGAGTGTGGCTTATTGGAAATTGCATCCTGCTGCAAATACACCAGGGGGCTTACCCTCTGAAGGGATGCCATGGTGAAATAATTTATAGAGCCAAGAATCCTTTTGTGAGATGAAAACAAGTGTGTTCTCCTTAAATAAATCTAATTTACAAATTCAATTTAACTCAGCAAATGTTTATTGATTACTTTTTCTGTATGCAGGGCAGCATGCCAGTGCAGGTGATAACAAAGCTATTTAAGATGTAATCCCTGCCTTAGGAAACTCATATTCTAACGGAGGGAGACAGACCTGTAAACCAATACCTCTCCCGATGGGATAAGTGCTACAGTGACGATGTACAGAAAATTCCCCAGGGATCAAGATACACCAGACAGTTTGTTACTAACGGAAGAATCAAGAAAAGCCATAGAAGAAAGGGTACAATGGAGTGGGCCCTGTTGTTTGACAAGGAGTTCACCAGCTGGAATGTGGCCATGCCTAGGCTAATGAGGAGCCAGTGTGTCTACATGTACGCCACATGGGGCTGGTGAGGGAAGGATCCTGAAAGGGAAAGGGAGAGAAATATTTGGGTTGGCAGCATGCTCTCCACTGAAGGATCTGATTTAGGCAGACTTGAACCTTTATTCCTCACCTCTGAGGTATCTAAGAGGTTACCGTAGTCTTCCTGTAGCTAGATAGCTCTCCTAGCACACTGACACTATGACTCAGTTTACAAAAATTGGATTTATGGACTTAGAGAAATTCATTGATTTTGTGGAGAGAAGCACACTTATAAGGAAAGGATTGTCATGTCCGGATGTTCACCCAGAATGAAGAAAAGCAAGAGGCTCTGCTGGCATCTGGTGCTGTGCTCCCAACTCAGGCAGCTCCCATCAGGAGGCTGGCACCTGATGTGGGTTAGGACTAAAACTCCATTTGAACTGAAACACTCCTGGATAGGTCAGGACAAAGAAAAAAAGTAGGCACTGGGTCTGTTCCCAGGAGGTTCACAGTGTTGCATTGTGGAGGGGCATCCACACTTCTCTGCTTCTCTCAGCTTCAGTGATATCTACACCTCACAGGTTTCAGGCTGCAGGATTCACAGGCTCCCACTTGTTCTAGGGCCTTTTTCTATCCACCCTCTTCAATTTTTATTTTTATAATTCTCTGATGGCTGGATGGAGCAAACTTATCTTTGTCATCATCACCATCATCATCATCATCATTACCATCACCATAACCATCACCATAACCATCACTACCATCACCATCACTATGACCATCACCATCACCATCACAACTATCATCATCACCATCTTCACCATTATCTCCATCACCATCACCATTACCATCACCACCACTATAAAATCTATCTGGGCTGCTACAACAGAAATAATGCAAACTGGAGGACTTATAAACAGCATTTAGTTCTCACAGTTCAGGAGACAGGGAAGTCCAAGACCAAGGTGTCTGCTGAGGACCTGCTTCCTGGCTCATAGATGGCCATCGGTGTGCCATGTCCTTATGTGGCAAAAGATGTGAGGAAGCTCTCTGGAGTCTTTCATGAAGACACTAATAACTTCCCGATGTCCCCTTCCTTTAATATCATCACATTGGGGGGAAGGGCTTCAAGACATGAAATCAGAGGGACACTTGCATTCAGTGTATAGCACTCACTATCTCCTTCCTGTTATCTTCTTTCATCAGATGCTGGCAAAGGCCCTAAGAATGCAGGTTATTGTCCCCATGTTCCAGGAGAGGCATCTGTGTCTCCAAGAGCTTATTTAACTTGTCCAGAGTCACATGGCTAATTACTTGCAGATATAAACCTAAAACCTGGTCTTTAGGCAACATTGCAAGGTTCCTTGCTCTATAGCACACTGCTTCCAATGAAGATGGTCAGCCTCACACAGGAGCCAAACAGCTGTGTTGACAGAATGAGAACAAGGAAACCTTAGTAAGGCCTCCCACCTCCCAATTTTTCCCTGCCTAACCAGTCAAAAAGCATGAAATTGTACCCACTGATTATGTGTGTGTGTGTGTGTGTGTGTGTGTGTGTGTGTATGTGTGTGTGTCTATGTCTGTGTGTGTGTCTGTGTCTGTGTCTGTGTGTGCGTATGCATATGTTTATGTGTTAAAAATAATAAATGGCTTTGTCTGGCCAGTGTTACTCAGTAGTTGAACATCAACCCATGAACCAAGAGGTCCCTGATTTGATTCCTGGTCAGGGCACATGCCCATTGTTGGCTTGATCCCCAGTGGGAGACATGCAGGAGACAGCTGATCAATGTCTCTCTCATCATTGTTTCTATCTCTCTTTCCATCTCCCTTCCTCTCTCTCTACAATCAATAAAAACATATTTTAAAAAGAGATAATAAATGGCTTCAATTCATAGAGTGTTTAACTTTTCAAATTCCTTTTACATGTTTTATCATAAAACTTACTCGTGAGCGGGAGAGGAGTACATGAGCTGCTTTCACAGCAGGTGCAGCCAGCACAAGTAGGACTCAACACTCTTGTATGAAGAGGTCTCAGGATGGTGGTGGAGCAACGCCAGGGCTGTTGTAAGGTCACACAAAGAGGTCGCCAAGGCCCCATGCTCTTTTCTCTTTCTGCTCTGCATCCTCAGCAAGGGGACAGCTCCCCTCGTGGTCACAAAACGGCTGCAGCCCACAGCTCCTGGTGTCTCCTCACACAGCTGTGATCAGAAGGGGAAGAAAGTGTCTCTCCATTTAATGGCTGAAGAAAATGGTTTCACACCTCCCAGCAAAAGTGCCCTTACGTCTCCTTAGCCACAGTGGAGTCATAAGCCCATGCCTAACTAGCCCTGGCAGAAAAAAATACAATATTTCTGGCTGGCTTTGTCTGCTCCACTTTCTCCCTCTGGAGGTTCCAGGAAGCACCCCCACCCCAGTTCTTGAATAAAGTCTGGGTTCTGTTACCAGGAAGAAGGAGGAATGAGACAGTGTCTGCCACACAGCCCCAGTTTTCAGCTGGGAAAACAAAGATCTAGAATCTTCCAGAGCCCCTCTTGGAGAGCTGACACCTTCCCAGTAGCACCTCATTAAATGCTTATCTTCTTGTAAACATAAAGAGGAAGCTTTATAATACCACTAGCTCCTATGCTCCTGAACCAGTTTCTATTAATGCTGTTGGCTATCTGGTTATGAAAACACTTTTGATTAATCCCAACAAATTCTGGATCATGTTTCTAAACGCTCACTAAACAAATAGAGCACAAGCTAGGCTGGGCCTCCCCAAATGGGAATTAAGACTAGGCAAGGCCAGAGAGGGCCCAGCAGGGAGCATGGAGCTGAAGTAACAGGGGAAGCAGCTGCAGACAATGTCCCTTCACCCATCACCAGCATTGATCCCAATGCCCTGGTGGGGTCATGAGGTTGAGAAAAACATTGAAATGGGCACATGATGACTATAGAAAATAAGCAACTCACAGACCAGATAACCCGGGTTAGCCAGTCCTAAATCGCCTGGTCAAAGCAGTGCTTCTGAATGATAAATATTTCCACAAGTAGCACCACATTACACACCTTGCTTTTATCCACTCCCTCACCTGTCTGCTTTTCTATTGTGCCTTCCCAATGGTTGATTTGAATCGGGGTCAGCGGCAGAGGGCGGGAACATACAGGCGTAGGTGTCCCATCCTCATGCGGTAGTGTTTCCTAATTCCCAGTGCATTTTACACTTCAGGATTTGAGGACAAGAAATCAGAATTCCTGGTAATTTTGCAGAAACCCCTCCCCCATATCCTAAGTCATTTTGCATTTTTCATAACACTCTGTGTTTTAAATAATTTTAATGAGTATAGAGTGAATTGGCTTAAGGTCACTGAATCATCAGAGAAGTTTCCTATTAAAAGTAAATAATAGTCCTAGCTGGTTTGGCTCAGTGGATAGAGCATCAGCCCATGGACTAAATGGTCCCGGGTTAAATTCTGGTCAAGGGCACATACCTCTACTCTCTCTAAAAAAAATAAAAATTAAATTATTATAAAAATTATATAATAAACCTATGACTGATTTTTATGGACCAATTGATATATTAGGATAATATTATATACTACAGCAATATGTAGAAGTCTTCTCTCTCTAGCATAGATAGTTGATCATAAAAAACATTAAAAGAAGGGAATAGTAACAGAAATAAATGCCAAATAAAAACCATTTAAAATGTAAATAAAAATACCACAATATTTTAAGGCTATGAGTCTTAAAATGAATTTTTAAAACACACAGAGCTAATGGCTCTATCCACAGGTCTTGTTCTCTTTTGTGTGTGTGTGTGTGTGTGTGTGTGTGTGACAAATATTTCAGACAAAAGGAATTTCTTCCATCTTGCATTGACCTTGATCAACTGGTAAGAATGTGTTCAAACACAAGTTCAAGTTGGGCATTAGGGAACTGTTGCTTTATATAAGCTTATTTCCTTTTGTTGTTGTTAATCCTCACCGGAGGATTTATTTTCCCATTGATTTTTAGAGAGAGTGGAAGGGAGGGGGAGAGACAGAGAGACACATTGGATTGGTTGCCTCCCACGCGCACCCCGACCAAAGCCAGGGATGGAGCCTGCAACAAAGGTATGTGCCTTGACCGGAATGGAACCCAGAACCCTTCAGTCGGCAGGCCAACACTCTATCCACTGAGCCAAACCAGCTAGCACTAAGCTTATTCCCTTTTTTAACAGCAAGAATAATTTGCTCAGTCTGATTTTGGTTTTGTCTTTAAATTCATTCTTGCTTTTGCTAATTCAGATTTCCAAAGCCGTTTCTGATTTAAAGTTGCAGTATTCCCACAACAGCATTCTCATCTTCCTCTGCATTTCTCTGTTCAAGGATTTGCAAAGGAGTGAATATTCCAGCCATAAACATTTGGGGCAGTAATGGAACAAAATAACATTCAGATCTCCTAGCAAGTGCTCCTAAGAGCACCACACAGAATCAGTGTCAAAATTGCCAATTTCAGGATGTATTTCACTTCCAACTTATCATTTTTTGGAACAACACTCATAAATTATTCCATGGGTACAAAACTTACCAACATATTTATTTTGTTTACAACAACAATTCACCATTCGTAGCAGACCAGAAAACAAATACCGTCTTCTTACAAGCAAGACTGCCTGGTGGGGCTTGGGGACTGCTGGCCTATAGGCTCCCATCCTGCTTTCTTGAAACTTTGACCTTCACCTTTCATTCCTGGGATTTTGCTTTTGACTTTATGTCCGTGGATCCTTTCAAAACAATACCATCTCTACGTTGCTTGGTAAGCTTAAATTCTCGCTGGAGACTTAAATACTTTCCACTGTGTTCCCATTTTCTCAATTGATATTTCTCAGCTATTGGAAAAAACACGGATTTTTTTTTTCTGCAAGAAGCTGAAAAAGAACTCTGCCTAGAGCAGTAGTTGGCAAACCAGGGCTTGCGAGCCACATGCAGCTCTTTGGCCCCTTGAGTGTGGCTCTTCCACAAAATACCACTGAGATTGAAACTTTGTGGCCCATACGCAGAAGTTGGTTTTCGGCCTGGGCAAATCTATTTTGAAGAAGTGGCATTAGAACATTAAAGGGGCCAAAGAGTCGCATGTAGCTCGAGAGCCGCAGTTTGCTGACCACTGGCCTTGAGCATGCTCATCAGGCATAGACTGCTCAGACCCTGGATAAGGATGTCTAGAGACAATTTCCCCAGTCCCCGCAGGCCCTGGGCAAGAGGGCCCAGCGTACCCACTTCCCACTCAGCACCTCTCCTCCTTCCTGCCATGACTCCTGTCCTCTATCTGCCTATTCTGTTCACCCCCAAACTCACCCAAACCTGCCTGCCTTCTCCCCTGTTTCTTCTGCTCACATTTACCATCTGGTTTCCCTCTATAATCCCAGCATACACATAGGCACTTCCTCTTCTCACACTCCAATTTCTCAGAAAAAGCTGAATTAGCCATGAGCTTGGTCGGATAGCCACTTTGATAATTTAAGACAATTCAGTCAACGGTATGGGTTGTACAGAAATGTCCACTGACATTCAGTGCGGTGCTATAAAGACAACTTCATCATACCGAGCCTCAATTTTCTCATATAGGATATGGAGGTAAAATTTCCCGGCTCATTCTATTTTTGAGAAGATGAAATAACATAGGCAGGCATCGAGCTGAAATGCTAGGAAACTGTGAGTTTTGGTCCTCCTTCCTCAAGGAGTCTGGAATTCAGTGTAAAGGGAAGAGCCTTTGGATGAATTGCAGGTACGCCTCCAGGAGCAGAATCAGCTGCTTCTGTCTGTCCCAACATGAAGTGGCTACAAATGCCCTTCCTTTCCTTCCCTAAAAGGTCCATGTTTATGAATCCTGTGTCAATTCCGATGACTTCTCACTCTGCATGTTTCCAAGGGTATGTACACAGAGAGAGGTCAGCCCACCAGCCCAAAACCTAGCCCACGGCTGCTGCCTTCAGCCCAGCCTGGAGTAAATGTTCAATAAGTGTTTGCCAAGTTCACGTTCCTTCTTTCTGGTTAATCGGTGGCAGAAGCCAGGAGCTGGCCCCTCTGGGGTGGCTCCTCTGTCCACAAGCTTCATGAGCCTTGTCCTCAAAGGACACCCCTTCCTTTGTGTGACCTTCTGCTTCTCCAGCCTGTTTATGGGCATAATTACAGGGTGTTATGGATTTCCTGACAGCCGCCTTGATGGAACTATGTCACAGAATCAAGCTGATTTCATACTTTAAGGTTTAATGGTCTCTGGCGGCCTGACCCCAAGAAGTCATTTCATCTCCTCCAAGGGTCCCACACACACACACACACACACACACACACACACACACACACACAGAACACTGCTTTCCTTGGCCCCTCTCCTCCCTGAAGCCCACCTGGGCTGCACTGCCATCCAGAGCCCATCTTCTTCGATAGCCCCATTCTGACGGGCATGTGAGTTGGCTGTGTCATGGGGAAACTGAGATCTGTGAGGTCCCAAGAAGTCAGGACATTGCATCTGGGGATAAAGATGGAACCCAACTACTATTTCTCTAACGTTCAAAGCTGGAGTCAGCTCTCTGGGTCCTCATTACACTCTCAGTACATTCCTGCGTGCACTAAACCTCCCTTACTACATGCAGCAACTAATTTAAAGTTTACAGAATCTTTGAAGGGACATAACATTATCTAATCTGTATATCAATCCTATGATTATACTATTATGTTCGTTTTACAGATGTGGAAATTTAGTCTTAGTGGTAGTACAAAATATTAACAGTGAGCTTTGAACAACCTTCACAAAAAGGCCTCCCCTAGGTATTGCTTCTCCATTGGGAGGTATGGAGTTGCAGAGGCTAGACTTAGCGATGAGACGCCCATGCTAAGCCCTTTCCTCTGCATGGCAACTCCTTGTTGATCTTCTTCTTTTCCATGCATGCAGTTCCCTTACACACACCCTGGCCTTGGCCACGCTGTTCTTACACACCACATGCGGCGATGTCCTTTCTGCCCAGCCAACTCACACTGATCCTTGAAGGCCCTCTTCTAGACCTATCTGTACCAGGTAACCTTTCTTTATGAATCCATCTTTCAGTCGCTCTCCTTATTCCGAACACATTGGACATATTATCTAGAATATTACATAATAAAGTGCACAAGTAGATATTTTATAAAGTCGTTTCATTCTTGGAAGTCCCTCAGTGTGGTGTATCTGGGTGGTTGAATTCCCAACATGCAATTCCCCATGGATGTAAATGCTCCAACTTCCCAAAGGCCAGCTCCCTCAGTTTGGGGAACTATAGGACACTAGGGAAGTTGAGTTCACTTCTGACTCTAGAAATGGGACCCAAGACCAGGGCCAGCCCAATCAGTGCATCCATGTAACCTAAGGTGATCCAATCAGAGGGAACACTGAGACTGTTGCTGGGAACAGTGAGTAAGAGACCTGCTCTCTTCTGTGGGATATGAGGATATGTTCTCTTCTGCTGGTAGCACAGCCAATACTGAGGAAGTAGAGTCAAGAAATGCGGAAAGAGCCAAAACCAGTTTGGCTCAGTGGATAGAGCATCAACCTGCGGACTGAAGGGTCCCAGGTTCGATTTCGGTCAAGGGCATGTACCTTGGTTGCAGGCACATCCCGGGGGGCGAGGGGGGGGGGCTGTGCAGGAGGCTGCTGATTGATGCTTCTCTCTCATCAATGTTTCTAGCTCTCTATCCTTCTCCCTTCCTCTCTGTAAAAAAAAAAAAATCAATAAAATATATTTTGAAAAAGAAATGCTGAAAGAAAGTGAGTCTGGGTTAAGCACTTTGAGCTGCAAGACCAAACCTTGCCGGAAGCTAACAAAGGTCTTTTACCAGCCTCTTCAGTTACATGAGCCAATTCACTTCTCTTCGTTTAAATCTGTTTCAGGCAAGGTTTTTAGCCCCAGAGGAATTCTAGTGCATGCACTTGAATTGTGACGTTTGTTCTAAATCAGTACAAATTAACCTAGAGACAGTATAACGCCTATTTAGATGTAGTTTTTAGAACAGGATATGGAAACTACATTTAGCTCCATTGATCCATGTATATGACTTACTGGATTTCTGTTTTCTCTGATTACAGAATATGTCCATTAAAGGCACTTTAGAAATCCCATAACTACTAACAACTGTGATGTATTTACTTTTATTTACATGTATGTAATGTTTTATAACATTGGGATGGATCATATGTGCATAATTTAGAATCCTACTTCCCTACTTAGTAACAACAGGTTACCTCATTGGGATTAAAAAAAAAAAAAAAAGTAGCCAGCCCTAGCAAGTTTTGCTCAGTGGATTGAATGTCAACCTGGGGACCAAAGGGTCCTGGGTTTGATTCTGGTCAAGGGCATGTACCTTGGTTGCAGTCTCCTTCCCGTCCCAGGCCCTGGTCAGGGTTCATGCAGGAGGCAACCAATCAATGTGTTTCTCGCACATGGATGTTTCTCTATGTCTTTTCCTCTCTCTTCCACTCTTCCTAAAAATTAATGGAAAAATATCCTCGGGTGAGGATTAACAAACAACACCAACAACAACAAAAGTAGCCAGATTGTGTGGGTTCAAACCCTACCTCTATCATTAATATCTGTGTAACCTGAACAATTTACACAACCTCAGCCATGTCCTCAATGACCTCATACGTGAAAAGGTTGTGACAATAGCACTTGATTTGTAGAGGTTTCGTGAGAATTAAATGACATTAAATAAAGTCTTTCATGTGCTACCTGAACTCATGAAGCAGCTCAATTTTGGACAAGTCTGGTTGGAGATGATATGGCTCTTCAGGAAAGCCAACAAGGGGGCATTCTCTGTTGGGGAATCTGTCCTGTGCATTATAGGATGTTTGGCAGCATTCCTGATCTCTACACACTAGATGCCAGTAGCACCCATCACCCTATTGGTCTTTAGAACCAAAAATGTCTCCAGACGTTTCCAAAGGTTCCCAGGGGGACAAAATTGCCTCCACTTGAGCATCACAGCTGCATGGTATTTCACCATGTAGCTATACTGTTTGCTTTTGTTGTATAACTAGAATGTATAGACATTGTTAGATGACAGTAGAAGCGCAGTATCCTTATACTGTGACATTTTAATGAAAATTCATTTTGTATTCCATCAAAATATATAATATTGAACTCTCAGTTTGAGGTAAATGATCTTACAATAATTTTTATTAATATTTTACCAAGAGATTTTTTAAATGGTTATTATTTTATCAAATGTCTTTAGGGCACCAACTGAAATGTTCTCTGCCTCGCTGATGCCTGGATTGCATTAATAGAATTCATAACATTAGGGTATTCTTGCATTTCTGAGATAATGCCTAACTGGACATGTTTTAGTATTCACTTCTTAATATAGTGATGAATATGATTTGATGACATTTTATTTCATTACATAAAGGAAATTAAATTGTTCTTTACTGTTGTTTTATTGTTAGAGATATGTTGGTTTCACAAAATAATTTTGAAATTTTTCCACCTTTTTATATGATTGAAAGTGAAAAATCCCTTCTGCCCCCAAATTGCATATATCTTGAAATATGGTTAACTGAACTGATCAACAACACTAAGTCAAGAGCATTTTGAGGAAGGTAATTATACAGCAATTACTTTTTAAAAAAATTCTTTATGTTGTCTATTTTTGAGAAACTTGGGTGATTAATATCTTGCTACAAAATCATGTCTTATTCTCAAATTTATAAAATACTATAGGATAGATCTACCTCGTGTAATGTGTGATAATTTCAGTAGCTGTGGTTATACCCACTTTCTAAGCTTGAGCTTTTCTCTTTTTTATACTAGTCTTTCTAGATCTACACAATACTATTCTAATTCAGAGAGCTCTTCTTTTCTTTTCCTTTTTTAAAATTTAGTTTCTTTAGTTTGCTTATTTAAATATTTAATCAAATATTTTATTTTATTTCTAATTTGCTAATAAGAGCATTAGCCTATAAATTTGCTCTTTGTACATATTTGACTTTACCAATACATTTTTACATAAAGTGTTCTAATTTTTGTTACTTCATAGTCTATATTTCTTCTTTGACCCAACAATTATTATGCTGAGAAGTTTTCAGTTCCCAAATGTGCCTTTTAAAAAACCTTTGTTATTTTATCTATTCGTTATTGTATGGTAGTCAGTGAATATGATTTTCAGTGTTCAATGATTTGTTAAGTTTTGTTACTGTTCAAAGAATCGTTGAAAGGAAGTTTTATTCTCTTTTTTGTATTAGTTATACATTTTTATTAAATAAAAGTTATTAATTCCATTTCCCGTGAACACTACCTTTTTATTTATTTTTCACTTGCCTCACCTGCCATGTTCTGAGAAAAATAAAAGTAAAATAAAATATATAAGTATTTCTACAAATACTTCTTGTAAATTTCTCCTCATATTTTCTAATGCCTTTGCTTTTAATATTTTGGTATCGGAATATTTGACATTATCTTCTATTTGGTTTATGATCACTACATTGTTTTCTGGACTTTATGCTCCATCCAAATTACCCAGTTCTCTTTGTGCTTCCATTTCTATTGTTGTTATATAAGTATTGTCAATCTTGCATTTTTGTGTGTGTGTTTTCCTGATATCTTTTATCAAGCCTTTTATTTTTCATCTTTCCTTGTCAATCATTTTGTATTAGATTTATATCTTACTAAATAGCATGTAGTTTATATCTATTATTTTATCTAATCTGCCTCTGTATTTTAATGGAGAGTTAACCCTTTTATTTATTACCATAAATTATATATCTGGATTTATTACTGTCACTTTATTTATTATTTCTGACAATGAATTTCCTTGCTTTTTCTTAGTTTATTCGCTTACTTTTTCCTTATAAGTTTCTGTCACTTGAAAATTTATATTTACTAAAAATGCCATGAATTATCATTGTCTTTTTTTCTTCTAATACCTTATATAGTAGAAAGCATATGTTAAACTCTTTTAGTGGTTCTTTTAGGTTTTAAAAATAATTTTTCAACTTCATTCTAATAATCAATATTAAAACATTTTGTAACCACTTTTCCTATTAAAACATTTTGTAACCACTTTTCCCTCTGAGAAACTAGGATTCTTTTTTATTATTCTCTACTCTCCCTTCACCCAATTTCTTTGTTTTTCCTGATAAACATATCATGGTCATAAAATGGAGATCAAATGGGTGTGCAGAACCAATTCTAGTTTGTTTGTTTTTTCTTTTCTCACTTTTGAGAATGATTTTGTACTTTCCATTCTACTTCATATCTCTGTTAACAAAAATTATTAAGGTGTTACTCCAGTGTTAACCAATTCAGTGCTCACCACTTTGCTCTTATATTTTTGTATTCTTAATATTCCAGAAAGGAAACAAATCTATGATATATGTTATACTCCTGTATTCCTAAAACTGTGTCTCTCTTGTGCTCACACCTAAATGGCAGCTTAACTGGATAAGAAAAAAAAAAATACTTGAATCAAGATTCTGTTCTCCCAAAATTCTGTAGCCTTTTCTATTAGAGCAGATTATTATAGAAAACAACTTTGAAATTGTAGTAGCTCCACTTACAGAGCCCATTGTAGGGGTCAGGGCAGCCGTCCATAAGATGATTCAAGAACCCAGGCTCTTTCCACTGTCACCGGGGTCTTCTGTATCTGGCTGACGAAAGAGCAGAGAGAGCAAGAAAGAGAAGAGAGCAGCAGATGTCATTGCAGGTTTCAGGAGCCACACCAAAGTGACATAAGTCACTTCTACCCACAGTCCATCAGCCAGGTCAGATCCCCTGCTCACCTTCATTGGAGGGAACTGGGAAATTGTCTTCTTGTCTTTCCAGAAGGAACGTGAAATTGTTTGACAGACACAGAGCCAGGCTATGCCACATCATTGTTCTATTTGTCCTTGAGTATTTATAGAGAAGACCTCAGGATTATTTTAATTTTTTTGCTTTTTCCTTCTAAGGTGCTTATAATACTTTGTCTTTCTGATTCAAATTTTTAGCCAGGATGTGTGCACATGCAGTTAGTTCCCTGTAAATTGATTTTTGCCTGAATGTTTAGACCATTTTGCAAGATACATTTTTTTTAATTATGACTTTGGTGGTTGTTTCTGGATAAATTATTCAGGTTTAATTCTCAGCAGTACCTATAATTCCTAGATTGGATCTCCTTCTCTCTTCTCCATACCTATTATCTCCTCATCACTGTCAGCTCCTTATTTTTTCCCTCTAAAGACAAGGAGAACTTGTTTTTCTCATCAATTATTTGAGTGTTAGCAGTGTTAACACCTGTCTTCACATTATTCAGATAAATTTTACTTATTCTACTGCATTTAGGTACCACTCGATTTCACTTACATTTTAGCCATCTTTCTTGCAAACCTGGTTTTCTTCTTGTTGTTTCTATTTCTATCGACTTTGGATCCTTTATGGAATATCCCCTTTTGTTGATTCATTTCCAAATGTGACATAAAACCACCTAGGCTGGTGGTTGTTACCAAGCAGGACCTACAGTTTGCCCCTGGCCTTGCACAGTCTTCAGTTGAGCAGGGATGCAGACAATTTCAACACAAACACCAAGTAATAAGATTCACCCTCTGTGTCCTATTCACCCTGCATGTACCTATGAAGCAGGAGGTCACAGTCTGATTTCAGGACAGGGCACATGCCGGGATTGTGGGCTGGATCCCCAGTGTGGGACGTGCAGGAGGCAGCCAATTAATGATTCTCATCACTGATGTTTCTAGCTCTCTCTCCCTCTCCTTTTCTCTCTGAAATAAATAAAAATATATTTTAAAAAAACAAAAAAAAAAAAAACTCTGAAACCACTCCCACCTTAGTGCACACTAGTATCCTGGACTGACACACCAAGTCCTCACTAAGACTACCCATCCGCCAATCATTCTTGGGGAATTTGTAGAGCATCGTCCTTGATTCAGAGCTAATAGGCATGTGCACAATATTAATGGTTTAAAGTTTACCACTGTCACATTAAGGAGTTCTAATCTCCATTTAGCTCTCCAAATGAAGCCAAAATCTTTGGTGTTTTTCTGATTTCTGGATGCAAGACAGGTGCGTTAAGCACTACTCAGGCACTGTTGAATGAATGAACAGGTGGGTTCAGAAAACACACCAACAACTAAACCAATTCTGCCTGAGTGGATGATCAGAATCTACCCCCTCTCCTTTTTTTCCCTCTATTTTGGGAGAAGGTGAGTACTCCGAAATTTCTCTTGTTGCCAGTGTTAGGGTGGCTATTCATGGGAGACACCTCCTGAGCCCCACCAAGTAGAGCATTTAGAAAGCAGGGCCAGCCACAGCCTGCCTGCTGCCCCAGCCCCTCTCCTACCATCGCCAGCCCTGGCTGCTACCACCTCAGTCTCCACTGCCACCCAGCATCTGCTGCCACCCCCACTCCTCATAGCTCTTCCCTGTGCAGCTTCTTGGAGGAGAAGGGGAGGCAAAGAATCCCCCCACACACACCCTGGTTATAGTCAAAGACCTTCCTCCTGAGTCCTCTATCTCTATCTCTATCTCTATCTCTATCTCTTTCTTTATCTCTATCTCTCTGTCTCTCAACGGAACGGTGAGACTGGTTACAGATGTGGACACCCCCAGGTGTAGAGGCCAGAAGAAATATTGGGGTCAGGATGAGAGAGACTTGATGAAGAACGGCGTGTTCTGTGAGCATGGCAGACTGTCCACCCCTGAGCCTCTGCCTCTGACAGCCAGATATGTGATCAAGGTGACAAGGTGACAGGTGCCTCTGACATAATCACAAGTCAGGATGTAACAAGGATGTCATCTAACCAGCAGCAAAGTTTGCTGCCCCACATGATGCAAACGAAGATCACACGACAGCCCTGATTCCTGATCAAGGTCGCTGGGCACAGGGCCTGGTAACGAGTGCAGAAGGCTGGGGTGGGGCCAGCTTCTGGGCCAGGATAAGCAGCCCTGAGGAGGGAGGAGGGGAACTGACTTGGGTCCAGGTCTCTTTCTAACTAGCTGTACATTTCAGTCAAGTATTGCCCTTCTAGGCCTTGATATGTTGTCCTGTGTGGGGAGCTGGTACAGCCATGGCATACTCAGCCCCAGGGCGCCTTATGTACCATGCCAGCTAAGGCAGATTCAGTGACCCTGAGTGGGGGTGGTGAAGGATTAGAAAAGATAGACAAGAGAAGGAAAGCTGGGACTCGGTGGGATGCTGCTTCCCTGATGGGTACCCAGCAGCACCACGGACTACAAGCCGTGTCTTTATTTTAAAACCAGGTGCCACGAGGCAAAGTAAGGGCGTGGTCAAGATGTTTACAACATTCTCGTGTGTTTCAATCCTACTCAATTACATGCACCTGATCAAGCTTTGTTTACTTGCAGCCTATATCACTTAGGCATGTGGGGCCACGTGTTCAGACCATGGGTTCAAGCGGACAACGATAGCTGTTGGCAATAATTGTGCTGGGAGGGCTCTGCTCTCCAGGCTGGGACTTGCACGTGGCCACAAGAGGACTGTGCCCTCTCATCAGGCCAAGGCTTGAACCTGTCCAAAACCAGATGGCTTACATCCCAATTCTGGTTTCAACCCTTGCTGTGTGACCTTGGTCAAAGTGCTTAACTTCTCTGTACAAAACACTGTAGCCACACCCTACAGTCCTGTGAAATGGGATAATAACATCTTTTCTATTTCTTTTATGCGGACCAGCCTAGTGCCTGTCCATTATCCCCTTAACCTTTCCCTAGAGCTACGTAACCACAATCTGCAAGTGAAGCCCCATCTGGACCAGCAGCCACTGTCCCTCCAGTGAGCACCTTCTGGGGACTCTAGTGTGATAAGATCTGTGAGAACCACAACACTGATGTCTAACTGCCCCACACATAGTAACTAATTTAATCTCAGCTCTAAGTACTATCATTATTCCCACCATCCTTTTTTATTAACAAGGAAACTGAGAAATAGAGGACATAAGTTACCAGTCCAAGGCCAAGGGCCAGTAAATAGTAGATCCAGGCTAGACCACGCTGACTTAGAGCTCAAGACTCAGCCAAACTCAGATGTTCTGATAGCCCCCGCTCACCTTGTGCCCTGTTGTCATTCCTGAGCTTCCGCTTCTTCCATAAACTGAACCCAACCTTATATATCTCAGGCAGCAGGTGAAATCCATCCTTATTTCCTGCAACTGGGACGCCATCTCCATAACATGCTCGGATCCCTGCTCCTACAAAGCAGGGCCTGAGTCCTGCCTGGCCAGGCTGTTACCTGTGGTCCACTGACCATTCTGATACTGACACCTCCCAGACTGGATGCCACTCCAGGCAGGGCTGGGCCCATGCTCACTGGCAGGGCTACTTCAGCAGAGCCCAGAGCAGGTGCTTAGCTAAGGCAGCTCAAACAGCTTCCCCCTCAATGGCTCCTCCACCTGCAAACACCGGTGGTTCACCTGGACCACCACCTGGGACTGACAGTGGATAAAAGTGCTTCACATCCAAACAGCAGGCAGAGCCTGTGAATCTGTCTCTATTTCATCTGTTCTTTGATGTTTTTTTCTTTTTTGGAGGTACAATTTACAGGTAAGATGTATAGGTCTTAAGTGTACAATTCAACAAGCATTCCTAAATAGGTATGGCCATGTGATCAACACCCCAGTCCAGACACAGAACATCTCCATCACTCTGGAAATTTTTCTCATCTCCTCTCCAGTCTGTCCCCACCTCCCATGGGCAACCACATTCTGAAATCTATTATGGTAGGTTTGTTTTCTCCATTCTTGGACTACTTATAAATGGACTCCTATCCTATATAATAAAAGCCTAATATGCAAATAGGCTGAACGGAACAACCAGTCACTATGATGTGCAATGACCACCAGGGGGCAGACACTCAACACAGGAGCTACCCTCAGCCGGCAAGCCCTGACTGGTGGGAGCGGCAGTGAGGTTGGGGCCAGCAAGCAAGAGTGGGGCCAGTGAGTGGGCAGTACCAGGCCAGTCAAGGTGGGTGTGAATGGGGAGCCCCCAATTGCCCCATTGGTTGCTCCACAGATTGGCTCTGATTGCCGATCAGAGACATTACCCATGCATGAATTTCATGCTCCGGGCCTCTAGTAAAAGATAATGAACTCTTATAGACTCCTTTCCCTCAACATAATGTTTTATGACTTTCATCTTTGTTGTTCCTTTCTTTTTCATCACTGACTAGTATTTCCTTCTATATGGGGGAAAACAGGCATCATTTGCTTTGTAACTTGAGAAAGCTTTAGGACTATCCCATTCATTCATTTGTTTATTCATTTAACCAAAATTTACCCTCTACCTTAGTTTTACTTTCTATAAAATCATATTCATAATACCTGCTATTGTCAGTGCCTTTAACCAAGATTAGAGAGACTGACGGAAGACTCAGGGTTGTGGATTCAGGAACCATGTGGCTTACATCCTAACTCTGGTTTCCACCCTTGCTGTGTGATCTTGGTCAAAGTGCTTAACTTCTCTGTGCTTCAGTTTTCTCCTCTTAAGAGGATTAACTGTGGATTAGGGCACATACAGTTAATGTTGGTGCAATCCTCAGAACAGTGCCTGGCGCACAATCAGTGCTGTATGTTTGCTTTATTACCAAACATGGGACAGACCAAGTGCACGGTGCACACTCACTAAATTATAGCTATCATTGTCATTATTATGCCAGTCTTCACAGACAAGCAGAAAAGTGAGCAAGGTAGCAGTTACCTGGGTAGTATAGTGGCATAGGAAAGGGCACCAGTCTCTGCAACAAATCAACAGAGCTCTGCCTGAACCAAGGTGACCAGCTTGTCCTAGGAATATCCCAGGAATGCCTCCTTAGTTTTAGCAGTGGTAGGCAAACCATGACTCAGGAGCCACATGCGGCTCGTTGGCCCCCTGAGTGTGGCTCTTCCACAAAATACCATGCATGGGCACACACATACAGAGCGATTGAAATTTCATGGCCCATGCGCAAAAATCGGTTTTCAGCCTGAGCGAGTATATTTTGAATAAGTAGTTCTAACACCGAGCCACACTAATGGGGCCAAAAAGCTGCATGTGGCTTGAGAGCACAGTTTGCTAACCACTGGTCTAGGGCAAGCTGAGCCTCACTCTTCTCATCTGTTAAATGAACATAATATACTGTGCTGCCTTTCTCATAGAACTCTGGACAAGCCAAATGAACCGTCTATACAAGGGCCATGTTCCTTTGATTGATTCTTTCTGGACATACCAGAAAGCACCTAAGCCTTGAATTCAAACCTTAAGGCCAATCTTAAATTTGAGTGTTGGCTTCTCTGCTTCCTACTGAGTGGTGTTGAGCCCTGTCTCTTCTCTGGGACCAGCTTTCTCATTTGTAAAATGGAGACGGTCATTATCAGCCATGGGGTTGGTGTGGAGCTGTGTATGGAAAGGCACTACCTCCACTAAAACATTCCTTACAAATTAAACATCAATTAATGTGGCACAGAGGCCCTGGGGGCAGGGCCCCCTGTCCCAGGAAGTCATTCCAAACTTCCCCCTGCCCCAGCTCTAGTCCTGTTGACCCTGCCGCCTGACCCCAGGCCATCCCTGGAGCTGCCTTCTGGTTGCCCAGGAGTCTGTGACCCCTGTGTCTGATTTCTCAGGATCCGACCTGACTGGGACCCTGAGGTGGGCACCCTGGGGCTCGGCTTGGCAACCCTCCCACACACTCTCTACCGAACTCCGAGTCCTGGAGAAACAGCTGCTGGATCAGGAGGCCCCCACGGTGATCAGCATGGTTGGCCGAGGTAATGGACTAACCCTGATGCAATTAGATATTGATTGCAAGTATTACGGCTGCTCCTGATTGCTTCTTATTGATACAAAACCACTGGGCTGCCAGCGCGGATAAAGCCAAGTGAAAACGAGGAGAGACTGCAGAGAAAAGAGAGGGAAGGGGAGGGCTGGAAGAGGGAGGGGCAGGAAGAAGGATGCATTCTTCTGTTTCCCACAAAACTATGAGTGGCCCTGGACATTGACCTTGGCCCTTCCACACAGAGGCACCACCTTCATTTCCCCTCCATCCTTGGAAGTTCTACACACCCCTGCCTAGAAGGACGCCATGAGAGGCCCTGACCTCCCATGTTTCAGAGGCTGGAGAGGAAGGCCAGGAAGGATGGATCCCCTGCCCCCAACCCTGGTGTGCCCAATGGGAATGAGAATCCAAGGCAGCTGGGGACATGTCCAAATAGGGTAAAGGGGCAAAGGGGGAGAGGGGGTCACAAGGCAGAGGGTCAGAGGTCTCTCAATACACCTGTTCCCCGTGGAGATGCTCTGCCTTCTTGATTCTGCTCCTTTGCTGTAAGCAAGTGCTTTTCAAAGTCTACCCAGTGCTACTTCTTTTTACATGTTCATGCTTCTTGGTGATTTTGCTGTTTAAAATCAGTAGCCCAGAGCATAGTGCCGGGGTGTTGCCCAGTGTTCCTAAGAACAAGAAGGCTGTGATGTGGGAAAAATCTGTATGTTGGGTAAGCTTTGATCAGGCATCATTTTTCATGCTGTGGGCTGAAATTTGACATTAATGAGTCAACACTACACACACACACACATACACACACACACACACACACACAGTCTTTAAACAAACACACCTAAAAGAAGGTTAGGTACTGATAAGTTGACCAAAATGTTGTGAGAAGGGTTTCAGTATTCACCAAGCCAGCATTCACAGTGACTTTATAGAAGCAGCACCCATGACTAGCAGGAAATCAACTGTACAACATACATAACAACACAAAAACCAGGGTTGTACTGTCCAGCTCTAGTTTCAAAAATAGAGGTAGTCCTGAACCTTCCTATTAGTTACTGACTCCAGAATAATTACGGCTTCACTCTCATCTTTTCAAAGCTGATAACTGAGGCCCTAGACGGTTTGGCTCAGTGGACTGAAGGGTCCCAAGGTAGATCTCCATCAAGGACTGGTACCTCGATTGCAGGCTTGATGCCCCCGCCTGGTCGGGGCTCAGGACCTTGTGTAGGAGGCAACCAATTGATGTGTCTCTCTCGCATCTATGTTTCTCTCTGTGTGTCTCTCCCCTTCTCTTCTACTCTCTGTAAAAATTAATGGAAAATATCCTCGGGTGGAGATTAACAACAACAAAAAAAAGCTGGTAACTGAGGATTTATCATGATCTTGGAAAACAGAATCATTATATAAGAAAATTGTTTTGAACCGCTAGGAACAGACTAATTATCAACTTGGTAGCTTTGGAAGTCTGGTGCATTTCCCCCCTAAATAGGTGTCATAATTTGTATATGACAAGCCAGTCCTTTCAAAACCTTCTCTGTGGATAAACTTCCTTTCTTCTCTAAATGCCTTAAATGCTGTGCCTCTGAGTCTTCCTTTGACTCTGAGAAGCTCAAAGGGGTGAGGCTTAGTTCGTGGAAAGTCCTTATCAGTGTTGCCCAACTAGGCCCCAGGTAGTGGTCAGCAGACACCAGCGCTCAGAGGGCCTGAGGCTGGCACACTCTTCAGTTCTGTTGTCATAGCAGCCTGGGAAATGCCTGGCACACAGCAGGCACTTACTATGCAGGAGCATGTCCTGGTCAGGGTCCTCAGTGGTAAGCAACAGAAACAAAGCCATTGGACTTTAAGTATTGAAATGCCACTGGGCAGCTCACAGAATTGACACAAGAAAGGAGTGGGAACCAAGGATGTAAGGAGTCCAGGCCCAGGCTCCAACTGCTCCAGGGCCAACCAGCCAGGATACCGCCCACGCTCTGGAGTCTAGCGTACTGCACAGCCTACAGCACTCCTGCCTCTGCCACACGGGTGGGGGTGGGGTGCTGCTGCAGCCCCGAGGGCCACAGCAACCAATGCTGAGCCTCCCCGGCTTCTTCACAGCTTTTCCTCCAAATTCCAGGTCCTAAGTGGGAGCATCTGATTGCCCAGAGGCCAGAGGCCACAGCCCCGCCTTGGATCTTGGAGCCCAAGTCTAGACTTGTCCACTTTCGTGGGAGACAGCTGGGCCTGTCCTCCCATCACATTGGCTTAGAGCAGTGGTCGGCAAACTCATTAGTCAACTGAGCCAAATATCAACAGTACGACGAATGAAATTTCTTCTGAGAGCCGAAGTTTTTAAACTTAAACTTCTTCTGACGCCACTTCTTCAAAACAGACTCATTCCAGGCCGTGGTATTTTGTGGAAGAGCCACACTCAAGGGGCCAAAGAGCTGCATGTGGCTCGAGAGCCACAGTTTGCCAACCACGGGCTTAGAGCAAAGGGTTGGGATTGCTGCTCAGGAAAAATGGGTAAATTGAAGCAATTGGAGGAGAGACTGACATCACTGGGAGCTCGCTTGGATGTGGACAGCAGAATGGATCATCCGGATTGAGGTGGAGGCAATTCCTGAGGCAGGCAGGAGCAAGGGAGGGGAGCAGCGGCAGAGAGAACCCCTCAGTTTGGACGCATTGAATCAGATGCACTGTTCGGTGAGCACTCTGCAAACACACTCCAAAGCACAGAGCGTGAGGAAAGGGTTCTACTACCACTACTGATGCCATCGCTCTTACTGAGGAGCAATGAGGTGTCCTTCCTTGAAGAACCAAAGACAGAAGCACTCCAATGAACTGGGAGCAAAGCAGTGCTTTGTCCATAGACACGAAAGTGGGGAATCCAACTTTTAACCCTCTTTTCCGTCAGTTGGCTTGGATGCCGGACATCCAAGCCAAAGCTGCCCGAGACAAATCGGGTGACCACCGCCAACGTCCATGTAGGCAGCTAAGAGCCAGTCATACATGTAAAGCAGCCTGTCTCAAAGCTGTTGTATTTTAAGACATCTGCACCGGGGAACCATCTGGTGACCAAAGAGAGGAAGTGGCATTTTCTTGAATGGGGCCAGGGTCAAAGGAGGCAGAAGTCAAAGGAGCCAGTGTGGTGTCCTCTTAAAGACCTCGCTTTGCCAGGATCATTCTGAAGCGAGTATCACAGCACTCAGTCTTCTCACACCTGTGCCTGAAGCGCTGGTGCAGTAAGTCGCTGCCCCAGGCACTGAGGAAATGGCCTTAGGAAGCAGAGCACCTGAGACCGGAGTTCAGGTTTCTCTACTGTCTTACCTTCAGTACATTTTTTACATTTTCTTAAACTGAGCCTCAGTTCCTTCATCTGTCAAATGGGGCTGGCACCACCTACCTGTGTTACAAGAGAGCGATAAGAATTCACTGGGGGTGGAGATGTGCGACAACTTATATGTATATTATTTATCTGAACAAATGCTTGATCCTACCCAATACCCTACTTATCTGGAAATCATCCTCAAACTTCCCACAGCAGCCCTACCTCTAGCGGTAACACTTTTGACAAGTACTCCATGCATTGAACCCCCTGGTATTGTTGTCACTGGAGTGAGCTGGGAAGACCAGATGGCAATATGTGAAGCAGGGATGGAAAGTTCCAGAAGAGCTAACATCCTGCTTTCCCTGCCCCCATGGGAAGGGGCAGTGAGAAGGGTGGGGGGGCTGGAGGTTCCTATCACATCCCTGCTCTTAACTTTGAGGGAAGGATGCATCCTGTTTACAGAGCTGTTTCTGGAACAAAAGTACTTATTTAATTGCCTGCAGTTTTTCTTTTTCTTTCTTTCTTTTAATTTTGTTAGTATAGCCTGCAGCCCAACAGTAAGCAGAGTGTCTTTAATGAAGCCAGTAAGAGGATTTTTAAAAAAAGAAGAAGTAGAAGAAGTGGTCTGATTTACCGGGGAAAGTACAAAGCTCTAAAATTCAAGATGCTGCTGGTAGTCCTTGCCCCCTGTGGCCACACTTCCCTGTGGAGGGTCATCTCTGTGTTTCCATAGGCAACCCCCCAACTTTTAACTCCTTCGGGCCCAGCAGCATTTCCCGAGTCCCTGTCACACAGAGGAAGTGCCAGGATTCACAGGAGCTTGTGTGTGTGAAAGGACTCAGCACACAGTAGGCACTCAATAAATCAATCAAGGTATGATTTCTTCTTCCTCCTCGGCTGTCTTTCATCTGATGGACCCAACCTCACACCCACACAAGGAAGCAGGCATGACTTTGGTGTCTGTACACATCCTCTCCGTAGGCTAAATACTGAGCAAATCAGCTTTTTTTTTTTTTTTTTTTTTTTTTTTTTTTTTTTTTTTTTTTTTTTTTTTTTAATATTGCCTCCTCTATTTATTTTGAAAGAAAGACTTGCTGACAAGACACCCGGCAGCATCTGAAATTTCATCTGGACAAAGAGGGCAGGAACAAGGGAAACCAGGGCTGTATTTCCTCCTGCGGGCTTCCTGCCGTCCCTCCCACACGCACCGGGGCACACGCATCTGAGCACATGTGCGCCGCTGCGATAAGGAGACATTCAAACACCACCATCCATCACCCTGGCCCGGGGTGCGCCGCGTGCACGCGTGTCACACCCCCGCCTGCACATGCACCGGGGGCCTCTGCAGCTCCCGTGACAATGGAGCAAAGCCAGAGGGCTCACAAAGGGGGAAGGAGGGGGAGGGAGGGGGAGGGGAGTAAAGAAAGGCACCCCGTGGGCTGCCTCCCTTTGGTTTGGGGTTTTGGCTGCGCGATTGGAGCCTGTTAACCTGTTAACTATAATAAAGGATGGCAGGAAAGGAGAGAAGCTCCCAGCCCATAGCCCTGATACAGAAGGAGGCAAACATTAATCATTGCCATCCCCAGGGAGCTGGGGTTTCCCCCTCAATGTTTGCTGGGCAATTCATGAAGTCCGCAGGCGTGGCCGGGGATGATAATCCCCTTTCCGGAGTCCCCAGGGACCTTCATGCGGACCTGGTGGGGCGGGGAGCCCCCACGTAGCCTTCACTCCCAGAGCCAGCCTCCTCTTGGGGGAAGGGGAGGAGACAAAGGGGGTTTGAGAAAATGATAATGAAATAAAGCCCTTTATGGAGATCTCCCTGGTGCCAGACACTTGCATTAAACCTCACAGGAGTACTAGGAAAGTATTTTTCTGATAAGTTTTGGCATATGTAGACACCCATGAAACCATATGTAGACACCCATGAAACCATCACCACAATGAAGACAGTGACTGTAAATATATCACAACGGTGTCCCCAGCCCCTTTGTAATCCTCCTCCCTTCCCCACCCCTTCTCACCATCTCCAGGTGACCACCACTGACTTCCTGTCCCTTTAGCTTGCTTCACAGCCTACGGAATTTTATGTGTATGGGTCACGTAGTACGCATTCCTTTTGCCTACCTCCTGCCACGCTGCAGGATTGTTTTGAGGCTCGTCCATGTTGCTATGCGTGTCAGAGCATCCTTGTTATCGCCAAGTGGATTCCTCCCTGAGCTATGTCTACCCTGTCACCTCTCATGAATATTTGGGGTGTTTTTAGTTGCCAGCTCCTGCCAGTAAAATTTTTATGAACATTGGCTTTTCAAATTTCACATTAATATAACGAAAATAAATAAGCCAATTTAAAATTTGGGGGAAATTTTTGAATAGACACTTCACCAAAGAAGATACACAGCTAGAGAAGTTGCTCTACACCAGTGTCATTAGGGGAATTCAAATTACAACATGATATGGTATCACTGCACACCTAACTATATATATATATATATATATATATATATATATATATATATATATATATATATATATAAGCCTAAGTGACCAGCCAACAGTCCTACTAGTAGCTATGATGTGCACTGACCATGGGAGGGGGGCAGACGCTCAACACGGGAGCAGAAAACACAGGCATAGAAACATGGAACAGACTGATGAATCTCAGAGAGAAGAGGGGAGAAGGAAGGGTGGGAAGAGATTAACCAAAGATCTTATATGCATACTAGAGGCCCAGTGCATGGACTCATGCACTGGTGGGGTCTCTCAGCCTGGCCTGCACCCTCTCAAAATCCAGGACCCCTCTAGGGATGTCAGAGAGCTGGTTTCAGCCCGATCCCCGGAGGGCAGGCCTCTAGTTGGGATATAAAAGACCAGTCATCCTGAGTGCTGATGAGGATGTGGAACAACTAGAATTCATCCCCAGAAAGGAATATAAACCAACACAGACACCTTGGAAACTGTTTGACAGGTTCTCAAAACATTAAACACATGTCTAGAGAATATTTCTAGAATTCTGTGGATGAGAAGTCTTATAGAATTCTGTGGAATAGAAGATTTTGAATTCTGTGGAAGAGAGGACTTGTAGAATTCTGTGGAAGAATTTCTATCATTCTGTGGAATAGATGATTTATAGAATTCTGTGGAAGAGAGGATTTTTAGAATTCTGTGGAAGAGTTGACTTCTAGGATTTTGTAAAACAGGGAATTTCTAGAATTTGGAGGAAAGGAGGACTTCTACAATTCTGTGGAATAGGGATTTTCTAGAAATCTGAAGAGAATACTTCTAGGATTTCTAGAACTCTATGGAATGGCGGACTTCTACAATTCTATGGAATAGAGAATTTCTTGAATTCTGAGAAAAAGGAGGACTTCTACAATTCTGTGGAATAGGAATTTTCTAGAAATCTGAAGAGAGGAATTCTAGAATTCTGTGTAAGAGAGGATTTTTAGATGGTGACCCAGCCACCATCTTCTTAGGTGCTTACCCAAGAGGAGTGAAAGCACCCATCCATACATCACACACCTATTCATGAATTCTTACTGGTAATAAGAATTTATGTTTTAAAAAACACAAGATGATGCTGATAATGAGCTGGGTTGGGGAAGCATTGCATTGTGGGTTTTGGAGATCTATGCTTGCTCTAGAAAAGCCCCTATTCTGCAAATGTGCTCACACAGAATTCATAGTTGCTCTGAGAAGTTAGCTGGCGGATACAGGAATGCTATTAAGGGAACCTGTGTGGTGTTGCTCATCATGTGGCCTATTTATCTCTCTGCTTTATGTCATTGGCCCTTCCAGCGACTCCCAGGCTCCAGGATTCTATATGTGTACAATCTCAGAGAACTCCCCAAGGAACCCGTTCACCCTTCTTTGAAAGGGCGGAATCAATTGCACAGACAAGTTTATGGGCAGTTAACTCCTACGGGGAGCACCCATCCCTCCTTTCTGGAGGGCACCCGGTCACACAAGTAGGGTTGCACATGCACACGCATACCCTGAAATTTTGAAATGTAAAAAGCTAATGTCTCTGAGATTGAGGGTGCCAGAACAGTCATTAACACATTCCAGACACAAAGGCCCTCTGCTGCCTGCAGCCCACGTGACGCGGTATTTTGCTTATCTGGATTTCTTTGTCTGGGATTATTTCCTCGTTCTGAATAACTTGCAAAATGTAAAAGGAAATGTAAGGCTGAGCACAGAGAAATCACTGGCTTCCCTTATTTGGTAATGGATTTGTCATTTGCAGTCAGCGCCCTTATGGAGGGAGCGGGGGAGGGGGCCAGTTTGGATCAAAACCAGTTTTCGAGGCTCCGTTTATTACGGCTCTTTAAGGGATTCACCCTTTGATCAAGAGCCTGAGGATTCCATGCTTTGCCCCCTCAAAAATGTGCTCCCACCCCAAGATCCCAGTGCTGTTTTTGTTTCCTTTGAAAACCCTGTTTATTTCGGAAATTCAGCAATTGCTCCCGAAGTTCCTTTGATGTCTATTGAATTTAATGTATTTCATTGCATTATGGAAAAGCTATTTCAGCTTTTGGTATCAGCATCTTTGTGATGTGCCAAGGGGGCTTTTTGTTGGGTTTTGTGTGTGTGGTTGTTGATTTGTGTTGTTGAATTTTTTTTTTTTTTTTAAAGAAATGATTTGGAGATTTCTCTCCTTTTTTTCAAAGGCTATCCAAAGGGTGAGCAAACAATGAGACTAACAGCCTCTAGAAGCGAGGTCAGGGAATGATGACAAGAACTTTTTTTTCTCCTCCTGCTTTCCCTAATTCTATGGCCCCAGCATTCCTTTTACAATGAGCCAACAGAGGCCACCTTTTAGGAACATGGTACCCATCAACAATGAATCCTACTATGTGCTTGATAGTACACCAAGTGTTGTGCTAGGTATAAAAGCCAAGTAGCTTAAACTGCGGTTGAGAAATAAGATATGTATGTCGGCCCTGGTTGAATGATGTCTCTGCAAAATTTATTTCCACCTGGAACCTGGGAATGTGACCTGTTTTGGAAATAGAGCCTTTTTATGATATAATCTTGGTAAGACAAGGTCATACTGGGTTAGGGTAGACTCTGGCCCAATGACTGGTATCTTTATAAGGAGAAGGAAATTTCAAGACAGACATATCCGGAGGGAAAATGGCCACGTGAAGTTATCTGCCACAAGCCACGGAACCCCAGGATTGCAGGCCACCGGCAGAAACCACAGAGGCAGGGTACTCTTTCTCAGAGGCTTTGGAGACCTGCTAACACCCTGATGTCAGACTTGGAGCTCCCAGAACTATGCGAGAATAAATTCCTATTGGTTTAAGCCATCTAGTAGATTGTAGTAATTTGTTATGGCAGCCTTCGGAAACTAATATGATACACAACATGTAATTAATAGTAGATGCCTATATGTTTTCAGACACTAACTAAAGAGCTTTCACATATTTAATTTTTATTCAGGTGGCTCTTTGTTCTTAAGACTAAATCCCAGCCAAAACCAGTTTGGCTCAGTGGATAGAGCATCAGCCTGTGGACTGAAAGGTCCCAAGTTCGATTCCAGTCAAGGGCATGTACCTTGGTTGCGGGCATATCCCCAGTAGTGTGTGTACAGGAGACAGTTGATCGATGTGTCTCTCTCATCAATGTTTCTAGCTCTCTTTCCCTCTTGCTTCCTCTATACAAAAAAAAAAAAAAATAAATTTTTTTTTTTTTAAAAAAAGACTAAATCCCAGAAGGTTGGGCAAATTCAATATAGCAGAGTGATGGCTATACGCAAGTATGCTGGGTTCAAACCTTATCTCTGCTATCTACTAGCCACATGTCCTTGGGCAAATTACTAAGCTTGTATCTACTTCAGTTTCCTCATCTGGAAGGTGGGTGCGGTGACCATACATCCCCAATCGTCTTAGCCAATACCTGTTGTCCCAGTGTCATTATTAGTGATGCCCCCTTTCACTGTCAAAGTGTCTTTGTTTGGTTGATAAATCATGTTTACGCTACATATGGGATAATAACAGTATCTACCACAACCATCTGAATGGATGCGTCAGCCACAGCTCTGCCACTAGTACTGGCAGGCTCAGGTGTCTATCAACCACTGGCCCAGGTGCCCAAGGTCTAAAAGGAAGCAAGAAGATTCTCTTTGGTCCTGTTAGACAGGATCATAGCAATAGAAGTTACAAGACCTAGATAATAGTTCCAATTCTGCCATTCCATTACTATGTCTTGGAGACAAGTCACTTCCCTTCACTTCCTCTCTGGCCTCTGATGGCCTGCAGGTAGGGCATTCTACCTGCAGCACTGCCCAGAGGACCCCAATATTAACCGGCTATCCAAAGGTTCCTCCCTGCAAAGGATCCCAAACAGTAGCAGGAAGTTGAAAAGAAATGTGAAGGAAGGGGGTCCTCTGCTGTCTGAGGATGGGCTCTGGAGTTCTTCTGTGGCTCCTCATCCAGGTGGTTGGGTGCTCGGGGCTGAACCTGGCCTTTAGGTACATGTGGAAGCCATAGATGAGATATTCTGCTTCCTGAACAGTGGAGGATGTCTGAACATTAGCTATATTCTGGGCTCTTCATTAGTTCTGAGCCAGGCCTGGAACCCTGAATTAGACTGAGGTCCTGATGCCCTCACCCCCTCCCTGGAACCACTTAAAAGCCCTGTGCCCTCCCTGCTCTGCTCCTTGGGGCTGACTTCTTGGTCAGGCTAGATTGCACTTGGGTTTGCTCAAATGCCTTAGATCTGGCACTGAGACCACTCAGCTAGCCCTTTGTCTGGGACCACCACCCTGTCACCAAGTCCTACTCAACTGACTTCAAAGGGAACATGGAGTCCATACTCTCCGTCTTCCACTCCCCTGAGCTAACATTTCCCAACTGGTCTTCTGGTCCCCACCTCTTTTGTGCTTTGTCTCTTTCCTTCTTGAATTCCCCCTTCTCACCGCTACAGGAAGCCATGATTCTATGACACACATTGGTCTCTGTCGTCCTCTGTGTGTAAATCTGCTGGGTGTTCTCAGTATACAAACCAATCCCTAGCACAGCACTCAAGGCCTGCTCCACCTGGATTCAACCCGCTTTGAACCTCACCCTCCCACACCTTCCCAGGCAACTACCCTCCTCTCCTGCCTCCTCAAATTGCCCCTTTAATTCCCACCACAAAGGCTTAGGCCCTGCACCCCCAAATACCACATGGACGCAGCATTTTACTGCCAAGGATGCCACTCTTCCCTTTGATCATCTCAAAGTCTCCTCCACCCTTAGGCACACACACCTCAGCCATCATGTCCTGCACTTGGTCCTTCTTGGTTCCTCTCCCTGTTCCCAGCCTCTGTCAGGAGCAGTGCTTCCCTGCTGTCCCCAGCTGACTGCCAGTGCGCCCCCTGCAGGCTGATCAGTCTCCCGGAGACAGGACTTTTCTACATCTGCACCTTCAGCAGGCCTAGCCCATGCTTGGCACCTGAAAGGAGCACCATCAAGTGTAAATTCAAGCTTTGAGCCAGAACAAAGAGCAACTCCACACATGGCTTCCTCCCTTCACCAGGGGCCTGAGCAGTGGTATCAACAACACCCCCGCTGGGGTGAACCAGAGGCAGCAGCTGTGGACTGCAGGCAGGGCCTGGCAAAGACTCACAAAAGCCTTTGAAGAAACCTGCTTAGAGCGGAGCCAAGGATGCTATTAAGCCACAAGACAGGGGAAGAAAGAATAAGAAAGGACCCGCCTAGCTTTGTGCCTGTGCTCCTCCTTTGAAAGCGTTTCCCTGCCAGCAGCCAGCCGGGCACAGCCTTTGCTGCGGTGTCGGCTGGAAGGTTCCAAGGTGTTTTTTCCCCCCAATTCCTCCTCCTCTCCAGTGCCCCAGTCCTCTTGTATTTGTTGCAATTTGGCTGCCAAGCCTTTTTCAAATACACATCATTAATTCTGCTATGTGGCGCAAGTGGAATCAGGCATTTGAGAAAGAAAAAAAGAAAGAAAAAAAACATGGAATTCAGGAGCTGGGCTGCCACATGCAAAGACCATGGGGGAAGGCAAACCAGAGAGAGCCCTTATATTTTTGTGTTTTTCCGCAGATATAAGGTCAGCGAGAGCAGCAGCCATTAGCCTAATTAGACCTTCGGAATAAGAGAGGGGAGAGAGCACTCCAGGGGAGATGAGGGAGGGGAGGGGACAAAGACAGTAATTGAAGCCAAATAATGAATATTAAACTTTGTAAGTAATGTTTCATTAAGTTATTCTATGATTGAGGCTTTTTGAAAATATTTCTTTGGGATTCAAAGTAGTCCATTACGTGCCTGGAAAATCACTGAGCAGAGAACACAGGCTGCCTCCTTTTCTCAAGTCTAGGCTGCTTCATGTGCATAGAAGTCCCGTGGGCTGAAGGCTGAGGGGAGTCATAGAAACCTATGTTCCCGGGTCCCTTTCCTCTGCACCCCTCCCCTAGCTTTCATAACACACACACCCTGTGACACCGGAGCCTGTCACCCTGTTACCGACACAAACTTCTGTTTGTCAAAACATTCCCTCTAAAGTGAAAAAGACAAGCAAAAACTTGAGTGAGGTTATTTGCAAGCTATCAAGCCAACTAAGAATCACTTTTCAGAACATATAAAGGTTTACTTACAGAGACAAACAGTCCCGTAGAAAAATACATGAACAGGCAATTCACAGAAGGAAAAAAAAGATTCAGTTAAAATATGGGGGGGGCGGGGGGGAGCAACTAGAAAAAGGTCAAGCTCAATAGACATCAGAAGAGTGCCTAATGTTCCCTAATGTTCCTTAAAAGGAATGAGCATACATATTGAAATATATTCATGTAATGAAAAAGTACTCAGCAGTAAAATTATATATTAGTATAAATTAAATATGAAACAAATTAAAATATGTAGCTAAATCTCTTAAACATAATTTTGAGTAAAAATTAAAACAAAATAAAATTTTAAAAAGTAGTAGATACCTACATTACAGTATAATTTATATAAAACTTTAAATCCATAGGGCAAACCCTTTCCAGTGTGGTTCAGTTCGCTGGCATTGTCCTGTAGAGGGAAAGTTGCTGGTTTGATTCCCAATCAGGGCACGTGACCAGGTTGTGGATTGGATCCCTGGTGGGGGTTGAGCAGGAGGCAACCAATCAATGTCTTACTCTGACATCAATTATCAATTCTCTCTCTCTCTCTCTCTCTCTCTCTCTCTCTCTCTCTCTCTCTCTCTCTCCTTTCCTCTCTTGCTAAAAATCAATAAAAAATATTTTTTTTTAATCCATAGAACATAATATTTAGAGTTCTGCCGGAAACCGAACATTGTCACTAATAGAGAAATGTGAAAAGGGAATCCAGAAGACTGGTCAACCTTAATTGCTCTGAAGGGTCAGAGCTAATCACTCATTGTTTAGTTGAGACATTGGTAGTTAAAGCAACCTCCACCTGTTAAACATATGTAAATTCTTGCTGATTGTCTATTATTGGAATTTCCTGCCTAAAGGATAATGGGTCTTTCCCATAGCCTCAATAAAAGGGATAGCAAGGCCAGAGCAGTGGTAGCCCTCCCCCTAGAGGTGGACTCCCGCCTGGCCCCCCATTTTCCCAAATTAACTCTTTTCCAGTCTCTTTTCATTTGTGTGTGGCCTTCTCCAGAACACAGAACCCTGAGGAGGAACCCTGAACCACCCGGGATGTGGAAGAGGCTCCCAGAGACACATATGTATTTATTAAAAATGAAATGCAAGAGCCCTGGCCTCTGTGGCTTAGTTGGTTGAGCGTTGTGCCTTGCAGCAAAAGGTCACTGGTTTGAGGGGTGTATATGAGAGCAACAGATAGATGTTACTCCTCACATTAATGTTTCCCTCTTGCTCGCTCGCTTGCTCTCTCCTCCCTTCCTCTCTCTCCTGAATCACTAAATACATTTTTTTTTAAATGGAATGCATGAGTTGATAAATACCAGAGTCAATGTAGATTGGGGAGACATAACAGAGATTCACACACAGAGAATGTTTAATTGTGAGTGTTGGATATAGAGACATTTGTTGCATTAATATGTAGACTTTCTTCAAGGCTTCAGTATTTCATCATATATATATTTTTTAAATTAGTATTAATCATATTTTCAAACAGATAGTAACATGCCTCAATAAGATCTTATGCTTCTCAAAGGGGAGAGTTGAAACAATCACAGAGGAGAAGACCAGGTATAGTTAGGGATCAAAATGCCAGGACCTTTGGGACACAATCTAGACGAGGGGTTTTAGGAACAAGGATACGTTGTCCTTGCTGAAATCTTTACCCTGAGGGCACCTGAACTTCAAGTGGCCACTACCTGCCGTGGTTCTGAGACACATGCAGTCTTGGAGCAGCCACAAAACCAGACAGGAGAGTTATGCAGACCCACCCATCGGTCCTGGTGAGCAAAGGACTTGGGGGTGGGAGTTGGGACCCACAGGACAAGAAGAATAAACTAGGTATTTCTTATCAACTGACTCAAGATTAAAATTTAACTCTTCTCTCCATTTTATGTTTCATAGGTGTATCCAAATCCAGCTGCCCAGAGCACCTAAGTGTTTTCTGAGACCACAGAGGCCTCGTTTTCTTATTGGAGTTGGAGATTGCCTAGTAAGCATTAGTAATGAGTCTCCTAGTACCAGCCAGAGGAGCTGCTGCAAACACAGACACAAGCAACAGAAATATCTGAACCTCTTTCATTTGGATTTAGACTTTAAGGGATCACAATAAATTACTCCATATTTTTTGTAAAGGAAAGATATGAACCCATCTTTACCTGGACTTCAAACATTCACAGAGTGGTAGTTTTATGCATACAGGATTACTTACTATCTCAATTATTTGAAAGAGAAAGTAAATAAACCAGGCAGACAGCCTAGTAAACTCTGTTATTAGCTTACCATGCCCATGGGTAGCCCTCTCTCTTTCTAAGCACAATTACCCCAACTTAATAATTAGGGCATTGGCTGCCCTAGCTGGCTTGGCTCAGTGGATAGAGCGGCAGCGGCCTCAAGACAGAAGGGTCCCGCGTTTGATTCTGGTCAAGGGCACATGCCCGAGTTGCAGGCTCGATACCCAGTAGGGGGCATGCAAGAGGCAGCCAATCAGTGATTCTCTCTCATCATTGATTTTTCTATCTCTCTCTCCCTCTCCCTCTCTGAAATCAATAAAAATATATTTTAAAAATAATAATAATTAGGGCATTGGGTTAGACCAGGCGTCAGCCCTCTGAAATCTACCAGCCAAATTTGGTCCATGGTCTGTTTTTGTTCGGCTCACAAGCAAAGGATGCTTCTTACATTTTGTGACACATAAAAATTAAATAATACTAAAATGTTAGTGTCTGTAATACAGTTTTACCAGAACAGAGTCATATCACTCTTTTATGGAATATTCGTGTCTGCCTTTCACTTTCACTGCAATGTCAGAGCTGGGTTGTTGAGATGGAGATATTGGTCTCCAGAGTTACTATCTTGTCCTTGAAGGAAAAGTTTACCAACCCCTACTCCGGAGCAGCACTGTCTGATAGAAATACAATGCAAGCCAGGTATGAAATATTGAATTCTTTAGTAACCACATTATATAAAAAGAAAAGATATGAAATTCATTTTCATGACTTATTGTATTTATCACAATATATCCCAAACATTCAGTGTGTCGTCAATATATTCTTTTCAGTCCATGATTGGGAACCCACATGTGTGAAAGGCTGCCTTATGTTATATGCAGATTTTCGACTGCACTGGTGGTCAGTGGCCCTAACTTCAGCATTGTCCAAGGGTCCATGGTATGCCCATCTGACATGGCTCAGGGGTTGAGTGTTGAACCATGAACCAAGAGGTCACCAGTTTGCGTCCCAATCAGGGCACATGCCCAGTGGCAGACTCGATCCCCAGTGGGCATGCAGGAGACAGCCCATCAATGTTTCTCTCTCAAAAATGTTTCTATCTCTCCATCCTCCTCCCTTGCTCTCTTTTTAAAATCAATAAAACAAAATATTTTTGTGAGATATTTCACATTGCTGTTTGAATACTGTCTCCCAAATTGCAGGCTCCTTTGTGCTTTCTGCACATCTCAGGTCAGTCAGCTACACGTCAAGTGCTCAGCAGCCACGTGCGGCTAATGGCTACTGTGCCAGACAGCACACAGCATGGGGTCAGATCAGTGCAGGTTCTTTTCAGCTCTGACATGATAAGCTTATCTCAAATATGTGTAGAATTAGAAACAAAACAGAAAAGGGGAGGAAAAAAAACTATTCATTCTCCAAGATCCAATTCAAGTTCCTTTTCCCTAAAATCTTTCCTGATCCCTCTGATACATGCCCCCCTTAGCTTCTGGCTTTCTGGGGTGCAGCCCCACTCATATCCCTCCAGACTGCCCAATTCTGAGCCTCTCAGAGGGGGGCTCACAGCCTGCCTCTGCTCCCAGGATGCTCCTGCCCTGCTTGGTCCAGGCCTCAAGTCTCACTGAGGACTCTGCCCCTGCCTTTTGCTTTGCCGGGTATCTCAGCTCTCTGGCTCCTGCCTGTCCTCCACCACCAGGTCTTGGCTTGGATTTTCTCCACCTCCCCTGCTAGGGAGTACCTATGAGCCTTCTGACAGCCCCTGCCAGCCCTGCCCAAACAACCAGCACCTCTCAGAAATGGAGGGTCATCAGGAATGGCATGCATATCTGAGGGTAGAAAGGTAGGTGGGCTCAAGGAATTGAGCAAAAAATACTCTGAAAGGTGATTCAGAAAATTCAAAATTGAGGACTTTGGGAATTAAGGAACATTAATATATATATATATTATTGATTTTTCACAGAGAAGAAGAGAGAGGAATAGAGAGCCAGAAACATCAACGAGAGAGAAACACCAATCAACTGCCCCTTGTACACCCCACACTGGGGATATCCCCACAACCAAGGTACATGCTCTTGACTGGAATTGAACCCAGGACCCTTCAGTCCTCAGGCCAACGCTCTATCCACTGAGCCAAACCGGTTTCAGCAAGGAACACTTTTGAGAATGAGTTTTTAGGTAAATGACACAGCAGGATTCATGGGGGCCAGCCAAAGAGGCTCCCCAGTCATGAATTGAGGGGCAGAGTTGAGAACTGGAGCAGATGGAGGGGCCCAGGTAAGACTATGCTCTGTCTCCTGCAGAGCCCCAAAGGCGGCTGGTGCAGCAGTCAGAGTGGGAGGTGGGACACTGGGTGAGACGTCCCAGAGGCTGACCCCAAGCAGCAGGGTCCTAAGGAAGGACGTGGGGCTGAAAGGAGAGATGACCAACCGGAAGTGGCAGCAAGGGATCCGGTTTAAGGCTGAGCTTCCTCAGAAGATGCATCTGAAAGATTCCCGAGTTTCTTCTCCCAGGAGGAGCGACTGAGGGCATTAAACTGACGCCTGTGCAGGACTGCAGTGGGCTGGGCTGGAGAACGGTGGAGTTGTCAGAGGCGAGCTAATCCACCACGTTTCAAAAAGCAAAATAGGGTATTATTATGAAAATAAATACCCATTGCAATCTGCTCAAACAGTGCACAGAAGGATAAAAAAGAAATTACCTGAAATTTCTCGACAGTGAAATAATGATGTGGTGACCATTCTTTCATGCATATATGCATCTCCCACTATTAACAACTCCTTTAAGACAGCTCATTTTATCATACCCTGTGTGTGTGTGTGTGTGTGTGTGTGTGTGTGTGTGTGTGTTAGATCGGTATTCTTTTGGGATTCGGGGAGACTGACTCCTTCCCTTTCCACCCCCCTCCAAGGTTGTCATTATTTCACAAAAAGGATCGTTTTACATAATTCACACTTTGTGTAAATTTCTCCAAATTAATGAATTGAGAATCCATTCATTTTTAATGTCTGAATAATGTTTGCAGTATAGGTGTATGCAATTGAATCCAGTCCCCACTGAATGGGCACTTCCTCTCAAACAATCCGTACTCACCAGTGGTTTTATTTCTTAGAGGCAGATTCCCAGAATGAGACTGCTGGGTAGAAGAGAATATGAATTTTTAAAAATACGTTCTTATTTATTTTATAGAGAGAGAAGGGAGAGGCAAAGTAAGATAGAAACACTAATGAGAGAGAAGCATCCATCAGCTGCCTCCTCTGTGCCACTGCTGGGGATCCAGCCTGAAGCAGGGCATGTGCCCTGACCGGGAATCGAACAAGTGACTTCTTGGTTCATGGTTGGATGCTCAATCACTAGCCACACCAGCCAGGTGAGAATATGTTGCCTGGCTCCTTCCCAACAAGATGAAAACAGTTTGCATTTCCTTCCTCATTGTATCCATATTCCCCCTGCCAGCAGCAACAGATATTGGTCTTCTTACTGTTTGCCAGTCTAGCGGGAGTAAAGTAACAACTTAAGTGCTACCCTAATTTTCATTCTTCTGACTCCCGGTAAGTTTTAGCATGTTTTACCGTGTTCATCCGGGCATTTAGACTTGCTTTTCTGTGAGTTGTTAATTCATGTCCTTTGCCTGTGTTTCACTTTGGTTGTGTGCTTTTTTGTTGTTGTTGTTCATTTTTAAAAGCTCTTCGTATATTACAGCTATGAATCCTTTATCGATGTAAACTTCTTTCTAACCCTATCATTTGACTCCATTCTTCTTGTTACAACCACCTTGCAGCACGTTATTTGGTTATTTGACCGGGGGCGGGAGTAAGGGCTGTGGTGAGGTAAGAATCAGATTCAGACTTTACAGGAGCACAGAGGCACTCCTTGATCCACATTGCCTTGGGCGAGAGAGAATCAGCCTGCTCAGGCCGCCACAAGTGTCCCAGACTGGGTAGCATGAACAACAGAGCATTTGTCCATCACAGCTCTGGGCATAGAAACCCATAATCCAGGTGTCTCCAGCGGAGTTCCAGGGAAAGCTTCTCTTCCTGGCTTCTGGCCATGGCCTCACGTGGCCTTTCCTCTGAGCCTGCGCGGAGACAGCCCTCTATGTCTCTCCCTCTTGCAAGTACACCAGCCCAGTAGGACCAGGGCCCCACCCTTACCACCTCATTTAGCCTTCACTACCTCCGTAAAGGCTCCAGTTACAGTCACATTGGGGGTCTCCAGTTACAGTCACATTGGGGGTCTGAGCTTCAACCTATGGATTTAGAGGTCACAATTCAGTTCCTAACAGCTGGGTTTGCAGAAGTGGGTAAGCCCAGAGAGGAGATGGCAGCAGAGTGTGTCTGAGCCTCCTTGGTCCTTGCAGCCATTCATGCTTCAGCCTGACAAGGCAGCAGCTGGATGACCCTTGACCCCTGAAGAATAATAGCAGGGGAATCGCAGAGGACCCCTGGCCTGAGGGGCCATGGAAGAAAGCAGGCCTGTCACAGCAGGTGCTCAGGGCTAGGGCAGTGTGGCAGATACATCTGGTGGATTCCTGTGAGGCCAATGTCTAAGGGGCCGCAAGACTTGGCTCTAGGTCAATTGGCTCCAGAACTTAGAGAGGGAGGGAACCCCACTCCCTGAGCTTGAGCTCCTTCGAGCTGGTGGGCTGGAGTCACCCCTGACATTGTCAGGGCACAGCCGAGAAAACTGGCGGCAAAATGCACTCCAAGCAGCATAGGGACCAAGCAGCTCCGAGCTGGGCCAGGCTGGGCCTTCAGCCTCAGCCTCTGTGCCAGGCCCTCAGCTCGGTCTGTCCAAAGCCACCCCTCTGCCTCATCCTCCATCACCTCTCAAGCGTGACAGTTAGAAATGGCCTTAATTGGAAGTGAGGAGCCTCCACTCCTCCTGCCAAGCCCCCCCCTCGAAGGAACACATGGCAAATTGCGCCTGAGACTTCTTCAACCTAACCCTCCAATTTAGTCCCCATTTCAGTTGTTACTCTAATTTAGTTATTGGTGGCTGTCAGGCAGTCAGAGACCCTCCTGGCTTTGGGATGGGGAAGCCTGGGGCCTTTCCCGCCGTACACACCAACACCTGCATACATTGGGGAGCACCTGTGCATATTGGGGAGCCCCCTGCAGATGCCCACAGGAAAACAGACAGGATGTAATGCATATTTGGAGTTTAACATCTGATTCTCAGACGTTGTCATGCTGCAGAGTCTTGGCCACACCATGAAAGGGAGGAACATAAGTGCCTGCCCACTCCTCTGAACAGGCACTGGGAGAACAGAACAGGGCAGGGAAGGGCTGGGAGATGCTGGCTGGATGCTGCCTTTAGTTCCTTTGTAATAGTTGACACCACTTCTCCTCTTAGGTCATGATCAGCCATCTAAGCATTGGGATGGCTGAACTTAAAGCTCTCCTAGATTAGGAATGTTTGGGTTTAGGGGGCTTTTATGTCTTTTTGTTTGCTTGGTTTTGTGTTTTTTGGTTTTTTTTACCAGTGTCTCAGATATTGTCTTTTGTGTTTTTTTTCTTTTTCTTTTTCTTTCTTTCTGGAATTGGCACATTGGAGCTCAGGTCCCTGGAGAAAGTTGAAGGTGACTGACCAGCTCCTGTTGGATCAAATCTGCCAGGGCTTCTGTTTCCTAGAGTGTCACTCCTGAACACTCCAAAACCTTAGTGTCGCTTAGACGTGAGCACCAACTATCACATCTGGAGCGGCTCTCCCTCAATCGCCTGCCCTCAGTCTGAGGAGGCTATCAGTTCTCCTGGAGAGTCCCCACCGAGCCATTAGCATTGACATGGATGTCACAATTTGCAGACCTTTTTACCTGTGGGAAAAGCAAGCAAGGACAGTAGGCCAGATCACTTAGTTCTTGGCTCAGAGTTGTGAATTGATTGTATTTGTGAAATGGGCTTAAATTAATCATCAGGACAGTGATCCAGGCAATTTTCTCAGCTGAGCTGTGGGCAGGCCTGCAATCTTCTTGCTTCCCCGTACACACATGGGAATGTGCACACACTCATCCACACATTGTGGTATGAGTACATGCACACACACACCTACCCACGTGTGAGAAAATGTCTTTTGTACAGTGATCATGGTAGAACACTGGGGTGGGGACATTTTGTAAGGGACCAGGAGGAAAAAGCAGGGAAGACTGGAGGGCTGCCAGAGACATGGCATTAGCAGATTTAATATGAATCTTCTGTATTCTTATAATACCGTAATTTTGACAAGGCATTCACATATATGCCATATCTTTTTATCTCTCCCACCTCAAAGGTACACACTGTTGCTTCTTCTCAGACTGTCTTACATGCATCTGTCCACCCCTCACCCCAGCATAGCCAACTTCTCACCCTGCTGAATAATCTTTTCTGACAACCACGTCTAAATGAGGAGCCTCTCTTGTTATTCTCCATCTTAGCACTCTGTTTCAGGAAGTCATTTCCTGAGCTATGAATTATTCTTTGAACTTCACCATATCTCCCTGTCTCAGGAAAAAAAAAAAAGGAAGAAGAGGTGATATACATACACACAGATCTTTGAAATTACCCCCACTCCTTCAGCTTATGGGCAAGTGTGAATCTGACTCTACTGTACTTGCCAAACACATGCATGCTTAACTTGCAAATGACCATGTTAGCACAATTAGCATCTCCAGAGCCTTGAAGAAGGGAATATTCAAAGGAAAGATGAAAGTGATGGAATTGGAAGGGATATTTTGCATATAGAGAAACTCGGGCTCCATTGAATGATTTGCCCAAGGTCACTTGTAGTAGAACCAACACTCCTTATTCTTAGTCCCGTGCTCATTCTGTAAGATCAATTATGGACACAACAATGGACACAACAATAAAGTATGCCTTAGGCATCCTCTAGTCATCAATAATCAATACTAATGCCTTTCTTCATCTAGCTTTTCAGAGTTTGGTCCCAGACAGCATGTATGGGGAAGCCAGCTGTGGTTTTGTGAGAGCACTTCACCTGTGAAGTTGAACATCACCAAATTACTAAATGTTTGTGTGAGGCTAATTCTTCAACTCTTTCTCTATTCTCCCAGCTCAGCCTATCAGCAAGGAGTAAGGTCTTGCTCTCAAGCTTAATCAAGCCTGTGCCCAATCTCCTAACTGGTTAATATTCTAAAATTGAAATTGCCCCTACTCTCTCTCTCTCTCTCTCTCTCTCTCTCTCTCTCTCTCTCTCTCTCTCTCTCCCCTTCTCTCTCTCTCTCTCTCTCTCTCTCTCTCTCTCTCTCTCTCTCTCTCTCACACACACACACACACACACACACACACACACACACTCACATGCTCTTCCACATCCCTGTTCCCTTGCTCATGATGCTCTCTTTGCCTGGAGCAGCCTTTCTCACTTGGTGGCCTGGGTAACCTCTGAAGGCTCGGCTCCTGTGGCCCCTCATCCAGGCACCTTCCCTGACTCCTTCCACCTCTTTTCTTCCTGTGCCTCCCTAGCACACCTCACCACACATCAGCCTTCTCCTCAGCATCCTACCATATAGCCTGTCCACATGACCATCTTCCCACCAGACTATAAGCTCCTCAAGAGTGTATGTCTTTGTGTTTCTGTCACAGAGAGCAGTACAAGGCACTTAGTAGGCCCTCAGCAAATAGTTATTAAATGGTTAAATGGATAAATCCCCTGTTCAGGGCAGGAGTGGAAATGCTGGGATTGTCTCACAATCTCTCATATAATTCATATGTTTTACCTCAGATCCTGATGATCTGAGGTAAAACCTATCACACAACCAGGGGATTGTCACCCCAATAAAATAAAGCTATGGAGTCCAGTTAACTAGTAGGAAATAGAAAGAAAGAGAATAATAAAGGAAGTTCTTGGAGAAGGAAGGAAAATCACTGTATTCATTTCCTAGAGCTGCCTTAACAAAGTACCACACACTTCTGGCTTACACAACAGAATGTATGTTCTCATAGTTCTGGAGGCCAGATGCCCAGGATCAAGGGGTGGACAGGGTGGGCACCCTCTGGGGGGCTGTGAGGAGAAGTCTGTTCCATGCCTCTCCTCTAGCCTCTTGTGGCTTCCTGGCAGTCTCTGGCGTTCCTTGGCTTGATTCATTGGAAAATCACAACTCAGATTTCTGCCTTCACCTGTCACTCTTCCTGTGTCTCTCCACACAGTCCTACCTCTGTGTATATCAGTGTCTGTGTCCTAATTTTTCCTTTAATCAGAACACCAGTCATTTTAGATTAGGGCTAACCCTCATAACCTCATTTTAACTTGATTACCTCTCTAAAGAGCCATTTTCCAAATAAGTCACATTCTGAGGTAATGAGAGTAAAGACTTTGATGTACCTTTTTTTTTTTTTTTGTGAGAGGGAGCGGGAGGGGAGACAGGGACACACAATTCAACCCTTAAGAGTCCACCCTCACACCAGGCAGACCAAAGGGATACGGCCATAGTGTGTGCTTTGGCCATTCTCCACCTCGTTTTTTTCTTTGGCAAAATCATGGAAGAGTTTTTGGCCAAATTGTGGATTTGCTACAGTTTATTTATAACATCCTTCCCTCTACAACATGGGTTCCTGGCTACTTGTTCACTGTCACCTGATTCTTTACAGTTAGACCCTTCCCAGAACCGCATGTTAATTTAGATCTTGAACCTGGAATAGACCAAGATCCAAGGAAATGTCCCCATTATAGTGGTGTTTCAGACACAGTAGTAAAGGAGGTGTGTGTGTGTGTGTGTGTGTGTGTGTGTGTGTGAGAGAGAGAGAGAGAGAGAGAGAGAGAGAGAGAGAGAGAGAGAGAGAGAGAGACAGAGAGAGAGAGAGACTCCCTTCCTCTGGGACACATGTGGTAAAGGAAAGTCGCAGGGACCATGTGTGAGAAAATCCAGAGGAACAGAGTGTGTGAGGTTGCAGGGGCTGCCACATGAGTGCTGTCCAGACTGCACTCAGGGTGGGCTGGTGAGAACCCTGGTCTCCGTGGACCATTGGCTGGGGCCTTGTACACGAGAGCCCTGGCCTGAGGTCTGGATGTGAGCTGGCCCCGCACCTCCACCAGCCCACTGGGTGAGGCTGCCCAGTCTCTTCCTGCTCTGTAGACTGTGTCCCCACCAGTATAATGGAGCTTGGGGTGAGGTGAGGAGGTATTAGAAGGCTGATCTCTAGCCCCTTCTCATTCTTACATCCTGTGAGCATCTCTCAGGGCCACTCCTTGGCAAGAAAAACATCAGCACAACAGCAAACAGGCAGAGAGGGCAAGGCGTGCCAGCCCAGCCTTCATCGGCTCGCTCCCTCTAAACAGAAATCACTTACCCTAAACGGCAATCAGTCCCGACTGCCTCCTTCCCAAACGCCCTGTATGACAATGAGTGATTCGTAACAACATCCAATCAGGTGCACCTAACCTTCCTGTAATTGCCTGTCCTTTCAGCATCTTAAAAGCTTTCCAGAGGAAAAGAACAGAAGCTCCTTGTCAGAGGAGGCTATTATCCAGAGGAGAGAGACACCCCCATTCCTTTCCTGCTTTCCAGCATCACATCTGCACCCCGGTGCCCAGGCCTGCCTGCATCCTGCCCGCAGCTGCCTGGCATCGCCATGGAAGCAGTGCCCACTTGTAGATGTGAGCCAGCTGGGGGTGTGAGCCCTGAGAGTGCCCAGAGATCCTGCAGCGGCGCCTGGGCTGCCTGGCCTGCTGGGCCCTGCAGAACTGCCAGGCAGTTATCCGGAGCCTTTGTCCTGCTTCTCCTGATGCAGCCGAGATCACTACTCACAGGAAGTTTTCAGGATGAAAAAAAACAAAAACAATTGTCTCCCTCTGCGGTGAAGAAAGCCATTAGAGAACCATTCAGCGAAGGATAAGGGTTCACCAGCATGCAGCCCGATAAGCATCTCCTCGCTTCCCCAGACTTCTTCCTCTCCTCCCACACAACTCTCCATCTGGGAGAGGGAGGCGGCCTTTCTGGGGGGCTAATAACCTCCTTGGACACTGTGGGAGATAAGGCGGCACCCTGGCGCTCCCAGTGCGCAGCTGCTGCCAGCATCTGTGCCCACTTGTGGACACCCCTCCGCAGAGGGACCAGGGCCTCGTCATTGTCTGGAAATTGGGTTCAGTGGGGAAGGGAGATCTCCCCAGACTTCCCACCACCTTCAGAGGACTGGGAATGGGGAGCCCTGGGCTATGAAGCCGCTGAGAGCCCACGGGCACCTGGTCTGCCGCACCAGGCCCTGGACCCTGGATGGGGGAGAAACTCAGGTCCAAGCAGCCCACCGTCTCCCTGTTCGAATCCCATCAAAGCCTTTGCCAGCCCTGACTGGTTTGGCTCGGTGGATAGAGCGTCAGCCTGTGGACTGAAAGGGTCCTGGGTTCAATTCCAGTCAAGGGCACGTACTTTGGTTGCAGGCACATCCCCAGTAGGGGGTGTGCAGGAGGCAGCTGATCAATGTTTCTCTCTCATTGATGTTTCTAATTCTCTATCCCTCTCCCTTCCTCTCTGTAAAAAAAACAAAACAAAACAAAACAAAACAAAACAAAAAAAAACAATAAAATATATATATTTTAAAAAGCCTTTGCCACCTCTGTGCAGGCACACTGAATGTTACTTGATGCTTCCAGGTAACTGAAGTTCACCCTTTTAGGCCCAAGTTCACTTTATTGTTAGTGTAAGGTTTGGACATTTTTCTAAATAGGATGGTGCTCCTCCACTTTCTGAAACAGAACATGCAGGCCACATATTCATTATTTTTTGTTGTTATTCACACACATCATGATGATGGAAGCACCAAGAGGGTGGGACTGTTCTCTCTCTGCTCCCGAGTAGAGCCCAGTGCTGGAACCTCACGGCCCAGAGCCTGGAACCTCCCTGCCCAGCCTGGAACCTCATTGCCCAGCCTGGAACCTCCCTGCCCAGCCTGGAACCTCACTGCCCAGGCCTGGAACCTCATTGCCCAGCCTGGAACCTCCCTGCCCAGCCTGGAACCTCACTGCCCAGGCCTGGAACCTCATTGCCCAGCCTGGAACCTCACTGCCCAGGGTCTGGAACCTCACTGCCCAGCCTGGAACCTCATTACCCAGCCTGGAACCTCACTGCCCAGGCCTGGAACCTCACTGCCCAGCCTGGAACCTCACTGCCCAGAGCCTGGAACCTCACTGCCCGGGCCTGGAACCTCATTACCCAGCCTGGAACCTCACTGCCCAGGCCTGGAACCTCATTACCCAGCCTGGAACCTCACTGCCCAGGGTCTGGAACCTCACTGCCCAGCCTGGAACCTCCCTGCCCAGGCCTGGAACCTCGCTGCCCAGGGCCTGGAAGCTGCCTGGCAGCCCCTCCCTGCACAGTGGAATCATTATCCTTTGTGATGCTATCCACAGAATGTACAACACCAGAGGGAACCCTACTGTAAACTATGGCTGTCAGTAATAATGTATTAATATTGGCTCCTTCACTATAATAAGGGTGCAGTGAAGGAGCCAATATTGATACATTATTATTGGCCTGCCATCCTCTAACCACACAGCTGGCTGGGGTCTGAGCTGGACCTTGAACCAGTTCTTAACTCTCACACCCAGGAACTTGTACTAAACAATCCTAACACTAAATCATTTTTTAAAATATGTTTTTATTGATTTCAGAGAAAGGAAGGGAGAGAGAGAGAGAGAAACCTCAATGATGAGAGAGAATCATTGATTGCTTGCGTCCTGCATGCCTAACCCCCATCCTGGGCATGTGCCCTGACCAGGAATCAAACTGTGACCTCCTGGTTTATGGGTCCACCACTGAGCCACACTGGCCAGGCTCATCCGAAGGAACACTAAACAGAGAAGCCTGAGGTCACATGAACTATGTTGCAAGAGTCCTTTCTAGTCCATCCATCAGTGGGGAAGACTCTGACCGATATCTCTCAGCATCTTCTAATCCCTTGTGGCTGATCTGAATCCCTCCTCTTCTTGCTCCATCCTTAGTGGGACTAAGTTCCTTAGTGTCCTTGGGTACATAACTCAGGGTTCTTTCACATCAAAATGCAACCCCCCTGAGGTCGGGGATTGAAAGGAAGACCTCCCAGCAGAAGCCACTCCAGGGATGCACTGCAGCCGCCGCCTGGCAGACACCACGTCACGTGTGAGCACAAGCGATAAAAGGCTCATCATGTCGCTAACACCCTCCTTATCCGCCCTGTACTTTTCCACACATTTCATTTCCGATCATGGCTGACTGCCTGAAGCATTCATGTGAAAACGGCAGATTTGTGCCCTTGTGTGTTATTCCCTGTCTCCTCCCCATAATGCACTTTATTGAATTCTCAGAGATGACATAAACACTTTGCGTGTTCAAGAGAGAGACACAAAGAAAAAAGAAATAACGGAGCCAGTGATACCGTCGTGGAAAGGAGCTGGGCCCCGTCATTTGCTGGGAACAATGAAGCCAAAGGTGTCATAACTTGTGGGAAGGGTCCTTGGAGAGGATCTCACTTAACAGATCGGGAAATTGAGGCCCCGAGGGGTGAATCCTCCCACGGTCTGTATGCGGAGGAGGAGGCCTGGGGGATGATGTTCTTTATGAGGTTTCTTTCTCCTCCTGCCCATAAAGCATGGAGAAGTCTGAATGGGGCCTACGAACAAGGGCCCCGTTGAGTGCAATGGGTCATGACAATCCATCACTGGCAGGTTTATTCATCAGGGTCTTTGTGAGTTTCTTCTCCTGGACCCACAGAGCAGAGAGCCCATCACCTGGGAGGATGAGAGACAGAACATGAGGGAAGAAGACAGAAAAACAGCCATGTGCCCTGCGCGGGGCTCACCTCTGTTCTTTTGAGTTCCCAGAATCATCTCATAAAAATCTCTCTAGTTACCAAGCAGGCTACCCGTGAAAGGTGTGAATCAGCCAGTGATGACTGAAGGCTTGTTCTTTGCTAGGTTCTGTCTGAGCACAGAAACACTTGAACTCCTTAAAATCGAACAAAGACCCTATGAGACGGGTGAGGTTATAAACCACAAGTCGTTCAAAGGGAGGCGCACAGAGGCTCTGGGGATGCTCCTGGGGTTCATGGCCAGTCAGCGTGTGGCGGCTGGATGTCACTCCAGAAGTCTCGTCCCGGTGCTGAGGCCCCGCCTACCTCCCTGTGGTTTGACCTGTCCTCTCAGCTTCATCTAGTCAGTGGCATGACCTCCTTTCACTGATGGGGAATTCTGTTTAAGAGTTTTTTCATATATCATCTCATTTAATCCTCACAGTGTTCCTGCAAAGTGGGAAAATTCCCACTTACCCAGTGGTTAGTCCCTGGTCACACAGCTAACGGGTGGCTGACCACAGGGCAATGCCAGGTTGCTTTGCTTTGTGGTGGTTTATACCAACCCACACTGTCCCCTGTCTCCACTGAGCCCAGAACCACCTCGCAGGAGAAAACCCTAGTCTACCCACAGTTCTACCGGACTCCACATGGAAGACCTGCTCTTAGAGTCGGTTGGGGGAGGGGAGGGTTTTGTAACAAACACCTGCCCACTTCCAGCTTCATGCTGACTTTCCCAGAGCAGCTCCGGAACCCCCCACCCCCACCCCCCACCCCAGCACTTTCCAAACACCTGCACAAACTGCAGCTGGATGGAGGCTTTAGAAGGTCAGGGCCTGGGTGACCATAGCTGGACAGGGGTTTTGGAAGGCCAGGGCCTGGGAGACCCCCACTTGGGTACCAACTCGAGCTCTCCGTAGGCCTCCTTTTCTTTCTCTCCTTTCACCTTCCCAAGGCTTGTCTCCTCTCTCTCTTTCCTAACAGCCACACAGCTTTGAACAGCCCCCGTCAGCACAACATGTGAGTAATTGTGCAGTGAGGGTGACATTTAGATTCACAGTCCTGGAAGAAATCGCATGGATTTGGATACACCAGGACACTAAATTTAACCAACCCCGCGGGCCCCGGGGAGTGGGGAGGAAGAGAGGGGAGATTTTATCCTGGAACTGGCCCTGCCAAATGCAGGGGCCAGACCATCCCACCCCGCCTTCCCTGCTGGCAGGAGGGGGCAAGCAGAGCTTCAATCAGCCCACATTCGCCTCTCCCCGTCGTCAGGGACTGGCTATGAAAGGCCCTAATCATTTCCTTTATTATCTGGCTTAACCCACAGCAGAGCAGTGTCAACGCTGCACCTCCCTTCCACAGGGCCCTGAGATGTTGATATATGTGTGCAGAGACCTGTGAATGCACACACCATCCTCTCTCTCTCTCTCTCTCTCTCTCTCTCTCTCTCTCTCTCTCTCTCTCAAACACACACACACACACACACACACACACACCTGATGAAGAAAGAAGTGATGAAAGGAGGGATGCCGAAGAGGACCACTCTGCCCAGTCTCACACCTTCCCCATGGAATGGGGGGTGAGGAAAAAACCCTGCCTCTCAGCCCTCCAATCCCAAAGCAGGCCCTTCTAGGAAGACCTCCCCAAGACCCGCCCAGTGCGCCCCTGTGCTAATCTGGAGAACATGTGTGACATAATCATTTTAAAATTCTGAATCCCCAGGAGTCTCCTCATTGCCTCAGTTTCTCATTTTGGCAAAGGGATCTCATTTGGCAAAGGGCAGGCAAAGTATCATGAGCTTTATCTCCTCCCTCTGTCCAATAGTCTATTGGAACTTAAGCAGGCCTCTGAAAATAGAAGTTAGATCTGCCAGTAAGATTTCAGAAAATAAATAACTGATTTACAAAAAATGTCTCTTTTGGGTGGAAATGCTTAAGCCCTTATAAAATGTCATGCTCTGGGCTATTTGGCTGCTTAATAAGATGCAAAGCAAAAGCCAGATGTCCCAAAGTAAAAGAAATGATTGTGTTAACAGCTGGAACCAGGATGCCTCTTAGAGAGGAACAGTTTTTGTTTAGGACAATACTGCTAGAAAGACGAGCTACATATGACAGTTTGCACTAACAGTCCCCGAGGTTCATGGGCTGCGTTGTGGCCACGCCTTCCCGTGGCGCCTCCCTGGCTGATTCTGGGCGGGGCCTTGCACATGAGAGGACAGCAGACGTGGTTCAAGCGGAGGCCTGAAGAAATGCTCACAGCTTTTCACTCCCTCCTTCTATCTTGCCACCACCATGAGAACACGCCTGGGCTGGCCTGCTGGGGCGTTGAAGAGACACATGGAAGAGGCTGAGTCATCCTAGCTAAGGTCATTCTGGACCAGCCACCCCAGGATGACCCACCAGCTGATGATCTGTGCATGAACAAGCCCAACCACGACCAGCAGGGCCACCCATAGACTCATCAGAAATAATAAACGGTTGTTGTTTAAGACATAGGATGGTTTGTTCCAAGGCAATAGAAAGTGAGTTCTAGAGGCACTGGTTCACAGGGACCAAAAGGGATCTTAAACTGCAAGGAACAGAGTTGGGGATGGGGAAAGAGCAACATTGACAAAGAAGGCAGGAAGGAAGAGGGGAAGGCCAAGTGAAATGGCAGAGGGACTGAACATTCATGACACCTAATACTCCATTTCAAATTGTTGGTGTGGCTTCAGTAGAGCCATTCTTTCTTCAGTGAAGTCTGCCTCCTACATCAGGGTCTTGTGGGTGTGGGTGGATGAGTGTGCAGCATGTACAAATCACAGAAAGAAAGTGAGTTCACGTCTGAGTCAATGCAGGATGGAGCAGGGACATGGAGGGGATCTGGAACCCATTTGGTGGCAGTACAAGTTCAGAATTAAAGGGGACCATGAGAGTCAGGCCTTGGGGGATTGTAGAAATCTGGGGAAAGCTTTGGGATCCCCTAAAAATGGAATAAGAGTTTATGTCACTCTTCTCTGGATTTTAAAGGCCGGCTGACTTCCAGGCTACACACCCAGTGCCTGTTCTTGGGATCCCTCTTCTTGTGAGCCCCAGCCAGTTGGGATCCAAGAAGCTCCTAGGCCTGAGTTCCCACTTACTTTAGCTCATCCTTCCAAACCAATGCAACACACACACACACACACACACACACACACTCAACACACACACATGCCTCTGCTGGCCTTTCAGGAAGACTCACAACCAAAAGGAAATTTATCATGAAACATATGAAGCTTAAGCTTCAGAGCTCCTCACTTGTAGGCCCCTCCTAAAGTCTGGTATCTGAATGCATAGGCACAATTTATATTCTTTTTTTATTTTATTATTTTATTTTATTGATTTTTTACAGAGAGGAAGAGAGAGGGAGAGAGTCAGAAACATTAATCAGCCATCTCCTGCACACTCCCTACTGGGGATGTGCCCACAACCAAGGCACATGCCCTTGACCGGAATCGAACCTTGGACCCTTCAGTCTGCAGGTCTACACTCTATCCACTGAGCCAAACCGGTTTTGGCATTATTTTCTTTAAAAGATCATATAAGCTTCCAGCTCCCCAAAGCTTGGACCCGCCCCCTCTCACAGTACCAATAGAACATTTGGCTCCCAAACCAAATTATCCTCACTCTGCAGGAGAACATCCAGGTGTGTCTGACTGGATGACTCCTTTGTGTTTTGTTAGATTCCAGTGTCTGTTAAGTAGTCAGGTCTGCTTGATGCCATGTGAGTGGATGCGGTGATCCAGGGAGGATATCCCCAGGCTCTGTGTTTCCATGGGGGCTCTGCTCAGTGGTAGCCCCCCAGGTCCAGACACCAAGAGCAGGACCCCCAGACCCCCCACACATCTGCCAACCACAGGCTCATCTCCCTTGCTGCCCACACCGAAGACCTTTTAAAGATCCCAATCACAGGCAGGTGGAGGCAGACAGGGACCTAGAACTTCCTCAGGCAGGAGGTCAGAAATCTGTGAGTCCCTTTTCCTTGCTCCTTCCCTTGTCTCTCTCTCCTCCCCTCTTTTCCCCTCCCCCCCCCCCCCCACACTCTTCCCTCTCTTCTCGCTTTCTTGTCACCATAGACATCCTCCCTGGATCACCGCATCCACTCACATGGCATCAAGCAGACCTGACTACTTAACAGACACTGGAATCTAACAAAACACAAAGGAGTCATCCAGTCAGACACACCTGGATGTTCTCCTGCATCCCTCTCCCCAAGGGCAGCACAGCTCAGCACCTCGGCACTCAGGCAGAGACCATGCAGGTACACACTTCTTCCTCTATGCCCACCCACTTTCAACCAACATCAGAGTTTTCTGTTAACATCGGAAGCTGCCTCTGGCACATCCCTGCCCCATCTGCCCAGTGACCACCTGCATTGGGACCTACACCATCTCCAGGGGTTCTGACTACAGTCCCATTCCCACTGACTCGTTCTCCATACCGAGCCAGGATGATAGTTCTAAACCAGAAGTGTTCTCTGATCCTCCCGTAAATAAAACGCTTCAGGGGTACTCAGCTCCTTTATTAGGCAGCAGAGGTCTCCCCCATGGCACCGCCATCCCTGCAGCGGCTTTTGTCTAGGTCTCCATCCCTCTGTTGCCCTCACATCCTCGCAGGCACCCCACCTTCTGTGGGTGCCTTACTGTTCCCTGTCTTCTCGCTATTTTCTCATCTTGGGATGCCCTGTCCCCACCTCTGTTTCTATCCCATTCATCTAGCAAGTGCTTTCCCATCCTGCAAGACCCACCTCAGCCTGGCCCCTCTGTAAAGCCTTTCCTGATGCCCACCACACCCTGCCCCAGGTGGGCTGGCCATGCCCTCTTTGGGGCTCTGGCTTCATTTTGTGCCACTGCCCTTATTGTACCTGGTATCTGTTATTATACACATCATCAGGGTTCTTCCAGTGATTACAATCAGCTTGACCCCAATTCACTTTTTATTGAATTTATTGGGGTGACATTGGTTCACAAAACCATGCAGGTCTTAAATGTACAACTTAACAAAACATCGCCTGCACACTGCATCGTGTGCCCATACCCCCAAGCAAAGTCTCTTTCCAACCCCATCCCCACCCCCACCGCTTTGTCTACCTCCACCTACCCCCACCCCTTACCCTCTGGCTAGCACTACACTACACTGTTGTCTGTGTGTGGGGTGGGGGTATAGTTTTTGCTTAATCTTTTTACCTTCTTTTATCCAGCTTTCCCCAAATCCCCCCTCTGTCAGCTGTCAGTCTGTTCCATGCATCCATACTTCTATTTCTATTTTGTTCATCAGTTTACTTTGCTCAGTGGATTCCACATATTAAGTGAGATCATGTGGTATTTGTCTTTCTCTGACTGGCTTATTTCACTTAGCCTAATAATCTCCAGGTCTATCCATGCTCTTGCAAAGGGTAAGAGACCCCTTTTTTTACAGCTAAACAGTATTCCGCTATGTAAATGTTCCACAATCTTTTAATCCACTCATCTTCCGATGTGCACTTGGACTGCTTTTAGATCTTGGCTATTGTCAATAATGCTGCAATGAGCATAGTGACAGATATATTCTTCCATTAGGGTTTCGGGATTCCTTGGTTACATTCCCAGAAGTGGTATTGCTGTTCACACCAATGTATAGCCAGTGCAAATCCAAAGATCAACTTCAGAGTTCTATAAATTCCTGGAAAGCTGCATCCTTGTGGTCACAAATGATTGTGGACTTTTGCTTTTGTTGAGTGACCACATGAATACAATGTAAATATTCCCACAAAGCATTTGTGAGTTCTGACCATGTTTTAAGTGTCCTTAGGCCATGCCCACCAGGGAATTTCTATTACATCTCCCCCTGGGCAGTCCACAGACCAACACCCATTAGTGGCTCCTCTCTCTACCTCCTTCCCTCACTCCTCTCCTCTTGTGCTTCCAAATCCCGAAGCCCACTGGATTCCACCAGAAACTTCACATTCTCCATTGCGCAGAACCCCTCACCACGTGGCTCTGACAGCCAAGCTCTTCTATATCAATGCAGCAAAGTCCATCAGGACCCATCCTTTCCTGCTACTGTGGTTGTGGTTGTGAAAAAGAAAAATAATGTCCTTAAAAACTGTCCATCTCCCCAGAGATGAGCTCCTGCCAGCAGAATGGGGCTTCCCTCACCTTATATCTCCAATGTTTAGCATGGCCTCTGACACATAGTATGCATGCAATTAAATATTTGCTGAATTAATACACAAAATAACTCACAATGATTGTGCGTCCATGCCACACTTGCCCTCTGCTTGCCTGAGGAGTCATAGGATGGGGCGCAAACAGAGGGTGGAGGCTGGAGAAAGATGGGTTTAAGGTGAACAGGAGTGCATGGCCAAGGAGCACGCTCCCACCTCCTCCTTCATGGACCACGTATCCCCTCCTGAGGACTGGGCCTCTTTCCCATCACATGCATTGCTCAGCCACCTTCAGTGAGGTTCAGCATATTTCTGCGTGAAATGAATGTTATTTTCTGGAGCACCCAGGTTTCATTAGTCTTCCTGTCAGAGGGAATCAAAGCAAGAGGGGAAGAGAGAGCAGCAGAAGTGGCTTCTTGCTTATGCCAGGCGAGAAGGATAAGAGCGGCCAAGGAAGGAGAGGGGGAAGGGAGAGAGAGATCGAGAGGGGAAACTCACTTCCTCATTTAATCGAGTCCTAACAGGGATTGTTTGAAGTTAAAAAACAGTTACCTTGTTCTCACCCATCTCCTGCTCTGTCTGGGGCTATAAAACGCTTTGGGATTTTATCCTTTCATAAACTTTTATTGAATCTGATGTTCAAGGGGCCATGGAAGACCATGCAATTAAGGTGCCCCCACTAATCCCACTCATAAACCCCAGCACTAAACTGATGGGAGATTAAAAGCTAATAAAGAGGACAAATGAGAGGTGATCTGCAGGTTGATAAGGGAAATGGAGTCGGCTGGGGATTTGCAGAGAGGGGCTGGCCTGATTCTGAAAAGGCAGGCATGGAGGGGACTTGCGTGGTGTCAAATTCAAAGAATTCGGGAAAGACAAAACATAAGCATCCATGCAGCATTCTATTTGATGCTGCTGCGATCCAAGGCCAGGCCAGGCTGTCTGGGCCCAATGATCAGCAGGAAGTGGGCTGAGCTGACACAGACACATTAGGGCTGGAAACCAAAGCCATCGCTGGCTAGAGGACACTAGGGAACCAGGGGCCACTGGCACGCTATTCCTAATGCAAACACCATCCTATTGACAGCCACGTGGCTGCCCTTTCTGGAGCACCAGTCACAAGTCAGACACAGTGAGTTGTGGGTGAGAGGAGTCTGCCCATTTTGCACATTAGAAAACTTCATTTCGGAAAGAGTGAATATCCCACAGTGGTCCACAGGAAGTGGCAGAGCTCATAATAAAACCCATTCAGCCTGGTCAGTTTTGCTCCATGAGTAGAGCATTGGCCATGGACTCAAGGGTCTTAGATTTTATTCTGGTCAAGAGCATGTACCTTGGTCTCCGTTGCAGGCTCAATCCCTCAGCACCCGTTCACTGTGTGTGGGTGGCAACCAATGTTTCTCTCTCTCTCTCTCTCTCTCTCTCTCTCTCTCTCTCTCTCTCTCTCTCTCTCCCACTCTCTCTAAAAACCTCAATGGAAAAAATATCCCAAGAAAGGATTAACAAACATTTAAATAAATTTTTTAAAAGTCCTGAGAAAATAATCCATACTTCTTTCATGAGGTTGTATTGAGGATTTAATGATGGTTCTGGATTTATTGTAGCCACCCCAGAATCAACGTCCTGCCTTTTCTTGGACCCATACCTTGTTATGTGAGCATCTCAAAAGAATGTGTGTGCTCCTCACAACCACCACCCAAAATGTGATTTTTAACCATAAGATAAGTGAGAGTGGTTTTTAACCCCCATGCCAGATACTTTATATTGATGCACTTAATCATTCCACAGGCATCCATGCAAACCTTTCTTTGCCAGACTCTTTCATAAATATGTATCCAACTAATCCTCACATCAGCCCTGAGAACTAGGAATTAGTCCCTCATTTTAATTAACGAGTACAGAGAGGCTTGAAAAATCCAAATGATTCTCCCAGGGTCACAAAGCTGAGAGTGACAGGGATGGAATTCAGCCCCACGTGCTCAGATGCCCACATCCATGCCCTCCCCACCGCTCATCCTGCCCTTTCTGGCATCCAGTCTAGTAATGGAATAAGACCGTACTCACCAGCAGCAGATAGGGCTGTGCGGTCTGCATCATCCAGGACCTTAAGGGATCTACTCACATGGTCTTAGTAGCTTCTCCAAAGAAGGGCATTTCAAGAAAGAATTCCTGCAGACGGAAGCAACATGCAGAGATGCTGAGCCACAGCTTGTAGAGAGGGACATTCCAGGTGAAAGAATGGTGGGAGAGGAGAGAATGGACTGGGTGGGCTTGGAGTACCCCACTTTGGCTGCACTGCGTGAGTCTCAAGAAAAGAAGATATGATATATAAATAAGGTTGTGTGAACTCAGGAGCACCTTGATTGCCAGGGGAAGAAGTAAGAACAAGTTAAAAGCTGAGCATCAAGACATTCTCAGGTCGAGTCTCAGGTGACCTAATAAACAAACAAACATGGCAACTCTCCTCACAGTTGGCAGAAAAGGCAAATTTTCTGGGGTGGCATGAGTGAGCTGGGGCTGGAAGTCAGGGCACAGGGTTTCTGTCCTGGTTCAGCCACTGACTCTGAGTCTGTGCCCCTGTGCCATCCACATCCTTGAACATGTCCTTTGTTCCAGTGTCATATGTGGGATTGAAGGGAAGAGGGCTCCGCTGGGCAAGTGCTTTCTGAGAAACTCGCTTTAGCTTACACAGACAGATGCCCAGTCTTCTGAATGCATCCTGGCCACATGCACTTGAATCTTAGTAAGGAGAAGTGTGGTTTTATGTGTCACCCTAACTGGATCAGGGAATGCCCAGGTATCTGGTTAAACATTACTTGGTTGTGTCTGTGATGTTGTTAACATTTGAATTGGTAAACTAGGTAAAGGAAATTGACATCATCTAATCCATTGAGAGCCTGGATTGAACAAAAAGGTAAAGAAAGAAAAAATTCTCTCTCTCTCTCTCTCTTTTTCTCTCTCTCTGTGTGTGTCTCTGTCTCTCTCTCTCTTACTCTCTCTCTCTCTCTCTCTCTCTCTCTCTCTCTCTCTCTCTCTCTCTCTCTTCTCTCTCTCTCTCTCTCTCTCTCCCCTTGACAGCTGAGCTGGAATGTGAACCTCCTTATTAGATAGATAGATAGATAGATAGATAGATAGATAGATAGATAGACAGATATAGATAAACAGATAGAAGTACAGATACATACCCTATTAGCTCTGTTTCTCTGGAGGCTCTGACTAATGCAAATTTTGGTACCAGGAATAGTTCTAGAGTCACAGAAATGTATGGATGAAGTTTCTGAGTTGGTCCAGGGTTTCTGGAATTGACTCCCTCATATGATTAGATTTAAAGATTCTAATGAGTCATTTCTAGTGTAAGGAGAGTACTGATATTCCACAACCAATAGACACTTCTGAGACCCCACTAGGTACCAAGCCCTTTTACTCCTTTGATCTCATGTTACCATCACAGATGTACAGTACAGTTTTCATTCCCCTCATTTTTACAGAAAAAAAAAAAGAATAAAACTGAGGCTCAGAGAGTAAGAGACTCAAGGACACAGTGCCCATTCAAAGTCTCTTTTGTCAGCATGAACTTTCATCACTACATCAGTAGTCCTTATTCCCTCTGGTCGTGAGAATGACCTGGGAGATTCCATCTCAGACAGATAGATCCCTGGTAGTTCAGTCCAGGGCCAGGCATATTGTAGAAGCCCCTCAGGGGATCTGTTTGCATCTGGGGCTGAAAACCATGATGCCCGCATTGCTTCTCCCAAAGACAAGAGCCCTTAAGTCCTCCACCACAGCCTGGCCCAGCCTCAGCCCCACCCACCAAGTAAACAGCCCAGGCCTCCAACTCTTCTTACAAGTTAATATCATTTTATCACATTTAATTAACACAGGGAGACTGGAGCTGTCGGCATCACACCCTGCGAGCAGGAGCACAAACCTCCCTCGGAGTTCAATCACAGCGCTGTCCAGCGCAATTAGCTTCCTTCCCATGATCTGAAGGGTCTGCGCCCATCAATATCAACCAACTTTATTGATATTTGTAATTAAAACTACCAAACGAGTCACACTCGGTTGAGCAAGTTTGCAACACACACATTCATAACGGGAACATGAGCATATTTGTATGTGACATTTGATAGATAATAATCCTAGGCATTTCTCATTTTCAGAACATCCTGTGGGGACCAGCTAATTAAGCCTAGAATGTCTCCTAGGACAGAGGGCGTTCTTCAGATATACCCCTTTGATTGTCTTTGTTCCTGAAGTTTCAGGGAAACCTAGGGCCAGAGAGTGGGGTGACAAGCTGAAAGCCACAGAGAATACAGCCTGGGCACTGGCTCTGACCTTGCCAATGTCTCAAGTTCCCTCTCACATCTTCTCTCTGAAACCTTCTAAGCTAGGTTGTTTGTTTGTTTGTTTGTTTGTTTGTTTTTAAGATAATCAGAAAGAGTTCCAGCCTCCAAGGCTATTTCTCTGGGTTCTCTTTCATGTCCCAATTGGTTCCTTCCATCCAAAAGTAGGTGAGCAAAGCCTGACTCACCTTCAGTTAAAATCATGAGGAGCTAGGATGATAGGTGCCTCCACCCACGGGCATCATGATCTGGTCCCACCCACAGAAGCCTACAGGTTTCTGGGATCTTAAGCATATAGTTTTACAAAGAAATAACCAGAAGGATTATCTGTGACCTCAGTGGAGATCCAGAGAATAACCTCATTAGCAGAGCAGAAACGGTTGTCACTCATGGGCTTAGGTTATCAGATCTGCTCACATCTCATTTTCCCTTTGAAATCTCATCACTCACTCACATACACCCAGACCTTTTCCCAAATCCCCTCAGAGCATTCTTACAAGAAACAGTAAGACTTCGAGTGAGTTACAAGGAATCCATTCCACCAGATGTGGATTAACAAACATTTAAATAAGAAAAAAAATCCTGAGAAAACAATCCATACCTCTTTCATGAGGCTGTGTTGAGGATTTAATGATGGTTCTGGATTCATCGTAGCCACCCCAGAATCAACGTTCTGTTTTTGCTTGGACCCATACCTTGCAATGTGAGCATCTCAAAAGAATGCATGTGCTGCTCACCACCACCACCCAAAACGTGATTTTTAACTATAAGGTAAGTGAGAGTGGTTTTTAAACCCCATGCCAGATACTATCCATGCACTTAATCAATCCACAGGCATCCATGCAGAAATGACTCATCCATGCAGCCTCCTGAGTGCCTAGGCCGGAGGATTGTTAGTCTGTGACCTAGAATAAATCCCCTTATTTCCACACCCCTCACGGTAGGAGAGGATTCAGGGGGGAAAGGGAGAATGGATGGAGAGAGAGCACGGGGACAGATGAAAACAGACTGCTGGGCAATGTGGGAGTGAAGGCATTTCTGCAGTGTTATGACTTATGCCCCACTTGCCTCCAAAAATGATTTAAGATGGTTACAATAATAGACACGTAGCCAATAAAGCCATTAAATGAGAAATAAGGAGGACATAGAAATGTCTGCGGAGGGTGACATTGAGTCAGTCATCATTCCCATGATCCCAAGAGCTCAGGTAGGAACAGTGGGTTTAAGTGAGCGCTAGGTGTTTCATTGATCATCAAGACAACTAACTCAATTATTCTGGGGCTAACGATCCAATGTGTGCTTAATCTGGGTCTCTGGCATCAGCCCTTTCTCTCTTCTGCTGCCTAACTATGAATAATTTCACTGTCTAGCATGTATCTCACCAAACACAGCCATGAAAAGGCATGAAATCAGAGACTCTTACAGTTGGAAAGGACCTTCTACATCGATTAGGGAGGCTTCCTACTAAGTCTCGGAGTTCTTTTTAGAGCCATTGTGACAATGAGTTGTATAGAACCTACTTGAATACTTCTAAAGACAGGGCACTCACTACCGAATGAGGTATTTCTCCTAACAGCCCATTCTACTGCCGCACAATTTGAATCATTAGAAGGCTCTTTCTTGTGTAGAGACAAAAATCTATGCCCTTGGAGAAATCAAGCAATGACTTCAAACCTAGCTGATTGTCAAAATTGTCTGGGTTGCTTTTGAAAAGAGATTCTGGTGGGAGTAATAAATGAGTAATAAATGGGAGCGTTTTGTTCTGCGGTGTCCAAGAAGTCACCCCTTGTCACTTGTAAGTACTTGAAATGTGATGTGACTAGCACAACAAAAGGAACAGAATCTTTTATTTTATTTTATTTTATTTTATTTTATTTTATTTTAATTAATTTGAGTAGCCAGATGTTCCTAGTGACTACTTCATTGAATAGCACAGTGAAAAAGAGTCAGCTATACACAGTATACTTGTCATATATCTGGAGGGGGTCAATGATATATGACATATTTTTCCCCAATGACCCCCTCCACTATACTTGTGTATACATCTCAGCTATACACAGTTACATGGGGTGAATCTCATCCAGTAAAAGAAGCTAGATTCAAAAGAATACACACTGTATGACTACCTTATGGAAAGTTCAAAAACAGCTAAAAGTATACCAAGTGTTTAGGGATGAGAAATTAACCACAGTCTTTAGGGGTACATGTTTAAGTCGTAAACTTTTGGTTGGGAAGGAAAAAGCAGGGCCACAGGAGGAGCTTCTGGAGACTGACAAGGTCCTATTTCTTAGCCAGGTGCTCAGTTGTGATAAATTATCAAGGTACCATTTTTGTTTGGGGGCACTTATCTGTAATTGCTTTATATTTCACAACTAAAAGTGATTAAAGTATAAATTACCTTTGCAACTTTTCTATAAATCTAAAATTACCCTCAGATTAAATGTTTGTTATTTTTTTTTTAAATACAGATTCATTGCCCTAGTCCAGATTTGTTGAATTAGAGTTTATGAATATGGGGCCCTAGAATTCATATTTTTCTAAAGCCCCTGCCTCATAGGGAAGGAAGCATGGCTTTCTCCTCTGTGTGATGACTCTTCCCCAAGGCTGAATGTCTCCAGAATCTTCTTCTGTGCCTACATGCTCCAGTTCCCATTCCTTAAACACCGAGCTCACCGTGGTGGGTAACCACCCACCTGATGCTGCCTGGCCTAGTGCAGTACTGCCATAGCCACAACACCAGCTGCCCCAGGGCTTCTCTCAATAGGCCTCTGAGTCATAAAGATGCCCCCAACAGGCCCAGGCAGTGGGCAGAGACTCCCCTCCTTTAGGAATAGAGAGGACCCAGGTAATGCCAAGGAAGTAGGCTTTTGCCATTACAGTAGCCTCCAGGCCTGGCTTTCAATCACCATAGCAGGAGTCAGTGGAGTTCAGAGCATCAGGAAAGAGCCTGTGGAAGGTGAGGGAGGGAAAGCCAGGAGTCGTCTCTGTGGAGCACCTCAGTGAACACTGAGCAAGGTATACTTCATCCCCACCCTATAAGTCCTATCAATGCTTTCCTGAGAGAGGGATGCCAAGGTCTTGAGTTCTCTTCCATCTTGTGCAGCCTGCATATCCCACCCAAAAGCCACACTCATTAATGCTGCCCAAAATGCTATCTCTCCCACATCCAGCCATTCCACTAATAGACCTTCTACCTCTGCCAGGCGCATTCGAACAGAGAACACACATGTGACTGTGTGCTGCTGCATGTGTGTGTGCATGTCCCTGAGCGGGTCTGGGCCTGAGTGCCAGCATCTGTCACCAGACATGTTTAATTTTCTTCTGGTATTCACTCTATGTGCTTACACGGTCAACATTAATAGGATCAGGCTGGTATTCAGATGACATTACACTGGTGACTCACATCTTGACATATAGATTTTTCCCTCTGCATTTCATTCAAGGTAACCTTGACTAGTCACATGGCCACAGTGGGATTTTTTCACGGACATTTGACTTGTCCATCCACAGTTACCCATCTGGCCTCTGGGGAAAGGGGCAGGGAGAGGGCACAGAGCAAAGGCGACCGTGAGTCCTCCCCAGGGGCCCCGGGCTGAGCTAATTAGTGCAGGCAGCCCCTGGTCCAGCCAATACTGAGCAGCGTGTCACGCCTCCAGAGCCAGGGACATCGCAGGGACAATCTCCATGCAGACTGCGTTGTTCTTGCTCCCTGCAGGTGACCTTTCTTCAGCAGCGTTTTTATTGAGCACCCTTTCCTCCGGGGACGTAAACAGGTATTGAGGGAAAATAACCAGTGAGAGCAGCTGCAAAACATCGCAACAACAGAACGGCGTTGCAATTATGCAATCATTTCCGCTACTAGAATGTCTTTGAGGGAAATTTTCACGGGGAAAATGCAAAGGAGGGAGGATGACTCACATGACTCTTTTAAGGCTCAGTGCGTCCCAGGATGTGCAAATCCAGAGGTCGGTCAGACCTGGCTGGCCCTCTAACTCCCAAAGTTCAAAGGCATTGGCAAAGACCTTTCCTTCCTGCTTGGCATGTCTCCATGTTTGCACCAGCTTCAACAGCCTGGGTTTGGGGGGGTGTTCCCTCCTAAAACTTTCACTGAGGACACGGGGCCAAGGGAAGTCATGCAATCTAGCCGGTGACAAGCAAGCCGCTTGTTTGTTTATTTTTATAATAGCCTGGTTCCAGAAGCTCCCCCTGTCTGAGTACACACAGGACAAGCTGTCCGCCTTTGCCAGGCTTCAGGGCAGCCAAGTGTGCCCTGGCCCGCCAGAGAGAGGGGACAGAGACACAGACTTCCAGAACCGGAAGGTCACTGATCCACCATCCTGCCCAGCCTTCTCTCCTGCCAGTGAGGACACAGAGAGAAGAAAAGTCCCCCGGGGAGCAAGTGGTGAAGGGGTGATGGGAGCTCTGTGTTCCCGAAACCCCTGCACTGTGTCCTCCTCACTTACTGCTGGGGCTGCTGTCCGCTCCCCTCGTCTGCTTAGCAGCAGTGGTAATGCTCAGCACTTGCAAAGTGCAGAGAGCTTCCTCCCACCAAAAATGCCAAAGCCTATCTCACCAGCAGCGCTGGGAACTCACGTGGAGATGAGCCCAGGAGATACATGTGAAGACAAGGTCTGGTATCCTATGCAAGACCTCCAACTTGGGCAGGAGCCCCTGGATGCCTGTCCCTGGGGAGCCGGCACCTCCAGTCCACCTGCCTGTGGCCAGGGGGTCCTGACATCACATATATCTCCTGGACTCATCTCCACATGAGTTCCCAGCGCTGCTAGTGAGACAAATTTTGGCATTCTTGGAGGGAATGGCCACTCGATGCTGAAGGTTTCAGTCTCTACCAAGAGAGCTCTATCCGTGACAGTCTCCAGGACCAGCACTGAGGGCAGTTTAATTTGGTTTCGAAGGAGCTCATTCCTTGGATGCCAAGCTAGCATAGATTCCCCACTGTGTGGTGCACTAACACGCCCCACATACCACATTTACACACCTTCCAGATGCAAGAGCTAGTTAGCCCACTGATCATGCCAGGTTAAAAATGCAGTTAATTTTAATAGCACCAAGTATATCCTACCTTAAATAGTAATGACAATAGTGATGAGTGTCTATCCATTCACCATTTATAAAGATGCTGCACTGCCCTGGCTGGTGTGGCTCAGTTGGTTGGAGTGTCATCCTGTGCACTGAAGGGTCACAGGTTCAATTCCTGGTCAGGGCACATACCAAGATTTCAGGTTTGATCCCTGATCTGGTATGTGCAGATGTGCAGGAAGGAACTGACCAATGTTTCTCTCTCCCTCTCCCTCCCTCTCCAGAATCAGTTTAAAAAAAGAATGGCTAAGAGAAGAGGTCCATCAAGCTGAGATAACAAATCATAAGATGATTGACCTACACCAGGAGATCAAGAAAGGCTGCAGATTGCACCGATATTCTGCATGCTCTCTCTTCCTCTTTCTTTTCCTCTTCCTCTTCTTCATATAAGAAAGAAAGAAAGGAAGAAAGAAAGAAAGAAAGAAAGAAAGAAAGAAAGAAAGAAAGAAAGAAAGAAAGAAAGAAAGGGAGGGAGGGGGGAATGAAAGAAAGGGAGGAAGGGAGGAAGGAGCTGCCATCATATCTTCATATTCACACAGCAGTTCTGTGAGGTATTAAGGTATCAGTGCTTTCATTTCACAGCTGACAAAACCAAGGCCAGCAGGTTATCATGACCTATATACAACCACATACTAGTAGTATTGGCAGAATTAGCACACAAACTCAAATCTCTCTCATGAAAGCCTCGATATCATACTGCTTTCTCGCTATAGCTTCTTGAATCCCTCTTTCCCCCAAATTATCAAGTCCCCAAGTAACAGGGCACACACAGACCCCACCTCTGCCATTCCTTCCCTCATAGAGTAACAGGTCACTCTTTTCATCCAAAGGGAACCCCACAGGCATCTCCAGGCCCTGGAATAGGGACTGCACTGGGGCAGGCCTTGGGGGGCTCCCAGCTTAGTTGTTACACTCCCAAGGCTCTTGAGCCAATAAGCAAATCTGCCACATATTGTGGATGAGAGATCACCAAGACATAACCTACCCGCCCCAGGAATATCTTCATTTTGGTAGAAAACCCTGGCACCGAAAGAAAGGACTCCCAGTAGTGAAAATCCAGACTGTGGAGCAGTCCAGCGGATGAGACATTTGGGACAAGAGTTGCCTTCTGGATGTGTTCAAGCTGTTTTATGACAACATTTCCCTCTTATTTTGTTATCATGTTCACTGGACATGGGTTGGCTCCTCTGAACGCCAAGCACATGCCCCTGAGAGAAGGCGCCGCTCCCTGCATGAACAATCCAGCATTCTTTATTCCTACCACACCTCCCCCTGCCCCCAGTGCCCCCAGGACATATTCCACCAGGACCTCGGGGCAGGGCATCTAGGACAGCTCTCCCCAAGGGCAAGCAGGATGACAGCCAGGTGCCTCCCCCTCTGGGCCGCCTCTGCCAACAGCTCTGCCTCCGATGACAGGAAGGAGGTGCTTCCTCCCATTTCCTAACCAGAGCTCTCAGCTGACCCCAAAAGTAGGGCTGCTGGACTCAGCAGTTGCATTTTATACAGCCAGAACCACACAAACCAAAACCAGCAGGTCAACCACAGCACTGCTACATTTAGCAAGGGCCAGTACGATGTCAGGAGAGGAACATCGTAGAACGGGAAGTGGGCAGGCAGTCAGCCGTGAACTTGATTCCATAATGTTGCCCAAAACCAAGGCTGATCTTCCATCTTCTGTTCCTGAATAATAATGCCAACCTTTAAGCTGATATGACCATGTTCTAGAATGACCCTTTCTCTCTGAATTTACAGGCACTTCCACCTTCAGCATCTCATTGAACCCTCGCAGCCCTCCTGTGAGGCTGATCTTACTCTTTCCAGAGAAATACAGTGCTGTGGTGGAAAGAGCAGAGCTTTGGTGTCAGAGCCTGAGTTTTCATATGAATTCTGACTCTCTGCTGGGCCCCTCTGCCTCCCACATAACAACAACCTCTATTTAAATATTTCCAGAAGAATCAGGTGCTCAGCTCCTCTCAGCCAGGGTAACAGTTTCAAGGGCTGAGACCCAGGTGCACTGGGGAAGGGGGGAAGAGGGGAATTTGTTCCTTTAAATGTGCACCTGAATGGCATCTTGCTGCTCTCAGATGTGCAGGCAGCCAGCTGCCTGGGCTGAGGACACCCAGGTAACGCCCTCTCTGCTGATGATAACTGTGATGGTCCGGAGGAGGCGTGCTCACAAGCAAACACTGCCTGGCAGCTCATTCCGGCCAGAAAACATGGCTTTAGATCAACCACTTCTTCACAGGGGAAGAAGGACAGGTTGCAACAGGGACACACCCTTCAGCAATCCGTCGCCCCAACAATTCTCTGGCACAGTTCAAATTGTTCAGTTATAGGGAAATAGCATCCTATATATTAAAGGCTAATGTGCAAATCAACCAAACAGCAGAACAACCATTCGCTATAACGCACACTGGACACCAGGGGACAGACACTCAATGCAGGAGCTGCTCCTGGTGGTCAGTGCACTCCCACAGGAGGAGTGTTGCTCAGCCAGAAGCTGGGCTCATGGCTGGTGAGCACAGCAATGGTGGTAGGAGCCTTTCCCACCTCATGGCAGCATTAAGGATGTCTTAATGTCTGCTCCCAAGGGGAGCAGGCCTAAGCTGTCAGTCAGACATCCACCGAGAGCTCCCAGACTGCAAGAGGGTGCAGGCTGGGCTGAGGGCCCCCCTTGCCCCCGACTCCAAGTACACAAATCTCATCCACCGGCCTCTTTTATGTAAATAATGCAGCATGGCAGGTTTACCAGGAAGCAACAATGCTCAAAACTTAAACTTCTAGTGGACAGCATTTCTCTAAGAGTGTTCCAAGGATTCCTTCTGAAGGAGACCTGAAGGACTTGTGTTGCTCAAGAGGGGTGTTGAGTTGCTGACCCCAGTGCCTGTGGCATGACCCTGTTTGGAGACAGGGTCTTCACAGATGTAACCAAGCACAGATGAGGTCCTACTAGACAGAGTAGTGGGGCCTTCATCCGGGGTGACTGGTGTCCCTGCAGGAGAAGAGAGGCACCCAGGACAGCACAATGCTAACAGAAGACCAGTTGGTGTGTTGCAGCTGTGAGCCAAGCAGTGGCTGGGATTGCGGCCTCCCCCGGAAGCAGGAACAAGAAGCCTTTGAGGCAGCATAGCCCTGCTGACACCTTGATTGTGAGCGTCTGACTTCCAGGGCTATGAGAGAATACATTTCTGTTCTTTTAAGCTGCCCAGTTTGTGGTGCTCGGTTGCAACAGCCACAGGAAATTAATGTAAGGTGTGTGGTGAAATAAGCTTTTAAAAATGACGAGTGTACCAGTGCCTCCTACACCGAGGAAAATTTTTAATACTATACCATAAACCAGTTAAATCATGGTCTATGAATGGTGAGCATTTTTTAAGTATTTCTTTAAGACACCCAGGAGATTCTGATGCACAATGAACAAAATTAAACATGTTTTCTGGCCTACAAACTTCCCAGCATGCCTAATGTGATGATTCAGATGCAGAATTTCTCTAACCTATTTGACCACAGAGATGGTTTTTATTGAACATCCTCCCAAAGGCACATGTGGAGGGAGCCACACTTAGGAAGCTGCTCTCTTCGTCAGGTTTTATGGTCTCTGCGGATGAAAGGGTCACACCTACCTTGACATCTCTCCAGGCTGGAATGATCTCTCTGAGGCTCCACAGGCAGACCTTGGCCCCTCGCACCTACGTGTGCACATTCTGGAACTGATCGGAGGTTCTCACAGAGGACGTGTGGAAGTACAAGGTCCATTTCACCAGGCATGTTCTTTGTTCCTAAACACACTCTTCCATTTTCCTTAGGAAACCTGACCCTCTCCTCTGGCTGGTAGATTGCCAAAGCATATGGTTCTGTCTTTCAAATGCCCACTCTCACCAAGACGGTAACTTCAAATAGTCTGTGTTCAATCTATGTTGGTCACAGTTGCAAAATATCATGTGTGTGCATGCCCACATTTGTTTATGCACAATGTCCCAAAGCTTCTGAGCTCTATCTATCCCACTAACCAGGTATTCTTAACCTGTGGTTTATGGATGAAGAGGAGTCTGGGAATGTAAAGAGAGAAAAAAACATGTCTTTAGTTTATTGGTTTTTTTTAAAACATATGTTTTTATTGATTTCAGAGAGAGATAGAAACATCAATGATATGAGAATCATCAATCTGCTGCCTCTCGCATGCCCCATACCTGGGGTTGATCCCAAAACCCAGGCATGTGCCCTGTCCTGGCATCATACCAGGACCTCCTGATTCACAGGTTGATGCTCAACCACTGAGCCACCCTGACTGGATCATATCTTTAGTTTTTCACTCGCTTCCTTTTGTTATGAATGTAGGGAACAAACTACATTTTCACGAGTAGCAGAACCTCTGACATTGTCACCAATAGAAATCAAAAACTTTTATGTCATACAGCATTAGAAGGGTTGCAATTATCTCAAAATATCATTTTTTATTCATGATTTTTCAAAACTCTTGTGGTTACAAAACCTTGTTATGAACGTATTACTGACAAAGCTAGGGCATTTATTTATCAGAAATGTATTTTTTTTGTGGCTATTTTGATCATTGTTTTTCAATCTAATCAGTTTAAATTTGTCATCATCAATGTTTGATTCCTTGAGTTTAAACACAGCATTCTGGTTAACCGGCTTCCCCTGACTTCCCAGGTGTCAATGGCACAGCCAGAGGTGAAGAACCCCTGTCCTAAACCTTCAGTGTACACAAGAGTCACCAAGGAGACCTGTTAAAAATACAGTCTTGAACCACACCCTCAGAGAACCCATTCAGGCAGTCAGAGGTAGAATCCAGAAATTTCATTTTTAAAGCATAGCATGGGATACTGGCACAGATGTTAAACAGATTGCATTTTGAGAAAAAGTGTTCTAGGTGTTTGTAAAGACAAGAATACTATTATGGGGGTTGGGTCAAATAAGATCATCAGAGTCAGCCCTTGAGTGATGCTGTTTTAACTTCTTATCTCATTATTTTGGCAATTCCACTTAGTTATGTCAGTGGCTCATGTGAATGATATTATCAATAGTGGCTGTACAGCCATAGCCAGTTTGGCTCCGTGGATAGAGCATCTGACGGCCTGTGAACTGAAGGGCCCCAGGTTTGATTTCGATCAAGGGAACTTATCGGGGTTGCAGGCTCCATCCTCAGTAGGGGGCATGCAGGAGACAGCCAATCAATGATTCTCTCTCATCATTGATGTTTCTATCTCTTTCTCCCTTCCTCTCTGAAATCAATAAAATTATATATTTTTAAAAAAGTGGCTGTACACATTTTGGTCCTATACCCATTGTCGAGATTTCCTGAGTATTGTGAACCTCATTATTGCATGTTTCTATGAAGATCCCTGATAGAATTTTTATGGATCTTAAGTCAGAAGAAGATGTGCAACTTGTTAAAATAGCTTTGAACATTATGAATTCTGAAACATTGGCCACAGGAGACATAAACCACCTTTATGTCTTATCTCTTGCTATCACTGAGAACACATGAGAGGCATCTGTGGCCAACTATTTTGGACAACTTACTGTTCTCCATTCAAACCACATTGGAAGCATCATTTGTTACCTCTGAGAGCACTCTTACAGCAGGAAAAACACACACACACACACACACACACACACACACACACACACACACACACACAAATTGCTGAGGCTCAGCTCCTAAGCTTCAGAATCAACTACTGAGCAGAGAGGACCTTTTTAAGTCACAAAATCCTCCTGGCATGTCAATATCAAATGCCACACCCTAAGGGAATCATGGCAGGAAGTATATGCTATAAATGATCTGTCTGAAAGTGACTAATAAAAGGCCAGCCTGCTCTGTTCGGACCAGGTGGTATTTCCAACCCTTAAAGGAGGGACTGTGAGCTGAGAGGCAGAGAGTGAAGCAGGCCAGTGAGCAACCCTCCTCCTCCCCAGCCCCAGGCAGTGGGGTTACAGACCCAAGAGGAGCAGAGGCCTGGGTGCAGCCTGGGAGGGGCTCTCCATGCAGAGCCCACTACCTCTTGTGCCAGCATGCCAGGCAGCATCACAGCAGAGGGGGCCTTGAGCTCCCAACAGCCCAGAATGATGTAGCCCCAACTGTTCCCCACCCTCTAAGGAGGCTGACAGAGGATCAGTAAACCCAAGGAGGCATGGTGTTGAGCTAATCCCAGCACAGATCTGATCAGAAACCAGGTGGAAACACCTCATGAAGGGCAGCGATTGCTTTCTTGGGCCACAGAAGCAAGTATGTGAATATGGAAGCTCCTTAAGTTTCCATAACTCAACTCATCTTCTATTGTATTTCAAGCCTCTGTCCTGCAGACTAGTGAAAATTTGGATCCTTTGGTTAATTCAGTTTCCCTGCCCACTGGGTGTGTTTCCCCTCCTACAGCTTTTTTGCTGGGGTGGCCTGTGTTCTGGGGTGCTGGGGACAGTGGCTTAGTCAGCTTGGGCTGCTTTAACAAAATAGCATAGATGGGGGAGCTTAAACCACAGACATTTATTTCTCACAGTTCTAGAGCCTGGGAGTCCAGGACCAAGGTGCCAGCAGACTCGGTTTTTGGTAAGGGCCTTCTTTCTGGCTGGTAGATGGCTACCATCTTGCTGTGCCCTCACATAATCTCCTCTGTATGTGAGTTTTGGTGTCTCTTCTTCTTCTCATAAAGACACAAATGCTGCCTTAGCCAGTTTGGCTCAGTGGATAGAGCATTGGCCTATGGACTAAAGGGCCCCAGGTTTGATTCTGGTCAAGGTTGCAGGCTCAATCCCCAGTGGGGGGGGGGGGGGGGGGGGGGGCGGGCATGTGGAAAGCAGCCAATCAATGATTTTCTTTCATCATTGATGTTTCTACCTCTCTCTCCCTCTTCCTTGCTCTCTGAAATCAATAAAAATATATTTAATAGATAAAGACATGAATATTATTATGGGGGTTCCACCTTCATGGCCTCAGCAAACCCTAATCACCTCCCAGAGGACCCACCTCCAGATGCCATCACATTGGGGTTTGGGGTTTCAACATGAGAACTGGGAGGGGGCACGAACTTTTAGTCCATACAAGTAGGGAGGGCCAGGGTTGGCTCTGGCCCTGGTGACCAATTGTCTGGGTGGCAAGCCTTGATGCACCCTCATTTCTGCTGTGTTTACATCATCACTCCCAGCTCCTCCTGGCCACCGCCTCACCTGAGATGCTCACAATGTCTGACCCCCATGGCTGCTTCCGCTGCTGCCCACCAACCTGTGGAAGCTCTGCATGTGGGAGGCCTGCAGGGTGGGACAGTGGGGCTGTCTGTTCTTTCCAGAAGCTCTGTGCCCTGTGTCCTTCAGGACTTCAACTTTAGATCCTGAGCAGCCCTTTTCTCACAAAGGATTACTTTATGTATGGTATCAACGATCTGTGCTGTGATGCAGAACTGATCTGGGCATTGGCAGTGTCTGTGTTTCTGCTTGTAAGGATGGTGACTGACTAAGGGGCAGGATGAGCAGGGGAGGTCTGGATCGATGGATGCTTCCGATGTAATCCAGTACCTGTCTTATCCTTGCCTCTGGTACTTTCCTACTTTTACTCTGACCTATTGTGGGAAGCATGCCAGGTCCCTGGATAGTCAAGACCAATGAGAGCACAGAGGCCTTATTATACATACACCAGAATGGCCATAGGCCGCTCTGGGCATGTGCCTAAATGGGATTTTCAAGGACTCTGAGCCTGAGAATCCTAATCAGGCCAAGATACCATGAGCAGTTGCATGGCCACAGCACTCTCACTGTACACTGTGCCCTTCAGTAGCCAATATGATTGATGTAACTATTGGCCCAAAGCCTTCTTTGTCTAAAGAGTGTAAAGTAGGTTATTGGCCAACTAGTCAGATGGAGTGTGTGAAGAAGTCTCCTAGAGAGAGAAGCTGGGCAGGAGAGACAGGAGAACCTGCTGAGCCAGAGAGCTAAGGTACCACTATGATGTACGGTGGAGAGTTCAGAGGCAGCATGCCACTGTTCAGATACTGACTGTGGGTACAGAGATTAATGCTACTATGTGAGAAAGCTATGTATTCACCAGCCGGTGTCCGGTTTCCTGCCTGTATGGACTTTGCTGGGAGGACTGTTCTTGTCTGATGACTATGTGGCCACTGGCTTCTGCAATAAAGACTCATTCTTCTACACCCACAACTTCTCATGTCTTCTTTGTCTGCCCCACCACCAAGAATTGAGCTGTGTCTAGGGAGCAGAGGAAAAGGAAGGAACTAGAACTAAGTTCCCAATAGTTAGTTCACTGGGCAGGGCTGGAGAAGGACCAGCCCTGGCGTAGTTGAGAAGAATTGAGAAGAATACATGGATTAAAAGCCACTCAGAGCACCAGAGCTCTTGCAGGGCACTGGCTGTGTTTTGACACCTGTTTATGTTATCTTCTTCAAGGGTGTGTGTGTGTGTGTGTGTGTGTGTGTGTGTGTGTGTATGTGTTTGTGTGAGAGAGAGAGGGAGAGAGAGAGAGAGAGAGAGAGAGAGAGAGAGAGAGAGAGAGAGAGAGCACATGTGTTTGAAAGAGAGATTTTGTTCAAATATTTTGTGAGTTGAAATGCAAAATAGCCCTGGCCGGGTGGCTCAGTTGGTTGGAACACCATGATTGGCAAACTGAGGCTCAAAAGCTACATGCAGCTCTTTGGCCTCTTGAGTGTGGCTCTTCCACAAAATACAATGGCCTGGGTGAGTCTATTTTGAAGAAGTGGCGTTAGAAGTTTAAATTTAAAAATTTGGCTCTCAAAAGAAATTTCAATTGTTGTACTGTTGATATTTGGCTCTGTTAACTAATGAATTTGCCGATCACTGCCCTACACCAAAGGTTTCTGGTTCATTCCCTGGTTGGGGTCTGTACAGGAGTCTACTGATTAATATCTCTCTTTCTCTCCCTTTCTCTTTCTCTAAATTCAACAAAATATATCCTCAGGTGAGGATTATAAAAAATAAATAAGTGAGATAACATAAAATGGAACGTGTCACAGCAGGGAGGGCTTCACTATATTGTAGCTATTGATCATCTCCATTTTACAGATAATTCACAGGAGGTGCTCACTTAATACCACTGGGTATCTTATCATCTCCATTTCATAGCTACAGAAATAAAGCACGCAGGAGTTTAAGTGATTTGCTCAACGTGATCCCACTAATGCATGGGAGAACCAGGACTTGAAATTGGATGTCTGCTGCCTCTATATCCCATGTTCTTGCCACTGTCGCACATTTGTTCCTTTCTCATACCTTCGCAAGTGATTTTACATTCAAGAATCCGGTGGATTTGTTGTGCTTTGCTACCAGGGTGTTGAGCTGGATCTTCAAGAGATTTTTCTAAAGAACTTTGAATTTCCCAGGTGAAAATTCCCATGGAAAACAGCTGCCTTGTCAGCTCTTAATTATTGGTGACAGCAAGAGACGGGATAGAGCTGTTGGATGAAATTCATAATTAATCACCTTCTGAGAGTGGAGAGCTTCAGCTGGCTCCTTTCACCCCTTCTCCTGCCACAGCTGCCCACAGGGAGAGCCCAGTGTCCTGAGGGGCTGAGGCCTGAGGCCTCGAGCTGGGGAGAGTGGTTGCGGTCAGACATCTGCATTAATGTGGCATCTAAATGGCCATCAGAACAACAAAGGACACAGGTAAGATCCTTTGAGAAGGTGGAGAGATCCAAGTAAGAGAATTCCAAGACAGTTGTTTTAATCAGAAAGAAATGCTCAAATCAACATGTGGGTCTGCTTGATCCTGTCATCATCCCTCAATGTTTTTCTGGGTCAACATCATCCTCTGAGGGGAGACAGGAACCCCTCAGACAATCTGAAAAGAGATAGTAACCCAAAACATTTATCAAACTCTTAGTTCTTAAACTATTTTTGTTTCTACTGGGGAGTTATTGGGCTGATCTCGATTGTTTGGGTCTGGATCCCCAAGGACAGTGGGGATGAAAGAGGGAGCCAGAAACATGCTGCTTTGTTGTGGAAATTAGATTCCCACAGCCTCAAACATTTGCTAAGTACCTACTATGGGACAGCTCATGAAACACATTATTGCAGGTGCAGCGGCAGCCACACACCCTCTCGCCTTTAGCACCAGAGCTTACAGAGCATTAAAGCCAGCCAACGAGAAAAAGCAATGGAGGCTTAACTGTGAATTCCATGGAAAAATAAGTGACACATGCTCGTCCTAACAGCACACATCAGCCCGCTCCTCTGATGGAGAAGCTCCTGGAGTGTCTGCCTGTGTACTTGCTCAGAAGCATCAGAATTAGATCCAACCCACATGCCTATGGCAGCTTTTGGGTGTCACCATCCAACTTGGGCACATGGGGGTGAACTGGGCAAAGACATATGAGCACCAATTTTGACTTCATGGCACTGAATGTGGCAGTAACAAAAGCAGGAGGCCCAGTGTTCTCCAGACCACCACGCCCCCAAAAGGTCCCACCTTGCATCAACTCCTCCCCAACTGACGTCTGAAATTTCTGAGGTTTCCAAAGAGAGCCCAGTGTCTTTATTTTTAGATCTCTCTCACAGGAGTGTTTCTGACCTCCCATCTCTGCAGTGTGAGTCAGAGCCTGGGCGGCCCCGGCCTGCTGCCGCCTGGCCACCACGTCATTGGGACCCGGCGCTGAGGCTGGCATCAGGAAGCTTGGGTTTTATTTCTTTGAAATAAATTAACCAAAAAAGGAAAATGACATAAATAGAACATTGAATGAGGCAGGTGATTACAAGGCTGAAACGTTTCTATATTTTTAGACCCTTTCAGAAAGCATGTAAACCAGTTAATTAAACACAGTAACATAAAGTGGGATTAAATATAGCCACATCTAGCAATCTATAGTATGGATAAATCCTTACTACTCCACTCTGAGCTGGCTCCAGACCTGAGTGCCTCATGGTCAGAAATGTCATGAAACTTGAGACCTACCCTGCAAATAAGAAGATGAGGAGAAGGAAGGGAAGAAGGAGGATAATGGGGAGGAGGAGGAGCAGGAAGAGGAGTAGGAAGAAGAAGAAGAGTTGGGAAAGGAGGAAGATATCTGTCCCTAGAAGAAGGACCCTTGTTAAATAGTCAGGAGGCTGGTACCCAGAAGCATATGGGAAAAGGAAACACACTGAGATACAGTTTACAAGACAGAAGCCTGTGGAAAAGGCCAAACCCACACCCAGACCCAAAGAGTAGAGCCAAGGAATGAGGATCAAGGACTAACATGGCCACAGTGACCAAGGGAGGGTCTGGCAGGCCATCTGCAGGGTAGGTTGCAGACACAGGTGCCCCCCTCCATCTGAGTTTGAGTCTGTGACAAGGATGCTCGGTGGGTGGCCTGGGAGGAGCAGAAGAGCCCTTCACTCTCCACCCTCTGGCTCCAGCAGGACCAGGAGAAAGGAACCAGACGTCAGGGTCATGCAGTTGTCTTTATTGAGAAGGAAGAAAGCACATTTTTAATACAACAAATTAAATGTTGAAAAACACAATCCAGAGAAGTTATCTTTAAGACCATGATGAGCATGTCTGAAGGGGCATTACAGAACCAGGTTGGAAGGGGTTCTGAGAAACTGGGAGGCCTGTGTGGTTGCTGCTGATCTCTCCTGGCAGGTCCCTGCAGGCAGCGATCTACAGCGATGGACATCATGCTGCTGGTGTCCTCCTGCCTCTGAAATGCACCACATTGTGAGTCCCTGCTGCCTAGTCTCAACCCCTGCCATGCCTTGTGCATTGCCAGGCACATGGCAGCGCTGGGTCACTATTTGTCAAAGGCCAATGACTGGCCCTAGCTGGTTTGGCTCAGTGGATGGAGTGTTGGCCTGTGGACCAAAGGGTCCCAGATTCAATTCCAGTCAAGGGCACTTATCTCAGTTGCAGGTTCCTCCCCAGCCCAGGCCCTGGTCAGGGCTTGTGCAGGAGGCAGCCAATTGATGTGCTTCTCTCACATTGATGTTTCTCTCTGTCTTTCCCTCTCTCTTCCACTCTCTAACAAACAAACAAACAAAAAACGCCAATGACAGGAATGCCCCGCCTACGCATATTATCAGCAGGAGAAGGTTCCTCCCAGACCCTGGCCCTCTGCCTGACCAGCTCCAGGTGAGTCTTTATAAGCCCATCCTAGCTGGTCAATGACCACCAGAGTACCCACAAATGGAGGGCCTCTTGGAGCCTCAAACTCTTGGAAGGAGTCATCTGCCTTAGTGTCGAAGCTACACCCATTTAATTCCCGATGTCTTGTCTACAAGGTGTGTGTGTGTGTTGCTTTTTAGTCTTGCTGCTGAAAAAAAAATATGAGAGATCCTATCCACTTTTTCTTCTCGATGAGTTAAATAGGGCTCTGAGTCTAGAAACTGCTCTTTTTTTCCCATATTTTAGGGTTAAAAGATCTTTGTTTTGAAAAAGAGTGTGATCCTGGAGATGAAAGAAAGGATTATCTGTAAAGAAGATGGGTCCTGGGGCTTAGGGAGGGACGGCAGAGGGAATGGCAGCATGACACAGGCAGGCCCTGGAGAGAGTTGGAAAGATGTATAGAAAGTGGGGACAGAGGTCTGTGGATTCTGGAGCAGCAAGGACCCATTCCCACTGCCCTGCATGCCTCAGGTGGTGTCCAGCCTCAGGGAAGTGACTGAGGTGTGCATCTCAGAGATTAGACCTGCTCACAGGCGCCTGTCCTAGCAGAGGCCTGTGTGCCAGCCTGCACAGAGGCAGCTGAGCTTCAAAGGACTGTGTGGGTTTACAAACTAGGCATGCTCATGTAAACTAAAGACCAGAGGGTGCCCAGCTAATATTCTGCACTTTTAAGGATTCTATTACTCACGAGTCAAGGAAGCCAGGGAGTTGGGGGAAGGAGCCCAGTGGTGACTAAGATTGAATTTTCCATTGGCCTGGCAGGAAGTAGGCTCAGAATAAATTAAATGACAGTTTGTGGGAAGAAAATTTTCCTTCTATCTCATGTTGTGTGTAAAGCAAAATTCACACCCATTAAATAGAGTTAAACTCTGCCCACCCACACCCCCTCCCACCCGGCTTATACTTTGTGGTTAGCTCCCTGAGCTGCAATTGGCAGCACCCTATTTGGGTCTGACCTCAGGAAGTGCCCACCCTCCTGTGTGCTGTGCCCCCCACCCCCACCCCAAGCAGCCCTGAACAGCTCAGCCCAACAGATCCCAGATATTCCAAGGCAGATCTGCCTTTAAAATGCATGAGCCAACACTCATTAGAAGTTAATATTTCATGGGTTAATCTCTTACTGCACTGTGACTTCACCATGTCAGAGTCTCAAAGCTTTGCCATGACTGCTGTCCAACCTCCCAGGGCCCTCAGCTCTGAGCTGGTGCTGAATGTCCAAAAGGATTTTCCTATTTCAGCCACTGAACCTGCCTCAAAATTGCAAAACACAGCCTCAGAAGAGTTTTGTTTTGTCTCTGTATTTGTCATCTGTAAGGATTGAATTTGATATGTGATTATAAAGTAATGAGACTGACATTTAAAAAAAAAATCTCAAACCTTATGAATCCGGATGAGTACTGGCCTTCAGAGATGTCACCTTGGGAGACTGGTCACATACTTACTCTAAGGAGGCTGCCTCCCAGGCATTTGGCCTGGCCTTTCTCTATGGAAATGGTCTCCTGCAGGAGCAATTAGCCAATTACAGAAGAAAATAGAAAATCCGTCCCAGCACTTGGTGGCACTCAGCGCTCTCCAGTGTGGTTCCCTGTTTATGTTTCACCCTCCTTGGTAGCCAGTGTCTTCCTCCAGGGTGCGAGCCTCACTCGTCATTGCTCACCCTGGACAGTGCATAGAACCTGACACCCAGGAGGCACTTCATAAATACGCATGATGGGCTCCTCATTGGCCCAGTGCTTTTTTCCCCTCCTCTTTTCCTCCATCTTCTCCATTAGATACTCAGTTATCTATTTATTCCCCTTGAGGCTGCACAGTCAAAACGAAATACACCCAAGAAGGGATCTAGAGTTGACCACAGAGCATGGAAGAGCTGAGTCTTCTGTATCTATCAGGATAAGCTAGATTATGCTGCAATAACCAGTAAACCCAAAATCTCAATGGCTTAAAATGATAAAGATTAATTGCTAACTCTTTGTGTAGTTGTAAAATGTGAAGATAAGATGGGGATTGTGGGGTGCTGTGCTTCATGTAGTCATTACTCAGTTACCTACCAGGCCATCAGAAACTATCACCTCTCAACAGAGAATTCAGGGCTCATGAATTATGGGAAGAATGGAGAAGCTAGAGATGGTCATGTCAACTATTAAATTTCCTGCCTGGAAATAACATAAGCTCTTTACTGGTCACATGACCCCACTGGTCACATGCCCCACCACAAGGAGGGACAGAACAGCAATTGTAATTTCCTTATGTGCCTGGAGGAAAAGGAGTACAAGATCAAGGTAAGGGTAAAGCATTAGAATTCTCTACCACAAACCACGTCCAGAAGTCAGCAGGAGCAGATCACAGAAGGGCATCAAGTGTGATACACTGTTATTTTAATTGCCCTTCAATGAATCGTGTTTCCCAGAATCTATTCCCTTATTTCATTTACTCTCATATTGACTTTGAGCTTGGCCATTTGACTTTCTTTGGCTGATGGAACATCAGCAAATGTGATGCATGCCAAAGATTTGGAAATGCCTGCACGTTAAGGCTTGCTCTCTTAGGATGCTGCCACTATGTAGGAAGCCCAGGCTTTCTGCTGGAGAGACCACACAGAAAAGAACAGAAGCGCCCCAGCTAAGAGCCCCAGCCAACTGGAAGATGTGTGCAAGGCCATCTCCATCAGCCAGCTCCCAGACAAACTGACAACTGAGTGCAAGCGTACAAGTGAACCCAGCCAACACCATGTGGGACAGAGATAAGCATCCAGACTAAGCCTGCCCAAATTATGGAGCCACAAAGGAGTGAGCAAATAAATGGTTCTTGTTGGAAACCACAAAAATGTGAAACGATTTGTTGCACAGCATTAGATAACTGCTAAAGCAATCCGTAGTTAAAGAAGGGTGCTGCCATCACACAAATCTAACACATGTGGTGTTGGCTTTGGAACAAGACAGCAGATAGGAGTCAGGAAAGCAGTGAATAGATGGTTAGCAAAGGCTGAAAAAAATGGTGCACCATCTTTTAGTGTATGCTAAAATGGTAGTGAGAAAATTGTTACTAGAAACTGGAAAAAGAACAATCTATACTACTGTACAGAAAGAAATACCTGCTGTGACTCAAAAGATATAAAATACTAATAAACTCATAGACTTAGCTAAGAATATTTCTAGACACAATGCTGAAAGTATCAGTTAAATGCTTCCAGTTGTACATGATAAGATACTGCCAGAGAGAGATAAGAACGAAACTGTTTGGTATCCAAGCATATTTTAGAAGAAATAGAGAGAGCCCGGAAATTTCTGTTAAAAAAAATTAATTAAAATGTTTTTCATCCCTAGTATCTTCAGCCAGGGAAAGATTCTCAGATAAGAAATAGCCTCGGCATAAAGATCAAATCAAAGGTATGTTTGTAAGAGCTCTAAAAGTAAGGGCCTAGAAGACCCTCTCAGATATACAAAAAGGACTTCTGAGATTCTTGAAGGTTTTGTCCCATAGCAGCTTGACCACACAACCAGAACGTTCTGTATCAAAAACAATTATGGATGAAGTTTTGGTGACATGGGGTAAATCCCAATAAGACTCATAGAAAACCCACAAAAATGTTAAGAGAGTTTTATCAGTAAAAGTATTACAAGGTTGGACTAAAAGTGAAAGAGACAATTTAAAATGAAAAGAGACTCCTGGACATCCATTTTCTACAAGTAAGAATCGGGCTGAGAAATTTACTTAGCTGCAGACATAAATAATTTCCCATGGAGGAGGAGAGAATCATCTATGAGTGAAGCCAAGAGCCCAGAGGGGTGATCTAAATGCCACAGTGAATAATTTACTAAATAGCCCTTTCAGGAAGCAGAATCAGGCCCTAATCAAGAAATATTCTCTGACTCATATAGGGGGAGCTAACACGTCACTTCTGGACTTCATAATGGCTGTGGACCAAGTGACTGCTTTGTGGTTTTAGATAAGAGTGTCTATAGAGTCTATTCAGCTCCTTCCTCACTACTGTGTTTCGAGGATATGGGAAAAGGAAGGATTATCTTTTATGTTCAAAATCTCTGTACAAGAAAAGCTACACCTGACAAGCCATGCTTGAGAGGTGTTATTTGCATGATAACCTGATGCATATAATGAAATAACCAATTTTGAACTTGGTGCCACAATGAGATAAAATTCTGGGGGGTCTTGGGAAGGGTGAGCTTATTTTGCAAACGACAGGGAGTAATCAGCCACAGCCAGTGGATAGACTGTGGTATGTTGGTTTTAAAGATGGCCCAGTTCTTCCATCCATGTCACATACCCCTTTGCAGTGTGCCTTTACAGCTCCCTCCATTACAAATTTGGAACCTATTTCTCCATCCCCTTGAATCTCAGCTGGCCTTGTGACTTGTTTGGTCAATCAAATGTGGTAAAAGTGCTGTTGTGTGCCTTCTGAGCCCAGGCCTCAAAAGGCTTAACAGTTGCCACTCTCATACTCTTGAAAAGTGGCTGTCACTATGAAAAAGAAAAACTGATTATCCTGCTAAGAAATGAGAAACCACCTGACTGGTTTGGCTTAGTGGATAGAGCATCGGCCTTCGGACTGAACAGTCCTAGGTTTGATTCCAATCAAGGACATGTACCTTGGTTATGGACACATCCCCAGTAGGGAGTGTGCAGGAGGCAGCTGACAGATGTTTCTCTCTCATCGATGTTTCTAACTCTATATCCCTCTCCCTTCCTCTCTGTAAAAAATCAATAAACTATATATTTTTTAAAAGATAGAAATGAGAAATCATGTGGAGGAGAACCAAACACCCCAGCCAAAAGTCTCAGCTGATAGCACATGAATGAAGCCAGGCATGTGAGTGAATCCATCTTGGGACCTCCATCCCCATTTGAGCTGTGATGACTATAACCACAAAAGTGACACCCAGCAAGACCAGTAGAACAACCACTCAGCCAAGCCAAGTCCATGTTTTAGAACTATGAGCAAATAAATGATGGTTGTTTTAAGCCAATGCTTTTTTCACATGATTTGTTATATAAGAATAATGAGTAAAATATCAAAAAATAAACTAATGGTCCAGTTAGTATATTTGTGCTATATAAATGCCAACCACTTAGGTGGTCTTCTTTTATTTTCTTCCTGGTTTATGCGGTAGATATCGCCATTATCTCCTCCTATACATTAAAAAATAGAGGCTCAGAGAGATCAAGGGACTATTCAAGGCCATGCAGCCTGTAAGTGAAGCAGGACTCAAATATTCTGATTCCAAAAGCCAGGATATCACTTGTCTTTTAGTAGCTCGAAGTCTCCAGAGCAAGAAAAACTTAAGGAGCTTTATCTTCCTCTGAACCTGATGCAGATTCTGAGATAATGGACTTTAAACCTAATGACATAATAAGAAATAACTTTTTTTGCCTCTTAGATGCTACAGTTAGATAACATTAATATGGTCTGGAAACGCTAACCACTAAAACTCCAAGACTGAAAAAACAAACAAAGCAAAACAAAACAAAACAAAACAAAACAGTTTACCCATATGTAGGTGGGTAGCTGAGTATGGGGATGGTAAGTAGACAGATGTTAATGAGAACACCAAGTACACCCCTCCTTCCAGGCATTTGCACATATTCTTTCCCCTGCCTGGACCACTCTCCTAGGAACCTATGGGCTTGCTCATCCTCTCCTGTAAGGCTCTGTGCCATGTTGCCTTGTTTTCAAGGCCTCCTCTGGCTGTTCCAGCCAGATCCATGCATAGTCTACAACCTCTTCCTGATTTATCAGTCATTGGAGAGCCTTGTGTCTCCCCAAAATGCATCTTCCTCACTATATCTGCCACACTCATTCATGGGCTTTCACACATGGAAGTGGGTCCTCATGGATTGGGACCTCAGGTGCCGCCCATGGAAATGGGACCTACATGATTAGCTTTGCAGCAAGGCAACTGGCATTATTGGTGTTCTCTGTCATTGGAAGTCTTCAAGGCACATTCTCATGGCCAGTCACCTTGGGCCACTTTTGCTTCCATACAAAGGAGATGATTCGATGTGCTGCTTGCAGCTCTGCCCTTTGAGAAGATGTACCTTCTCTACTGTCTTTTAGAGCCACCCCTGCATGTGGGGGAAATTTAGCCACTATCCATTTTTTACTTGCACCTGTGTACTGAGTTAATCCATCTGTAAACCAAGCTCTTCTTCCAGCTGGTCATATGGGATTCCCCTACGTGGTCATAGGCACAATTTGGAGAAGGACATTGGTCTAACTGTGGTGGGTGACTATCTGTGCTTGCAAGTTACTCATGCCTCCTGATCTACTCAGGCTCAACCCCAGGTATAATATTTCTACAGCAAGTGGACACCTGCTGGACCTGTCTGACTATAACTTGGCAGGTTTGACAGAACCCAGCTCATAATAAGCAGTTCCAGATGCCATGTTCATGGCCCAGGGTTCTGTCTCCACCAGGATCCAGTAACATGCCAAGAGCTATTTCTCAAAAGGAGCATAAATCTCCACTGCAGGTGGCATGACGGCTCCAGAATTCCAGGGGCTGCATGGGATTCTCCCAGTGGAGTTTGCCATAAGCCAAGGTCACCACACCCATCCTTCCCTTCTCAGGCCAAATGCTGTCTTGCTCCTTTCTTCTTTTTTTTTTTTTTTAATTTCAAGACTCTGTGCCTTGACCTATATAACATTTTTTTATTGTTTAAAGTATTACAAATAGTAGTATATATATATATGTCTCCTTTCTTTTTTCTTTCTTGTTTTTATAATATATTTTATTGACTTTTTTACAGAGAGAAAGAGAGAGGGATAGAGTTAGAAACATCGATGAGAGATGTGCCCTACTGGGGATGTGCTCACAACCAAGGTACATGCCCTTGACCAGAATCGAACCCAGGGTCTTTCAGTATGCAGGCTGATGCTTTAGCCACTGAGCCAAACCGGTTTCGGCTGTCTCCTTTCTTTTCCCCCATTGACACCCCCCACCCCGCGCCTCCCCTACTCCCCCACACATGCCCTCACCCTGCCCTCTCATGTCTTGTGCCCACTGGTTATGCTTATATGCATGCATACAAGTCCTTCGGTTGATCTCTTACCCCTCCTCCCCAACCCTCCCCTGCCTTCCTGCTACATAACATTTTATAGCTTCCTATGGCTGCCATAGCAAAGTATCACAAAGAGGCCATTTACACTATAGAAATGTATTGTCTCACAGGAGTGAAGGCTGTGAGTCTGGATCAGATGTGGGCAGGGCTGGTTCCATCTGGAGGCAGTGAGGGAGATCTATCCATACTCCCTCCTAGCTGCTGGCAGCTTGCTGCCCATCTTTGGTGCTCCTTAGCTTGGAGAAGCATCACCCTGATCTCTGCCCTCGACTGCACATGGGATCCTCCGGAGTGTGTACCAATGTCCAGATTTCCTCTTTTTATAGGGGCACTATTCACATTGATGAGAAGCCCTCCCTATTCCAGCATAACCTCATCTTTACTAACTACACCTGCAAAGACCCTGATTCTAAATAAGGTCACATCAGAGGCATTGGGAATTAGAAGTTCAACTTAGGAGTCGAGGGAAACACAGCTCAACAAACAACTTGACCTTCTCTCCTCACTGAGCACTTCTGACTGAGTCTTCCCTCCTGCTGAGATGAGGACAACTGTCTCCTGTGTCAGCCAGACACCACCAGTCTTCGAATCTGAACGGCTCAGTCAGCATGGTATTGAGCAGCAGGCCCAGGGACAGTCCCCTGCGCTATCTCTCACAACCCAGAGTAAGGGCCATACCCACCATAGTCCTCTCTCTTCCTCTGGATCCCAGGACAGCAGGGTGTCCTGAGGGCCACCACCCTCCTGACCACCTCCCCACTGAGGCCCTTTCTGTACAAACTTGGCCTGGACTCAACATATTGGCAGCTTCTCCCTGGACAGAGCATGAAACAGTACTTCTTAAAGAAACTGTACCTTCCCCAGAAGCACAGGGCTGGATATAGCCATGAAATAGTCAGATGACTTTGGGACTCACACCTCTTTCATCATTCTCATCTTTGGAAACTCCCAATCCAATCCTGCCCTTGACATCCGTATAAACAGGTAGCACAGTGTTATAACTGAGCATAGAGCTGAGTCTCTACACCTGGGGGCCCAGCCAGGCTCTGTCACTTATGTAGCCCCGAGGTGACCCTGAGCAAGTCACTTCCCCTCCCTGATTCTCATCTGTGAATCAAGCAGACAGACAAATGATGGTTAGATGATCTCCAAGTTGCCTTGGTGTACAAAAGACCTAGGGTTCAAGCCTAGCTGGTCATCAGCTTGTCCAAAGAGAGAGGAATGTATTTGCTTAGTCGGGACAAAGTAACAGTGAAACTACAGACAGAAAACCCTTTGATCAATATATAAAATTCAGCATCTTGAGTATTTTTTTTTTAAATACGTTTCCAGCTCTCTATCACTGCATAACAAACCATCTCATCACTTAGTGTCTTTAAGCAATAAACGATGATGATCCCTCACAGCTCTGTGATGGGCTTAGCCTTGTGGCTCGGGCTCAGCGGTCTCCTATGCCATCGCAGGCAGATGGCAGCTGGGGCTGTGGTCCCACTCCCAGGGGCTGGCAAGGAAAGCCGTCTGCCTGCCAGAGCACCAGCACCAGGTCTTTCCATGTTCTTTGCGTTTCTCCAGCAGGCGGTGGGTTCCCAAGGGTGATCATGGGGGAGAAGGGAGGCAGAGACCACATGGCTCCTGGGGCCTGGCCTTGGAAGCCCCAGAACACCACTTGCCCACATCTGTTGACTGAACAACCAAGGACAGGCCAAATTCAGGGGAAGAGAAAGCCACTCCCCCTCTTGATGGGAGAGTGTACAGACCAGATTGCAGAAAAGCAGGTTGGGTAGGAGAATTGTTATGCCCAACTTTGGAAGATGCAATCTGCCACAGTATGGTCAAAATCTGTCTAATAGAATGCACAGAAATGCATAGAAAAAAAACATCAGCAACACCCACTGCTGGGTGACAGAATTTTAAATTTTGTTAAAGGCTTACACATGCTTTCTATGTATCGGGTGCTTTTTTTTTTTCTTTAGTTCTCACTCAAGGAGTGATGATATTTTTCCATTGATTTTTTTTCAGGGAGAAACACTTTTAGAAGATTTTCTAACCACTATACTGTACACCTGAAATTGATACAGAATAACATTGGATGTAAACTGTAACTGAGAAATAAAATTTAAAAAAATAAGTCAGAAAACAAAAGTCAGAAGAGTGGGCAGCGTTACCTGAGCTGCCTTCCCTACCTCCACTGTGTTCTCAGGCAGCGTGCCCTCCTGCCACCAGGCGGGAAGCCACTTCTGTGCTGCCCATGAGGGTGGCCATGAAGGGTGAAGGGAGCTGACGGGGTGGAGACAGCTGCTGGGCCCTGTGAAGGTGCCGTGGGTTCTGGGAAGGTGGATGGTGCAAAGGGCTCAATGTTCAGTGAGAAATTCTGATGAAATCTGGGAGTGATTTCCTGGGATGGATCACAGAGTCCTAGTGGTGGAACGTATTTCAGTGGGCACTTCCATAAATGTCCGCTCTTGAGGTCATGGAGGGCATTAATTGAACTCTGGCACCTGTGACAATCCTATGCCCTGGACAGGGGTCCAATCCAAGGACAAGGAGCATAGGATTAGAATCCTTGCTCCCTCTTTGCTGCCCACATGCATTGGGCTGTGATTTCTCCTCTCTGAGCATCCAAGTTTCCCTTTGCAGGAGAGCAGGCTCTTTGAATTAGTCTCTGTCCTTCCCATTCTTCCAGGAAGTGCTCCTCCCAGATCCTCAGCCCCCAACAGGAGTACATTTCCTGGTCGCATGCTCCTGTTCACACACACAATATTATCCCTCTCTCCCTCTCCCCACCCCAGCCCTCTCCTCATCACCATGTCTTCCAGGGCCTTCCCCAGGGCCCAGGGCCTGACACCATAGGCACTCCGCCTCTGCCTGCCTAGGGAAGTTGGCATATTGCTGGATGCCAGGTTGTGGCAGGCACCTGCAATGGCCCCTGAGTGCCAGGAGGGTCCTGCAAGGCAGCTGGTGCTGAATTAGGAACAGAGCCCAGAGCAGAAAAGCATGTGTCTCGGGAATGTTTTTATATGACAATAGTGAATAAGCAGGAAGCTTATGGCCACCATCAGAGTGCAATGAAGCAATCCCAGAGCTGATGTGTTCCGGCGATTTAGTGTCTACAAAATCCTCCACTTGAGGGAAGCCATAATCATGCCCTGCATGTGTGTGTGTGTGTGTGTGTGTGTGTGTGTGTGTGTGTGTGTCTCCTTGTTTCAGACTCAAAGTGTCTTCAGAATTTTTATCTGGATCTAGGAATTCCATGGGTTCCTGAGCCCCAAGCCATATCATGGAGTTCCCTGATTATTGCCTACTTGCAGAGCCACAGAATGTCCAATCTTGTCCCCAGGATGCAGCTACCAGGGTTAGCCCTCTGGATGAGTTCTGGGATGGATCTGATTACATTCCAGATGTTTCCAAAGTGGTCTGGTAAGAGCTGAACTGTTGTGCTAATTTAAGTACAAACAATCCCCATGCCCATTACTGTCCCATCATCATTTTGAAAAGAGGCCAGTTACAGAGAATGCTTTCATTTTCTAATCATCTTAACTTGCATAATTATTTCCCTACAAGTACAATTAGCAGATACACCTCTGGGATTTAAAATATATAGATAGCACAGACTAATACAAAAATTGTATCAAAAAAGGAGACAAGACTGAAACACAAAAGAAAGGTGAAAAGAACAGATCAGGAGGTGGGCACATAAGCAGAGAAGAGGCTGGAGAAAGGGGGTGAACAGAAGAGAGAAGGGCAGGGAGGGAAGGAGGCCAAGATGAGGTGAGAATGTGAGAGCTGCTTGCACTGAAAGTGGTAAACCCTGGGAGAATGGTCAGCACCACTGCATCCTAGCAGCCTGTGTGGCTCTCCTCCTGCCCACATGCTGGACTGGGAAGCCATCAAAGCCACTGCAAACAGGATTCTCCAACTCAGAGAGCTGCTTCTGCTCCATCTCTCCCACACAGTTCTGGTGAGGCTGTCCTGGTCCTACCCCACTGCCTCACACCCAGGCCCCACTTCCTCATTTTCCAGGTTCACAACTTGTCTACTGATCAGCATGCTACCTCCGGCATCATCCTTAGCTCCAGAGGCCAGAGCTTCTAGAGAAGGGACTTCACCCCATTGCACCTGACAACCTTCTGGACACTATACCTCAGTCTGAACCCTGTGTCCTAAGGTCCTACTTGCCTGAGAATGGCCATAAGACATCAAACTCCTCTCATTCCTTCTTCTTCCATCCCTAGGGAGTCTGAAAATGCCATTAAGGGAGTCTGAACATGCTTGGACAACCTAAGGTTCCATGGCAGCACTGAAGTTCTTAACCTCCTGGGGGTCTCATGGAGCAGGTATGGTGAGAACCAAGTCCAGATCTGATGGTTAGGCTGCAGAGTCCCAGCACCAATTAGCTCTGAACCCCACCAGACCTCAGATGGAAGGTGAAGGAATAACACTCTGGGATGTGGGTGGGGAACTTTGAATACCTGCTGATGGACAAGGCTGACACATTAGATCTGCCAGATTCTCCTGCTCTTCACTTGCCCTTCAGTGTGGGGTGGCCACAGCTCTGTGGCTGTTGGCCCAGGCTAATCCACACTTTGGTACTTAGTCCTTTTTAGTGTAACCCCTTTAAAATTATTCCCCTTTGAGTGTGCCAGCTCTTTCCCGGGAACTCTAATGCAGGTAACATTTGGTACAGCTGTTAACAGATGTTAACAGGGGAAAGGAGTTCTATGGCCAGATAAGGCTGGGAAAGTCATGGTTAAATATACCCAGGCTTTCCAGCTGCAGGGTACAGCCAAATAAGGTACTGAGATATTAATGCACTTTTCATTCTCATCGCTGAATGATTAGGGGTTTCCCAGGCCCCAACCAAGGAGTTGGCTAACTTTGTTCTGAATCTGGTCTCCAGTGCCTCACAACGGCGTTAACATCAGAGTATGTTTCAGAGCCAAAATAACAGAAGATGATACAAACCATGCGGATGACAAACCCCAACTGAGATTTAGTTCAAGAATTGGAGGTCACTGCAAGGGGAAGAGGAGGATCCCCAGGCCCTTGGTGATGAGTGGAGAGGGACAGGATGGTATCTCTGAAAAGTAGGACCTGAGCCCCAATGCCTGTAGTTCCCAAGGTGTTCAGAGCTCTGATTAAGCCCAAATGTATCTCACAGGAGATAGACATGGTGTCGGTGCTTGAGAACCTTGGCCAAGATCCCTGGGTCCACCCAACCTTGGCATGGAAACAGCCGAGCCATCTGCTGCACAGACGCTCCACAGAGACCATGAGGGACTATGGCCAGAAGCTCATCCACACACCTCAGGTAACAGCGGTACTGTGCCATCCCAGGAGGAGGATGAAATAACTCTGACTGATCTTCTACCAGTCCAAAGGCAGCAAAGACCATCCCTAGAGGCCTGGTTGTGACCTCTGTACTCTCCCATGGTGTAAAGGCTCTTCTCAGCAGGGCTTCCAGTCTGTGAATAGTGTCAATTATTTCATTCAAAGTCCTTGGAAATGTCAGGCTCTAAAGTCAGGGCAGTGGGGACCCTTCCTATATTGGTCCAGTGTACGTTTCACTGTACAGCTTAATACAACCCACTAATGTCAGAAACTGGGAGAGAGAGAAGCAAGCCCACCTAAGTGTTCCAGCCATCCGTCAGCTAAGATCTGGAGGGAAGAGCCTTACCTGCCTTGCCCACTAGACTTTATAGAACCATGTACTAAACCTAGTCTTTCAGGTCAAACTGCTAATTCAGCCAATAGGTCTTCACAGAATGCCTACTGAGCTAAGCAGCAGTGGACATATATGATGGGTTGCATTGTATTTTTTCTCTTATGCACAAAAATGTACACTAAGATACCTATTAAAATGGCCAAAATCCAATACCGACAACAGCAAACGCTGATGAGGATGTGGAGCAACAGAATCTCTCATTCATTGCTGGCAGGAATGCAAAATGGTACAGCCACTTGGGAAGACAGTTTTGTGGTTTCTTACAAAATTGAACAAGCTCTTACCATATACTATAGCAATTGCACTCCTTGGTATTTTCCCAAAAGAACTCTTATATCTGCTTCCTACTTCCTGAAGGAAGAGGCATTTGCCTTCAGGTTCAATGCCAACCCACCCCCTCTGCCCTTGTTCTCATCCCTTCCCATCCCATTTCCATTGTCAGCTTCTCCCCTCCACTTGCTCCTTCCTCTCGAGTCTTAAAAATCTGTCACTTGTAATTATTACCTTATTTCTTTTTCTCTTCTATTCTGAGCTTCTTGGGAAAAAAAAAAAAAAGTCTGTACTCAGTATGCCCATTTTCTTATCTCTATTCACTCTTTAATATAAACATGTATAATATTAACTTCCCATTGAGCCAAAGACATTATTCTTGCCAAGGACACCTTCCAACTGCCAAGGAAAATGGATGCTTCTTAGTTCATAAATAACTTGGTTCTTTGGTGCAGTTAGTAGTCTTGACTACATTCTTTCCTTTCTCTCTATTACCACATCTTTCTTCTTCTTTTTAATGATTCATTTACTCACTCAGCAAACATCTATTGAGTACCTACTCCATGCAAGGCTGGCTCTGGAGCTCACAGTATGGCAAAGGAAGGCAGCTGTGGAGACAAGCTCACTAGGTCAAGGGCTACGGGTGCAGTGCTGGAGTTTAGGGGTTAGAGGGGGCACAGAAGAAGGAAATGTCACTTACCCTCAGGAGAGAAAGCATCCAGGGGAGCTGAAAGATGTTAGAGCATTTTCTGGAAAGACCAGGAAAGATGTGTAGCCCTGGCAGAGGAGCTGCAGAGCAAAGGCAGGAGGCCTGGGTGGGACTCCTGCAGGTTGTGTGGTGCAGCCAGAGGGAGGACAAAAGCAGGGTCTGTCCACTGCCAGGTCCTCTTCCTCCATTGGCTCTCCAATGTTGCCGCCATGTGGTTGCTCCCTTGTCTCTCAGACCCACCCCATCTAGAGGTACAAAATAAAACCTTCTCCTCCCCCCTGAATCCTCTGCTGTGACTGATGCCCCAGCCACTAAAGATGGAAGTGTGGGGGTCATTCTTGACTGTCATCTGTCCCTCCCTTTTCCTATCAACATCCAGGACCCCCTTGATCCCACTCCCACAGACCTCTCTCTTTCGCCCACTGACACCGCCATGGCCAAGCTCTCTGCTGCTCTAAAGTCAGCTATCACTGGGTCTCCTAGCTGCCTTCCTGCCTCAGACCTCAACCTCCCCTCATGCCAGCACGAGGAGACTTTTCTAAAGCACAGTTAAGATAGGGGTTCTTCCCTTCACCTCTGATCATAGCACTCCTCCTGAAACTTCCAAACAGTCTCCCCAACAGTAGAGCACAGCGAACTCCCCTGAAGGTGCTGGTGGTAACCCAGCCAGCGCTTTCTCCAATGCTATGTCAGTACTTTAGTTACCTCGCTGCTGCCCAAGGATGTTCAAGTAAAACTAATGCCTCAGGGAGACTGCACTGCATTCATGCCTTTTGGGGCTTTGAGTTCCCCGGAAGATGCCACTCATGCCCCACGGATAGCCATTCCCCTGACTCAGGCACTGAAATGCCAGCCCTAGCCCAGCACATGAACCTCTCACAGGCTGGTCCACACCTGCTGTGCAGTCCCCACCTCGCACTCTGTTCCAGCAGCACCTTGGCTTTATCCTCAGACACGGAACAGGGCCTAACTAGAAACAATGTAACTAATTATACTCCGGTTCAGGAAAGGTCCTCAATCAGAGGGCTCCCCTTGCTTTAAAACTTTGGAGTCCCCAGAGTGCCATGGTCTTTAAGAAAACTTCCAATGTTGTATTATTTTTACTTAATTTTAGCAAGAAGAAATAACTAAATTTAATACAAACATATTTATGGGGAACCCCACGTGCAGGAGAGATTCAAAGACAGAAAGGGAACATCTTATCTAATAAAGAGGGAATATGCTAATTGACCATCACGCCCTCACAAAGATGGCAGCACCCATAGCCAATAAGGAGGGAATATGCTAATTGACTGTCACACCCTCAAAGATAGCAGCGCCCACAGCCACAAGATGGCAGCACACAGTCCCCTCAGCCCCACGAGGGTAGTAGGCCCTTGGCACAGCCGGACCCACCCCCAGACAGGTCCAGCAGCTCCATGTGCCTGCTTTTAGAGTCCCCCAGTCCCCTCAGCACCCCCAGCTGCCCAGGGCCAACCCAAGGTGCAGACAAGCCTCGGATGGCAGCTGCCCAGGCTCAGGTAACTAGGGCCAGCTGAGACTTGTGCTGACAGCAGTGACAGCAGCAGAGATGTGATGGGGGTATCACCTTCCCCTGATCGCCAGATCACCTCCTGCCCCTGAGGTCTCTCGAACTGTGAGAGGGGGTGGGCCTGGATGAGGGACCCTCCCCCACCTAGTGCATGGATTTTCATGCACGAGGCCTCTAATGGGAGTATAAGACATGCTGAGCTAGGGATGAAGGGACACACCTGGGGGCTTCAAATGTCCTTGCAAGTTGATAGGAAGAACAGAGGTTAGGAAATAGAAGTTTGTCCTACCCTATAAATAGGTCAAAAGAGATTATCTCTGATCATCTCCCTTTATGGGCAAGGTCCCTGATTCTGGTTCTCACTTTGTATAAAGGACCAAAAAATATAAAGAACTCAACAAATCACACACATTCCCACCACACTCAGAACCAACCTGAGTTAACTCGTAAATGTCCTTTCAGTCATCGATCATGCATTTCGCTCTGTGGTTGCTGATAGGTCCCTCTCTGGCACACAGCAGCGAGCCCCTCCAGCATGCCAATCGCATCCTCCCATCCAGAATGGCTGACTGTGGGGGAATGGAGGGGGATCCCCAGGGTCATGTCCTCCGGGAACAAGACTCCATCCACCCTTCCTGCATGAGCCTCTCCGCTTCGCTAACCATCAGCTCAAACCCTGGGCTCACCCACCTTTACTGCTGGCTCCCTATGTTCTGCCCCAGGACAGAGATTTATCGGGTAAAATTCTGGCAGCCTGTCTATTACATGGGAATTGACATGGCAGAATGGAGAAACGTATGTGTTTTTTTTTTTTTTTTTAGCTGTAGTGAAGAGAAAGGAAAATCAAGGGAGAAATTTTTCTGTCGGAATTTTTCTGTCTCCTGCTCCTGAACTCACCAGGGTCCCAGGTCTTGAACTTAAAAAGTGTTGGAATGAAAGCCAACAAGCAAGAAACAGCTATGGGCAGAGCTGGTGGGAGGAGAGGAAAAGGTTAACATCGCTGTCAGCATATTTGTTTTGGGGAGGTTTGTAAAACAGTGAAATGTGTTTACTGTTCAATGTTGGAAAGCTAACAAGAAATAGATACTGAGGCGGGGTGACGCTAACTGCCTTTGACACTGGTGATGGCCCTTTGGTTGGAACAAATTCACCCAGTGCCGAAACAGATTATTTCACGCGTCCGTTGTCTTGAGATCCACCCTTTGCAAATATTATAATGCCCAAATTGGCTCAACTGTCCACTTATTGACTTATTGGTGTGACGGAGCATCTGACAGGAAGGACCCTGAAAGGTGCAGGAGCTGAGGGCAGGGAGAGATGAGGACTCACACCCGGCCCCAGGCCATTGGACCAGGCCCTCTGGGGGGATGGGGCATCCTGGGGCGATGATTCATTTGACCTGCCATTGACACTCATTCAGTCTTCACAAATACTCAGGAGAGAAGAACTCCTCTCCACACTTCACAGACGAGGAACAGCATGGAGCTGCAGGTGGCAGAGCTGAAACACTGTGCACCCCCCATAGTCCTGCTCCTAGAGAAAGAAAATCAAAGCCTCTTCCCTCAGGGACCTGAGCCAGGGACACACTCACGCATCTCTCATTCCTCTCCTCCCTCCTCTGCCCTTGCCCAGCTTCGTACAGGGGTTCAAACCCAGAAGTATGGGGATGTCAGTCTGCCTCCTAATTAGCATAACAGTGTTTATTTATGTTTTCCTAGCAAGTGATATTTTTCAAAACATTTTAAATATGTTTTTGAATGTAGATAGCATCCATATAGCTCAGGGATGCCAAATCCATGGACTGGTTACAGCGGCTCTGAACAGAGATGGGTTCTGAGATCAAGTCCAGGTTCCGTGAGAAAGAGTCCAGAGGTTAGTGCCTAATACCTTCTATGCATCCAGCGGAGTCACAACATAAGCACTTGAATTCACTCAAATGCAACCATTGGGCTCTATTCAAATGGAAAGAGAGAAAGAAGTGTTAAAAGTGTGGGCGATTCTACCCATTTCCAGGCTCAGTGAGCATATACCCTGGCGTGAGGGGTGCCAGGTTCTCGGCCACCTTACCTATCTCCTGGTGTGAGGCACTCACCACCCTAAGTAGGATCATGGCCTTTCAAAAACCAGCAAGCCTTTTCATACAAGAGAGCCAGATACTTCACCCACACCGCCATGTTCAGACACTGAAGGAAATTTTTTAAAGGCCTGGGGTCTCCAACATGGCGCCTTCCTGAGAGCTTTCCAAGATTAATTTTGATTACATACCATTGCTCATCCCTGCAGAACCCATCACTCGTATCAGAGAGAAATCTGAAGTCAGTGGCATCCTGGTAGGTGAATGAGCACTGGGCTGGAATTCCCACCTGCCAGCTCTGCGCATGCTACTTTTGCAGTAACTTAGCAACTTCCTAAACATCCCCACAGGCCTCACTGGTGATAGAAATCAGTACCAGGAGGTAGTCCACTAGAGCCAAGTGCTGGGAAAATGCCCCGGCTATATTGTTTTTCCAAGTTTATAAGTTTATCTTTCCACTCCGCCTCCTACTAGCGGAGCCAACTTGGGCAAGTCCGTGACCTTTCTGCATGGGTTTCCTTATCTTTAAAATGGGGCTAATAATCCATCACAGGGTGGTTTCGACAGGTATTTGGAATTTTAAAAAGCACTCTACAACTGTGTTTTTGCTTTGCTTGTCAATGGTTTTCTGTTTGTTTTGTTAGGCTACTGTTGTGTATTAGAATGCAGACTAATCCTGCCACTACCTGAAATATTCGGCTATAGACTGTGCCCCTCCAAAATCCACATGTTGGATCCCTAATACCCAATGTGATGGTATTTGGAGATGGGGCGGTTGGGGGGGTAATGAGGTTAGATGAGATAATAAGAGACCTCTCCCTGGGTATGTCCTCATATGGCCTTTTCTTGGTATAGGCAGAAAGAGAGGGGGATAAAAAGAGAGAGAGAGAGACAGAAAGAGAGAGAGAGAGAGAGAGAGAGAGAGAGAGAGAGAGAGAGAGAGATGAAGACAGATACTTTGAGTCTCATCTTCTTATAAAAACATTGATACCATTTTTGGGGGCCTACCAAAAAATGAGATAATGAGGGTAGGCCCCCCAAAAATGGTATCAATGTTTTTATAAGAAGATGAAGAGACTCAAAGTATCTCTCTTCCTCTCTCTCTCTCTCTCTCTCTCTCTCTCTCTCTCTCTCTCTCTCTCTCTCTCTCTCTTATCCCCCTCACTTTCTGCCTACACCAAGAAAAGGCCATATGAGGACATATCCAGGGAGAGGTCTCTTACCAAGAACCCAACCATGCAGGCACCCTGACCTTGGACTTTCAGCTCATAGAATTCACTGTGGCAGTCCAAGCTGACTAAGCCTCCTTCACTGACCACCCATACCCTCCAGGCAGAGACCACACACCAGCCTAACATACCAGGCCCTTCACAAGCTGGCCTCAGTCTATCCCTCCAGGCTCACCACTTCATTCCCACAAACACCGCCCTAACTTCAGTGTCCCCATACACCATGCTTCAAATAACTTTTTTACTGTACATGTTGTTCCTTACGTTGGTGGATGATTCAGACTTCACAAATCAATTCAAAATTCTTTGCTCTGTGAGGCTGAATCAATCATTCTATTGTCTGTTGTTGTGCTCATGCCTGTGATAATGTTTATCACATCACATTATTACTGGGTATTTAAATACCTTTTACCCGCTAATTGGCCATAGTCAGCATAAGGAGCTCTCACTGCTTTAGCTTAATGCCAACGCTTAGACTAGATTCCAATAATTGATGGGTGGCTCTGGCTGGTGTGGCTTGATTAGTTGGAGCATCACCCCATATACCAAAAGGTTCTAGGTTCCATCTCTGTTTGGGGCATGTACAGGAAAGCAACTAATTGATGTTTCTCTCTCTCATTGATATCTCTCTCTCTCTCTCTCTCTCTCACACACACACACACACACACACACACACATCAATAAGCATGTCCTGGGGTAAGGTATATATATATAGTATATAATTGATGCTGAAGTGGATGAATGAAAGGAAGAAGAAAGAATCCATTTTTATGTTGTGTGTTTATGGCTGTCTCCACATAGTTTTGAAAGGAAGGAAAATATTAATAGTAATTTCACATGGAGATACCTATCACATTTCCACTAAAAGCCGAGATGGTCAGAAACCTGAAAGTTTTTCCCCCCATCCACCTGATTACTCAATTTCCTCCATGTCCCCACCTGAGTAAAAACAAGCCTGGAAACCCCCTGAAGCAAAAGTAATTAAGGGTAGAAATAGAGCCTTCATGGTCATGATTATGCTGAGTACCAAGTATTTTTTATTTCTGTTTAGAAATCATCAATTGGACTTGGTACCCAATGCAGGTTTTCCAGTATTCCCTTAAAATGCCTACAAAGCCGAAGCCAGTTTGGCTCAATGGATAGAGCCAGTTGGCCTGCCAATTGAAAGGTCCCAGGTTCGATTCTGGTCAAGGTCATGTACCTTGGTTGCGGGCACATCACCAGTAAAGGATGTGCAAGAGGCAGCTGATCAATGTTTCTCTCTTATCAATATTTCTAACTCTCTATTCCTCTTTCTTCCTCTCTGTAAAAAATCAATAAAATATATTTTTTAAATGCCTACAAAGATACTGGGGGTAGAGGGGGTGGGCGTTACAACAGTGAAAAATAATAGAGCTTTACAGGAAAATAGATGGAAATGTGTGTGTTTGTGGGAGGGGGGGGAACTAACCAAGTTTTTTCTTATTATTAAAAGTTCTGTGCCCCAGGAAACAAAGACTCTTTCTTTTAGAAGCCCAGGTCTATGCTGAGCTTAAATCTGAGGAGCCATCTTTTGTGCTCATCATTCATGTGATGAAGAAATGACAAAAATGTTGCTATAATAACTGGACATACATGCAAAAAAATTTTAATCTAGAGACAAAAATTCATTTTCACAAAAATTAACTCACAATGTAAAATGAAAAACTATAAAATTCTTAGAAGATAACATATAAAAAAAACCTAGATGATTTTGAGCATGATGATGGCTTTTTAAATACAACAACAAAGGCATGATTCATAATTGATAGGCTGATCGACTCACTAAAATCTAAACAATCCACACTGCAAAACAGACTGGGAGAAAATATTGGCAAAAGACATATCTTATAAAGGGCTGTTATCTAAACCACAAAAAAACAAAAAAAAAAACAAAAAAAAAACAAAAAAAAAAAAACTCTTGAAACTCAACAGTAAGAAACCAAACATTTGATTAAAAAATGGACAAAAAGCCATTGGGTTTGGTTCAGTTAGTTGAGTGTCATCCTATGCATAAGAAGTCACCAGTTTAATTCATGCTCAGTGCACATGCCCGGGTTGGGTCTCAATCCCCAGCAGAGGCATGCAGGGGCCAGATGATTGATGTTTCTCTCTTATTCATCTTTTATTCTCTCTCTCTTTCTGAAGTCAATAAAAACATATTTTTTAAATGGACAAAAAAAAAACTTTAACAGATCAAAAATACATACAAATAGCATATGAAAGATGTTCCACACATGTCATGAGTTTTGTTTTATTGTCATGATTTATACCTTCCATAACATATGCCCCATACAGTATAATGTATTACTTCATAAAATTTTAAAACAAAAGAGAAATTGCAAGACATTTAAAATTATGGTGTCAGAATTAAACAAAGACAGAGAAATAAATAAAAAGTAGTCCTGACTCTGCCAAAAACAAACAAACAGCGCTATGAAATACGCATGTCAGAAGCCTTTTCTAATATAGTAGGCACCACTTAACAGTGGGATACATCCTGAGAACTGTGTCCTTACGTGTTTTTGTTGTGTGAGCATCACAGAGAGCACTTACATAAACCTAGACTGTATAGTCTACTATCCACCTACCCTACATGGTACAGCCTGTGGCTCCAAGGCTACAAGTCTGTACAGCGTGTTACTGTACAAACAACACGAGATTAAGTGAAGCACAAGAGAAAATGTGGCAATCAAGAGACCAGTTAAACACATGATGTATGAGGCCACTGCTGGTGTGACATGGCACAGTGCTGTACAAAGGACTTTGCTTTATACATAGGAAAAGAACACTCTAAAATAATGATAAAAAGTTGAGGATAGTATATACATAAACCAGTAACACCATCATTTATTATCATTATCAAGTAGTATGTACTATACATGATTCCATGTGCTATACTTTATACAATTGGCAGGACAATAGGTTTGTTTACCAGAGCATCACCATAAACACGCGAGGGATGCCTTGCATTATGACATTATGATGGCTCTGGCATCGCTAAGAGATGGGAATTTTTTAGCGCCATTAGAATGTTATGAGGCCACCGTCATATATGTGGTCCAGCATTAACTGAAATACTATTTTGCAGTGTGTGACTGTAAATGAAAATGTTGAAAATGTCCAAAAAGCAGAAACCGGTTTGGCTCAGTGGTTAGAGCGTCAGTCTGCAGACTGAAAGGTCCCAGGTTCGAATCTGGTCAAGGGCATGTACATTAGTTGCCGGCACATCCCCGGTAGGGGGTGTGCAGGAGGCAGCTGGTCGATGTTTCTCTCTCATGGACGTTTATAGCTCTCTATCCCTCTTCCTTCCTCTCTGTGGAAAATCAATAAAATATATTTAAAAAAGAAAAAAAGAAAGAAAATGCCCAAAGACACAAAGAGAGAGAAAACATTGTAGATGAGTAAGACAGTGAATGGAAGTGAGTATTTGATTTCCTGATAGGAAAAACCAACATGAACACACAGACCAGCATTAGCCAAAGGCAGAGTTGAAGAAAACCCTCCAGATATGAAAAACAACTGGATTACCAGTCCAAAAGGAATCATAGCAAATTTTTTAAAATTTGCAGCTGATCGATGATTCTCTCTCATCGCTGTTTCTAACTCTCTATCCTTCTCTCTTCCTTGCTTTAAAATATCAACAAAATATATATTTTAAAAAATAATAAAATGAAATGCAGGAGATTACTCTCTTCCTGTCCCCCTCTGCTTCTCTTTACACTAAGATTCATCCGTCTATGCCATGCTTCCATGTCTCTGGATCTACACTGAGTGGCCAGATTATTATGATCTCTGAATGCATAATAAATCTGGCCACTTAGTGTAGATCCTATTTAATAAAAGGCTAATATGCAAATTGTCCCCTCGGCCAGGCATTCAACCAGCAGGCAGGCTGGCCAACCACTCATGGCCCCTTCCCCTGGCCAGGCTGGCTGGACCCCACTCATGCACGAATTCATGCACCAGGCCTCTAAGATATATATATATATATATATATATATATATATATATATATATATATATATACATACACATACATATACATACATATACATACATTGAGTGGCCAGATTATCATGTGTTCAGAGATCATAATAATCTGGCCACTCATTGTATTTTAAGTGCATCAGTTTACTTTGTTTATTTGATTTCACATATAAGCGAGAGTGTGTGATACTTGTCTTTCTCTGGCTGGTTTATTTTGCTTAGCATACTACTCTGCAGGTCTATCCATGCTGAAAAAAAAAGGGGGAGGAGGAGGACATCTGTAATGTTTTCAACAATAAAGCTAAATTTTAAGAAATGATAAATACTTTGAGCAAAAATATTTAATTTCAAGAATAAAACAAAGAAGTGTATAAAATCTAGACAAGAAAATAAAATAAATGTGCTAAAAATATATACTAACCTCACCTCAGAATGTACTTCCTTGATTTGAATGCCAAAGGCAACAAAATAATAGCAAGAGTTTTGAGAGAAAATAGTTACTACCTGAGAATTCTGTGCTAGTTAAGTTGATTTTTACATGTGATGGTAACAGAAAAAAAAAAAAAAAAAAAAAAAATATATATATATATATATATATATATATATATATATATATATATATAAAGACCACTTACAAAAATCTTGTTGAAGGAAATAACTAAAGACAAACCAGCTGACAAAAAAGAATAAACAAAAGTAAAGATCTCAACAATGAAGAAGTCATGCTATAAAAGGACTAGTAAATACTGAAATCATTAGGACAAAGATTTCATTGCTGTTGTTATTCCTCACTGGGGATATTTTTTCCATTTATTTTTAGAGAGAGAGAAGGGAGGGAGAAGGATAAAGAAAGAGAGGCCTTCCACATATGACCCAACCAGGCCTAGGATCTAACCTGCAGCTACTACATGCCCTTGACTTGGAATCAAACCCATGACTCTTTGGTGCACGGGCCAATGCTCTGACCACTGAGTAACACCAGATAGGGCAACATAAAGATTTAAATAAAACCAAAAGCTCTCACCTAGCCAGTATGGTTCAGTGAATAGAGCATTGGCCCTTGGACTGAACAGTCCAGGGTTTGATTCCAATCAAGGGTATGTACCTCGTTTGCAGGCTCGGCCCACGTAACTAAAAATGTCTCTCTCACATTGATGCTTCTCTGTCTCCCTCTCCCTTCCAATCTCTCTAAAAATCACTGGAAAAATATCCTCAGGTGAAGGTTAACAACAACAAAAAATTAACTCTCAATGTAGTTGTAAAACAAAAAGAAAAGAAATGTCAAAAGATAAGATGCGTAATGTAAAATGGTAGTAAGTACACAATAATTAACCAGTTGAAACATTACAAATTAAATTGACACATAGTCTAGGTAAGAGAATAATTGATGGGAGAAAGTAAAATATGCTAATTTCTAAATAATATAAAAATAAGACATTAGATAATATTGATAGTATTTGATATTTAGATATTAGATAATACTTGATTGACATTGACAAAAGAAAGTTAGGGGACAAGTATGGCCTTTTAGTCAAAGGTAAAATTACTAAAAAAGAAAATAAAAGGAAGGCTAATTACTTTCCGAAAAATAAAACAAAGAATATATATTTAAGTATAAAAATGGCCAATAAGACCAAGATGACAGAAGTAGAACAAAGCTTATCAGTGGTAGTGATAAATAATAATATGATACACTTACCTACCTACTGAAATTAAGACACTCAGGTTGGATTTTTAAAAGAATCCAATTATAAATTATTTCCAAGATGTACATTTAAAATGACATAGAAAGAGTAAAAATAAAAAATGAACAAGAATGTACCCAGCTAATGTGAACAAAGAGAAAGCAGAGGCCATACAATTAATATTAAAGTAGAACTCAAAGCTGGGTGCAATAAAAGATAAAGAGGCTCATGTTTCATTGATAGAGGGCAAAATCCACAACGCAGGTAAAATAGCATAAAACTTCTATGTTTTTAATAGCATTGAAATACATGAAATAAATGCTATTTGAAATAAAAGGAGAAGCTGGCAGAGATACTTTAGAGGTATAAGATTTCATAAAACATATTTTAGGGCCTTGATAGAACAAATAGGCTGAAAAATCTGAGTAAGGTAATTAAGGAGATCAATTTAAATTCTTCATTAAGCCAGCACTTTATAGACAACACACTGCCTTTTCCAATGTCCATGAAAATGCATAAAATTTAACCATATAATAAGCCCTAAAGAAAACCTCAAAAATTTATTCAAAAGTAAAATGACCATCCTCATTGTCTGTTTTACTCTAAGACCAGAAAGCCAATGAAGATGCACACATATAACAAATCAACTGGAAACTGTAAAATATCCTCCTAAGCAATTACAGAACTAAGGAGGAAATCAATGGTACAATTAGAGAAAACTTGGATGATAAGAAGAGAAACAGACCATGGTCCCCAATAAAATAATTCAACATTGCAAAGAGGACAATTCTTTACCAAATTTAATTTATAAATGTTAATGTCATTCTAAAATTTATATGTAAATAGGTTAACTGATGGTCTTTTTTATAATAATTTTTTTGAAAAGTAAGAATAATGAAGGAGAGACAAGCATTGTAAATTATTAAAATAAATGAAAATGATAAAAACAACATTTAAAGAATTTACTGATACTAGAGAAAATTTTATTTAAAGGTCTAAGCATAAATAAAAATATATTTAAATAATGCTATAAATCAATGAGCAATGAGTATTATTATTATTATTATTATTATTATTAAATGGTGCTGGCATAATTGATCAAAAGGTATGAACATATGGGGCAGGACAGGGCACTCCTGAGGGTTGTGAGGGGCAATCTGGTCCATGCCTGTCCCCAGCTCCTGGTGGCTTGTTGGCCGTCTTTGGCTTCCTGACTTGTAGAAACATCACTCCAAACTCTGCCTTCATCTTCAAGTGGAGCTCCTCCCATTTGTGTGTCAGTGTCCAAATGTTCTCTTTTTTAAAATAAACACATCACTTTGGATTAGGACCCATCATAATGACCTTATTTTAACTTCATTACCTCTCTAAAGACCCTATATCTAAATAAGGTCACATCCTAAGATATCTGGGGTTAGACTTCAACATATGAATTTGAGGGGACACAATTCAATGCATAGTAGTAAAAAACTGGATGATAACTGCATGTAACTGATGTTTCTTCTAATGACATGCCCCAGCCCACAGGCCCCATGGCAAACAGAGCTAAAGATGTATCTCTCTCTCTCTCTCTCTCTCTCTCTCTCTCTCTCTCTCTCTCTCTCTCTCTCTCTTTCTCTCCCTCTCTCTCTCTCTGATATATATAGCAAAATTTTTCCAAATCTGAATAAAACATTTGCCAAGCTCAGCAAAATTCATGCAAGACAAATAGAAAACTTCACTGAGTTATATTATAATCAAATAAAGAAAAAAAAATTTAAAGCAACTAGAGAAAAAGGCACATCAGTAGCAGCAAAATAGAACAGCATCAAGAACAGTGGCTGACTTCTTATCAGAAAAAAACAGAGTGGAGCAAATAACATAAGGATATCTTTAAAGTGCTGGGAGGATTAAAAACATAGAAAACTTCAGATATTTTTTATCTAGTGAAAATATCTTTCAAAACTGAGAGTAAAATAAAGACATTTTCAGGTCCTTGAAAGCAGAAAGAATCCATCACCACAGATCCACACCACAGGAAATGCTGAGAGAGGTCGTTTAGGCTAGAGGGACGTGATCCCAGGTGGAAACGTGAATCCATAGGAAGGAATGAAGAGCACTGAAAATAGTAAATATATGGGTAAGTTTTATATTATGCTTTTCCTTAGAGTCTTTAAAAGAAAATTGACTAAAGCACAGTAATAATAATGTACTGTGGGGGTTATAAAATATGTAGAATTAAATATATGACAAAAGAACAAAGACATTAGGGGTAAGTGGGTGTATACTTTTTGTAAGGCTCTTACATTAAACAAAAAATGGTATAATATCAATTTCAGGTAGACTATGATTAAGTTAAGAATGCATATTATAATTCCTAGACAAATGACTTTTTAGAAAATACAAAGTCATACAGCTATATAAGATAAATAGAGAAGATAGATTAAAAACATTTTGTTAGCCCAACAGAGGCATAAATGGAAAAAAGAAGAAAAAGAAACAGAGAGAAAACATTTTGAAATCAAATAGCAAAAGATAACTCTCACTGATCACTGAAGAACTGTTCTGAGATAGACCAGCATCTGAAACCTGGTCTGACCATGTGCCATCTGGGTGACCTTGGTAAAGTGTCTAAACCTCTCCAAGAATTTTCTTTATCTGTAAAAAATAGTACTTGTATGAATTTCTTTTTAAAAAAATATATTTTATTGATATTTTACAGAGAGGAGGAAGGGAGAGAGATAGAGAGCTAGAAACGTCTATGAGAGAGAAACATCGACCAGCTGCCTCTTGCACACCCCCTACCGGGGATGTGCCTGCAACCAATGTACATGCCCTTGACCGGAATCGAACCTGGGACCTTTCAGTCCGCAGACCTACCCTCTACCACTGAGCCAAACCGGTTTCAGCATTGTACGAATTTCTGTACGAATTTTTAAATTATGCGCATCCCTTAGAACAGTTCCCGGCTTTTAATAAACCATCAATCAATAAAAGGTAGCATCAACACAAGGGGATTTGGTAGCAAGGAGAAAACACATGAATGACAAGGGGTAATGTTCTTTCTTTTAAGACCCTGCTCGGACAACCACAGCTCTGTGACATAAATGATCATCCTCAGGGCTATCACATAATTTTATACTTAACTTTATGATAGCACTTATCAAATTGCAGTATACTCATTTACTTTAATTAAAACTATTTTATTTTAATTGAGATCATTGCAAATTCACATGCAGCAGTGAGAGGTCCCATGGGAACAGTTCCCTACGATGGTGACATCTTATATAATACAACCACCTTCTAGTACATCCCAACCAGAATGCTGACATTGACACCATCGAGGTACAGAATTTTCTATCCCAAGGATCCCTCCCTCAGGCTGCCCTTATGTAAACACATCCGTTTCCCACCACCACCTCCCTTAGCCCCTAGCAACCACTGAGCTGTCCTCCATTGCCATAATTTTATCATTTCAATAGTGTTATAAAATGAAATCATACATGTGTGACCTTTTGATATTGGCTTTTTTCACTCAAGGTTCACGGTAAGACTCAAATTTCACCAAATTTATCGAGTCTTCAGCCTCTATTTCTTCAGATAACTTTTTTAATCTTCACCCTAGGATATGTTTTTATTGATTTTTTATTTTTTAGAGAGTGTGAGAGAAACATCAATCAGTTTCCTCTCATATGTGCCCCAACCGGGGATTGAACCCACAACCTTTGGGGTTCAATTGGACAATGCTGCAACCAATTGAGCTCCCAGCCAAGGCTATTTCTTCAAATACTTTCCAGCCTCACATTCTTTCTGCTGAGTCTGGGACACCAAGAACAAATGTTAGATCTTTCATTTGAGTCCCACAAATCCTTGAGTCGGTTCATTTTTTTCAGTCCACTCTCTCTAACATTGAAATTGGGGGAATTTTTTTTTTATTGTTCTAACACCATTCTAGAAGGAGAATGAGAGTCCCATTCCTTTTCTGTGGGGAGAGATCCAGGCTGCCCACCTGGACACTCAGGTGAGGAGGACTCATCATCACTGCAGGGCAGGGCTGGGAGTCAGGGGTCTTCGCTAGGGCTGGGAGGACCAGCGGGAGATCCTCCTCAGTCCTCTTACACGACAGTGAGGAGTGAGTTTGTGACCACGGGCAGTGATGGAAGTCCTCCCTGTTCACCAGGGCTTCTCCCACACACACACACACACACCCCACTCAGCTTGGTGCAGGCACCTCGTGGCAGCCTCATGAGGTGCGAGAGTCTAGCGCCTCCCTAGGCCTGTGGTGGTGGGGTGGGCTGCCCTGTCGTCTGTGCTGTTTGTCTGCATCAAAGCCTTCCATCTGGCCAGGGCCCCTCTTCAGGTCCTCTGGTAGAGGTCAGGCTTTTGTGGGGGTTTCCCTCCGCACCTGCTGATTTGTCTGAGTTCCCAGTGTCTTCAGGTCCTGGCCTGGGACAGAGGAGAGAATAAGAAAATCCAGGGAACTCCCCATTGGGTCTCTTCTTGGGTCCCAAGAGCCCTTGAATGGTGTGTTTTTCCTCAGCCTCTTGAAGCCTCGTTACATTTGCCCCACATGTGATGAATTCCCAGGGCTCTTCCCTGTGCTTAGCAGGAGGACAAAGGATAGCACAGCTGCTTCATCTTCCCAGGAGGGGCAGTTCTAGACTGCACTTCGTTTTAGACCAGTTTTCTAAATGCTTGGAGGGCAAGGAACATATTCCATTCATTTTGGTTTCTTCAGCACGAGCCAAGAGCGAGCATCACATACACTATTGAATGAGTGTAGGAATGACTGTAGAATTGAAGGTCCTCGTATCACCCTTTCAGATGCTAAGACTGTGCCTGAGTTCTTTTCTTTTTAAAATTTATTTATTGTATAAAGTTTTACATATGTCTCTTTTCCCCCCAATTGACACTCCTCCCCAGCCATTCCCACTCCGGGCAAGCCCCCACCGCCCCAGTGTCTGTGTCCATGCCTGAGTCTTACCTGCATGCACACCACTGAGGCCCAAAGACTTTCCTATTCTCTGCCCTGGGCTTGCTCTCTGGTTCGGCTGCATGCCATGGGTAGGACCTGTCCAAGGGAAGCAGACCAGAGACCAGAAAAGAAGCAGACCAAAAGCCAGGGCTCCAAAGTGTGAGGCGGGCAAGCCCTTCAGCAGAAAGTTCCTGGTGAAGAAAACACCAGCGAGCTTTCAAAGGGTTGTGATTTCCAGTTGTCAGCACACAAGCAGTAAAAGCATAGGTGAAAAAATAGATAAAATTAACTTTTAGGTTATATTTTATTTAACCCAATAAGACAACATACTACCATTTCAATATGTAGCCAATAGTTTAAGAGCTTATTAATGAGATGTTGACAGTTTTGTACTAAGTCTTTGAAATCCAGTGTGCACGTTACATTGATGGCACATTTCAGCTTAGACCAACACACTTCCAGTGCTCAGGAGCTACATGTGGCCGGTGGCTATCACACTGGATAGTACAGATCTAGCCACGAGTGAAGAAATAAATGAGTACATGAGTGAATGAATGAATGAATGAATGAGAGAGTGTAGTGAATGAATGACTCTGAGACCACTGGCCAGCCCCTCAGGCCTGTCACTCATGCTGGTTGGAAACAGACGACCAGTGCTGGAGACTTCACATTTGTTACTGGTGTGAATACCCTCCCTTACTCCTGTAGCAATTCACCCTTTTCCAGAGTTCACACCCTTTGGTCTTCCTGTCAGCCAGTAAATGGGGTGGGAGTCTACACGAATCGCAGGATCCCATGCCTGGAAACATCCCCATGCCCATCCTGCCTCACATTTATTATAGGTGTGAGCAAACAAAAAATGTACCAGAACCTCCACCATGAGAAATATTGTGCTAAGGAAACTCTCTCCTCTTAGTCTCCATGGCAGGAGCTGCTCACCTTCACTGACTGCATTCCCAGTGCTCCGTGTAACTTACTGGACAGGGGCACTGGGCCATGACTGGGTTCCCAAGGCATCAAGGATGTTCCATGGAGGAAGTGCCTTCCTGGAGCATGTAATAATTCTCAACCCTGCACAGTAAAGGGACTGCTACAGTTTGTCAAGGATTTGTACTCACATGTCACGCACGCACTTGCACACACACACATACCCCTCCCAGGTCCAGGCCAGACCAGCCAGGCCTCAGCCTGGAGGTCAGTTTCACGATGGAAGTCTCAAATTCCAGGCTGGAACCAGCAGGATGTTTTATCTGGAGCACAGATCATCGCCAGCTGGTGAGTGCACATACAGACAGTCATGAGGCCCCAAAATCGTGTTTGTAAAGAACCAGAAGCTCACAATGGCTGGACTGTCACCATCAGAGGGGAAAGTGGAACAAGATGGGGTGAGAGACAGAGGCAGGACCTGATCAGCCAGGTCAGTGTGGGAAGTAAAATGAATCCTAGAAAGTCCACAGAAACAGAAAGCACATTAGTGGTTGCCAGGGGCCAGGGAAGGAGAGAATGAGGAGTGACCGACCATTTAAGGCTGTGTGGTTTCTTTGGGGCTGATGAAATATTCCGGAACTACATAATGGTCACGGTCACACAACATGGTGAATGAACTAGCTGCCACTGGATTGTACACTGTAATAGTGATCAAAATGATAAATCTTACCTTAGGTGTGCTTTACCACAATTAACAAAAAATAGTGCTAACCTCAAACTCGCGGTTTCTCATTAAGTCCAGCTCCCCCAGCCCAGTACAGGCTCCTCCCACTGGCTGAGGACATTTTCTAGAGATGACCAATCATGGGCCATCCCTGAATGCCCTGCCACACCCTCAGAGAGGCACACTTAACTAACAGCAGAGCTGCCTGCCAAAGAAACCAAGAGCCACTAACTGTCAAGTCCGGAAGATTTGCTGTGTTCTGTCTCCCATGGGAGAAAAGGGTGCTTGTTCAGGGGTGAACGTAATGTTAAGCATAGCGTCCTAATGTAGTAACTCTACTCCTTGGCTCATCAGGGAACTTTAATCTTTGAAATTTGTAAACCCTTCCTGACGTTATTTATATGTTCAGCCTGAGCAACACCTCTTGGGGATAAAGAGTTGCATAAATTTATACTACTCACTAGGCAAAGTGGAATTCCCTTTAGTACTCCTAAAATTATCTCCTGTCAAACTTTATGGGGATGGAGGAGAAGGAGGAATTTAGGGCTACGATGTCAGGATTTCAATACACACTTTTGTGATCTGCTAACTTTTCCTCTCATCCTCCGTCAGACTTTATCTTTCCAGTCTTAAGACCCCCTCATTGCTTCCCTGTCCCTCTTGCTCAATTTATTGTAGTTGCCTTCCCTACAACTTTTGCCTATTTGTCCTCCCTCTTCCTTAAAGGAAGTAATTGGATTCCCTACATTCCTAGAAGGAGAGCTAGAAGAAGCAGCATTTATCATTTCTGGATCTACTATATGCTTGGCCGATCAGATGCATCTGTGAATTTAATATCTACATCCTCTTCTTAGGCTTGCAAGCTCCCTGTACAGCCCAGATCTCACCTTTCTTTCCAGCCTCAGCTCACATCCCTCTGCTCACAGCCCTCTGATTCACTCATGATGCTCCACCCCCAGGTGATTTTTTTTATTTTTATTTTTTCAAATGCATCAGGATTCTTTGAACCTCACAGGGCTTGCAAAGGCTCCTCATTTCCCAGAAGAGAAATGGCGCCTGCTATGAAGAAAACACTCCATACCTATCTGCTGAGCGATGACTCAAAGCTTAATAACACTCTAGGCACTTGGAATTCAGAGATGAACAAAACGCAGTCTGTGCTCTCTAGGAATTTTTTACTTAGTAGAAAAGGCAGAAAAGTAAACCAGTGAGTAACACCTACAGGCTACAACTGTATTCATACTATGATGGAAGCTCAGCAGAGTTGGGGAGCACAGAGCAGGGTCGTGTGATCCAGGTGGGGGCAGTAAGAAAGGCTTCCCAGAAGAGATGGCAATTGTCATGAGTGTGGAGGGATGAGTAGGAGTTGTCCAGTGGGGGAGGGGAAACCTTTTGCAGGCAGCACAAACCACATGAACAGAGGAGCACTGGAGTAAGAGATCTGTGGGTGCCTGGAACTGAGGATGCATGGCAGAAGATGAGTATGGGAGGCCAGTAATGAAGGAACTCAAACAACCAAGTCTTTTTAGAACTTCCTCTGAGTCCAGCACCAAAACAAGTACTAATGACTTGGAACAACCTGCCAGACAAGAGGGTAAACCCCACCAAGGAAGCTGCTGCTACTAATACTGTAGACTTACATGGCTTCTTTCATATCCTGCTTGTGGAGCAAATACACCTTGTCACCCAGGTCCTAATAGCAGCCAACACTTAATGCCCATTCATTGGAGGCCCACAATGTGGAGAAGATGAAAAGAAGACTGTCTCAAGGCAGGTTGGATTTTACACACATGCACTCATTCTCACTTACCCACACTCACACCACACAAGATAGTTGCTCCTCAGTCTGGCAGCCCCTGCAGCCAAAGCCACACCTGCCCCTCCTCTGTCTCCCACTCTCTCCAATACCTCCTTGGAGATGCCTGGAAATCCATTAACTCTGAGAGAAGTTTTCACCATGACATAGAGGGAAGGTTCAAACTACAAACACACTTGAAAGAGTTAACATCTTGCCTGAAATCTCTCACCATGATGCCAACGAGGCATCTAGGTCTAACTCCCCAGTCAGTTGTACCCCTGTACCTCTTTGCCCCAAACTCCACTTGTAGACATCCATGTGTCTTGGATTTGCAAGACTTAGGTGGGCCCCCTCTTCCTTTCTCACTTGTCTCCATGGAGACCTCCCACTGTCATCTTCAGTGTCCAACTCAAATGGTCACCACCTCTGTGAAGACCCCAGGTCTCCTCGATGGTACCACAGCCTTTGCACAAGCCCCTCTGTGACAATGGCCACATCTCTCTATCATTGTCCCCCTCACTAGATGATGAGCTCCCCAGAGACAAGGATTACCTCATTCATCTCTCTCTCTCCCCCACAACATTTTAAAATCTGATACAAATAAGTCACAGAAGTTAAATGGTCATTCTCCTTTCTGGCTGTTGGCAAAGTTGCTAGAATATAAGTCATTTCCGTGTTGTCCTGGTCTGTAGCCCCCAGTCAGCACTCAGGTTATAACTCTATTAGAGGAGGGATTTCCCATCTGTGATCACTAGTGACTGATGGACTTCTTCCCTGCACAGCCTCACACATCCCACCTCCCTTCAGCAGCTGTGAGACCCTGAGCTTGGCCACTTTGGCTCCGACATGGTGCATCCAGCCCCCTGCCATTTCCAGCAATGACCTCAAACACTGATGTTACACAAAGAGAGGCACAAGGGACATTTCTGAGCATTCTCCCAGATGACCTGGCCTCTGCCTGTGATGCCACCAATACCTGCTGGGCTCCTGTTCAGACCAGCTCCCCTGCCAGCTCCTCCTGTGCTGGTCCCAGTTCTGGGACAGGATGCCACAGGCCTACTTTGCCCTGCTTCTCTCCTCGAGATAAACCAAGTGCTCAGCAATCATTCAGCAGGAGGTCATGAAATTACTCTCACAAGTGGAGAAGGACCGGACTGGGACCTCGAGACCTGAACAATGGCACTGAAGCACATTCTCTGGGTTCCTTGTATCTTCCATACATGCCAGATTGGGTGCTGGAGAGCTGGCAGCCCAGAGCCACCAGGAAAGGACAATTTTAAAAGAAAGAAAACAAGTCTCTCTATGGTGAAGGGCTTAGAAAAGGAGAGGCCCAGAGGGGACTTAGCAGAAAAGCCCATCCCCAAGGGGCCCACCTGCCCATAGCAGCTTCTCCAGCAGGTCAGCCCATCCCCACCTCATGAAGCAAGCCCCATAGCTGTCTTGTCCCGCATCACCCCCTCCCCCAATCCCATGTAAATGCTAGAATTAATTACCTCCAAGTCCACACTGCACGGTGCTGCTACTAGGAAGCCACATTCTTGCCACACTTCTCTCAGATCAGAGCCCAAGCTACCTTTGCTGCTCCACCTTCATGCCTCCTCACCCTGCCCCCCCATCAGGCTACCACTCTGAGCCCTACTGCCGTCTGCCCTGTTCTATCCCAACTTATCAACATTCTTTTCCTTCTGAGCTACACTGTCTCACAGGGGCCCCCCAACTATAGAATTTGAGAGAGAGGGAACCCTCTAAAACCTCTTCCTCTCAGAACCAGCACACACACACACACACACACAATAGTAGTGAGGCTCTCAAATAGCATCCCTACACTCATCAATTACCTAGCAGCCCCAAGCCTCAGGTCAGCCTTGTGTCCTTTTCTGTACCCCTACCAACCAGGTTCTCTCAGGTCATCCCAGAATTTGTTCTCTGCTGCTAGGACCCCATTGTTAGTTGACCAGATATGTCTCATCTGAACCCCAAATTCAGATGTGGCTGGAGTATTTTTCCCCAAAAAAACTTCTAGCCCCGTGCAAATCAGCAGATGCAAATTTCACTCCCAGGCTAGTCCCTGACTCCCTCTAGCCAAATAAATTCAAATCTCACAGGCCACCCTGGGCCTGGTGTGAGTTGTGACTGTCCCTCTGCCAACTGAAGGGGTGTCCCTGGACAAGTCACCTAACGGAAATCTCATCTCCTGTAAATTTCAGCTTGTAAGATCACATGGAAATCATGTTTGTGAATGGGCTTTGCAGTTGCAAAAGGGTGTAAATATGAGCTACAATTGCTGTTCATATCACCATCACTTGATGGTTTCAAGTTCAGACCGCCTCCATTTCCTCCCTGCCACCACTCCCTGTTCTCCAGGCCCAGGCACCGCCATGGCTGCCCAGCCCAGGAGCCACAGCCTGCCGCCTCAGCCAAGAGTGCTCAGTAGTAATTCAAAGGCTGTTTTTTCCTCTGCACTTTATAGTAGTTCAGAAAGGAGAGACACAGCCATAAATTGTGTACAGAAAGGACGATGTGTCACCAAAGGGGCTATTATCTCTTTAGAAGTCAAGCAACATAGATTAGGATGGAAATTATTTGGGATCTTCATCAGTCGGCTGAAATTGTTCAAGGCTCAGCAACACACTGAGGTTTGCTGCCAGGTCATTGATTTTAGTGCTGTGTGTGTGTGAGAATGTGAGTGTGTGAGAGTGTGAGTGTGTGTGAGTGTGTGTGTGTGTGTGTGTGTGTGTGTGTGTGTGAGTTTGCATCTGTACGCTCCATATTGTGTTGAGGCTCTAAACCACATGTGTCAAACACAAGGTCCGCGGGCCAAATCCAGTCCGCCAGGCCTTGCAATGTGGCCCGCACCGCGCTGTCATCGCTGCACTCCGCTGTCAGTTTATGACATTGTCAGTTTATGACTGTTCAGTAAACCATTCGGCCCGCGATTTAGGCTGGATTTTAGATTTTGGCCCCTTCTCTGATTGAGTTCGACACCCCTACTCTAAACAAAGAAGAAAAACAGAGACCACTTCACATTCTCTGCCAGCTGAGATTGTCCCAAAAGTCTGGGCCTGGGGGTCCTCAGTCTAATTGTCTAGCAAAGTCCTTCCAGGGCCACAGGGAGGTCTCACAGGACAGACCATGGAGAGGGGGAGAAGGCTCAGTGTGAAATTTCTGGGGAACACAAGGAGCCATGGGACATGCTACAGCCAAGGACAGGGCAGCCTGATGCCTAAGGACATCATTAGAGACAAGGCCCGAGACCACTATGGTTCTAGCGGTGCCTCGGCCCCACCTGGCCTGGGATCCATTGCCCAGCCTTGTCTGCTGGGCTCCTGGGTCAGGGCAAGGGACCAAGAATAAAAATAGGATAAAAGCTGGTCTTTATCAAGTGCTTACTACATGCCAGACTCTGTGGTGTGTGTTTTATGTGCATTATTTCATTTGACCCTACAATAATCTTATGAACTAGGTTCTGTTATTATTCCAGTTAACAGATGGGCAGAGTAAAGTTCGCCATTGCCATGAACGAGTGACTTATGCAAGATTACAGAATCCGTCACAGGGCAGCCAGAATTCCGTCTTGAGTCTTACTCTTAACCGGGATGAGGAACTATTTTTTGCCAAGGGCCACTGGATATTTATAAGATCACTAGAGGCCCAATGCATGAAATTCATGCAAGAGTAGGCCTTCCTTCCCCTAGCTGCTGGCACCAGCTTCCCTCTAGCACCCAGAACCTAGGCTTCCCTCTGCAGGATAATCATGTGGCGCCCCCAACCAATCGCATTGCACCTTCCTTGGCTGGCCTGGCACCATAGTGTGGTTCCAGATGGTTATCCGGATGGTCGTTTCACTGTTCGGCCATTCAATTTGCATATTATACTTTTATTATATAGGATTCTCAGGCCATACAAAATTACCAACTTAAAAATTAGCCTGCTGTATTTGGTCAAACATTTAATTAACTCACCCCTAATGCTTTGGCAGGGACAGACCAAATGATTCCATGGGCCTTACCTGCCCTGTGAGCCGGACATTCCCCACCCCCACTCCCCACCCCGCTCTGGAACCAGGAACAAAATTGGATCTCGACAGTTCAGCCCAGTATCCAGGGTCTGACCATGGAGAGTGTAGACATGTAGGACAGAACTCAACACTCAAGTTCTAGGCTGGACTACCTGGTTCAACGTCCAGCTCTAATAGTCACTAGCTATGTACTTTCATCTCTCTGTGGCTCAGTTTTCCCATATGTAAAATGGGTACAATCCACTTCATAGAACTTCAATGGAGATTTAAGTGAAGTAATATGTGTAAAGTCATTTGAGTATCTGCCATGTGTAAGTGTTCAATAAGTGAGTGTTTGAAACAGGGGGAATTTAAAGAGGCTAATACGTTAACAGGAAAAATGAGACAACCCAGAGATTAGTGACCACAAGAAGCCAGCAACAGCCTGGGCTGGAGAACAGAGGAGGAGGTGGGGTAAAAGGACACAGGGACCTTGGTAATCCAGCAGGCCTGGACTTCTAGCAGACCTATTCACTAAGGACTGAAAACTTGAGGAGAGGCAGCAAGTGTCTGAAACCCCAAGGCAGGGAGAGAGAAATAACACCCTGGCCTCTGGTCCTCTCTCCTGACAGTGCCTCCCACAAGCTGAACCAGCCGCAAACCTGCTGGCCCAGAGCTTGGGAATCCCCACCTGTGGGGTCAGCTTCTGCCAGAGCAGAGCAGGGCCAGGGCAGCAGTGAGTCAGAGGGCAGCAGGCTAGGAAAGGTGGCCTCTCCATGGTTGGAAGGACAACATCCGCACTCCCTGGCATGGCCCCAGCCTGCCTCTCTACCCCACAGGCCCCAGCCTGCCTCTCTACCCCACAGGCCGCTCTGGGCTCCCATCCATGCCTGCCTCAGGGCTCCATGCATGTCTCCCCCTGGCCCTCTCCTCCCTTACTCATTCTTCATATCTCAGCTCAAATGTCACAGCCTGTGGGAGGGAGGCTTGCCCCCCAATCTAGAATGGGTTCCCCTGTTGATTTTCACTCCAATACCCTCTTTCTTCATACTACCTTTCACTGTCCACTTTGCCCAGCACCTAGCACAGGCCCTGGTGCACAGACCGGCAATGCCTATGTGTCCAGTGAGTGAATGAGCATGGGCCCAGCCTGCACATAGATGAACGCTCACAGGATCAAGCCTCTGGTCTGTGTGCCTGAAGGTGCCAGGCCCTTCAGCACCTCATCACCTCTCCCAAGTGCCCCAACAATGCAGCTCTACTATAAGTCACGCAAATGCCTCCCTTGTAGCCTCGAGAAAGCTGTCACAAAGCCACGCCTCTGACCCCTCCTTCTCAGTTATTCCGCATCCCCTACCCCAGGACCCCATTCCCCCCACTTCCCTAAGGAAGACACTTGGATCTGTCTCCTCATGAGCCTCCTTCCCTCCTTTTATATTTTTTGGCACCTTTATGTAGAATACACCTGGGTCAGCTTGGGGTCAGGATAATTTCACTTTTGAAGCTCCTGGAGTGGTTTTAAAATGTTGGAGGGTTCCTGGAGGTGCAGACTGGAGCCCCCCAGAAGCTCCCAGGGTCTCCTTTCCCAAGCCAGAAGAGGAGAGAGAACTGGAAGCAAGGGCAGCCAGCCGGCTCAGAGAAGAGGAGGAGGGATGGCAGGGAAGAGCGTGCAGGCTGGGAAGCTCGGAGCTGCCGGAAGTAGGCCAGGGGGTCTGTGCTGGGAATGTGTGATTAGTGCCACTAATCGTTTCAGCAGCTCAAAATAGGTTCTCTCCTCTGGGACCAGCCTCCCGGGCCAGCCGTGGCTTCTGATTAACTGCGATGCTGCTGCGGGGCTGCAGGCACAAAACAACTCGGGGAGGGTGTCAGGGCCCGACATAGACCCCAGGATCTATGCTCCCAGAGGTCCCTCCCCAGTTGTCACAGTTTGGGACATCCCAAGGCAGGGTTAGCCCAGGCCCCTCCCAGATAGCAGAGTGCAGCAGCCCTGGGGGTCGCTGGGTAATTGGCAGGGCCCCGGGCCAGCCCCGGAGGGTGGGGGGTAGTGATCTGGAGGAGCTCTGGCTTCTGGATGCCAGCCTTGCTTATTCTCAGGGTGCGGTGGCCCCAGGTGCTCTAGGGAGCTACCTTACATCTGCTCTCAGAGCAGCGTCTGCAGTGATTAGAAGCACCGGGCCCGTCCTCTCAGCCTCTGTCATCTCCCTGCTGCCGGACCAGGCAGTCATTTCCCGCCTCCTCTAAAGACTCTTGTTCAACATGGTTGCTGGGAAGGGGGGCCTGTGGGGACAGATCTAGAATTACACAGCAGTTAATTGCCTGGGCGGAGGCAGGGCCAGTGTGGGGCATGTCTGCCTCGGAGGCTGACTCGGGTTCTTTGCTGAAGGTCGTTAGAAGACAAGCTTCAAAGCCTTCACTCTGCAAGGCCATGCTGAAGACGACAAGCCGGCCAGGCCCGAGCAGTGGCCTCCGGACACAGGCCTGGCGTTAATTGGCAGCTATAGGAACGATGCAGACGAGATGCCATTCCCCAGGCCCCTTTCCCCAGAAGTCCTGAACCCTCTCTTGCCTCCGTCTGATTTTTCCTGGTCTCCAGGGTCCACTTCGGGCCTCATTCCCTCTGGTCCTGGCTGCACTGCACCAGCCAGGCATGTATAGGCCAGGAGCTGCTCAGTGGCTGAGCAAAAGGCAGTGGCTGGCCGGGTTCTGTGTTGGAGAAATAGGAGACCACATCCACTGACTTTCCCTCAAGAACCCAGCTGAGTGTCCAAACTGCCCCTGCCCCCCCAAAAAAGTGATGCATGCCAAGTCCAGGCCTTCTCTGGAGTGGGGTTGGCACCTCCAATGTGCAGGGGAATGGGGTGTGAGGATATGCCACAGGTGGCCTTAAAGGAGCCATCACAGGGGGTTACAAAATTCCAAAGGGGCCAGTAAAGGAAGAGCTAATGCCAACCCCACATGAGGCAGTTTGGAGGGGGCTGCCCAAAAGCTGGCCCAGAGAAGTGCCAAAAGCCAGCAGGACAACTGCTTTCCTGGCTGGTGCCTTAGTCCCATGTGAGGATGCCCTCTAAACCCTGAAAGGACCCTGGAGAGAAGACACCCAGGTGGACAGAGACAGCAGGTGGATGGAGACCGGCAGAGCGGAGGGCACCACAGCCAGGCAGAGAGATCCCAGCTGTGGACAAGCACCAGTGCTCTCTCCCCCCGCTCCCACAACACCCTGGTGCTTGGGCACAGAGAAGTCCTGCCAACCAGCCTGGGGAGCCTGGGTGGGCACCTGCCCAGGGCTGGCATCAGCTGCTTCCCAGGGCAGCCCGGGCACAGGAATGTCATGGCAGCCTTGGGGGAAGCACGCAACCTCTAGTGCTTGGGAGGCCCACAAAGGCTGCCTGTCTGTTCACAAGCCTCCTCCCCCATGCCTGTTAGTGGCCTGGAATTTTGGTCTTGGCTGTAGCAACATGACTTTTGCCCCCTGAGATCACTGTTAGGGAGGCTGGCCAGGCCAGCTGCAGCCACCCACAGCCAGCTCCTCGGGCCAAAAGCAGTGAGGCAACTCTCAGTGAGAGCTGCCACCCTGCCAACCAGGGTGCACCGATGTGCACACACATCCACACACACTGTGTAATACCGCTCCATGCTCAGTACATATCCTGCTCACTAGTCCTGATTCCCAGCTATTCCATTTGATCATTTCAGGGATTTGGCTTCACATGAGAACTTGACCCCCAATTTAAGAGTCCCAGTTCAGAATGCAACATCGTCTCTCAGTTTGTAGATGGGTGAACGGGATCTAAAAAGTTGTCCAAAATCACAGTAGCCCTTACCTTACGCCTCTTTGAGGCATGAGGGATTTGTCTAACATTAACTGTGGTGTCAGACCCTGGGGGCTACAACACAAACAGCGTGCAGTGTCCTTGGAGAGAGGAACACTCACAATTGTAGTCTAAGGACCAATCAGAGGTAACACTCATTCCATCTGGAAGGCCAGGGACTCTTCACAGAGCAGGTGGCAGTGAACCTGAGTCTTGGAATCAGGGCCACAAGCAGTAAGAACTTTCCATGCACCGAGCGGAGTAGGTGCTCAGCAGAGTCTCGATTAATCCTGACACCAATCCTACAGGGTAGATGTTTTTCTCATTTCCACTTCACAGACAGGAGAGTGAGCCTTAGGGGAGGCGGCCCTATCACACAGCCCCCGGGGGGAAGGGAGGGAGTAAGACTAGAATCAGAACCTCAGTGTGTGACTCCAGGACCAGCCCTCTAGGTCACCAAGCTGTACCACCGCCCATAGTTGGAAGCCAGAGAGTTTCAGTAATGTTTCCAAGCATGAAACTAGGGGAAGTGTGTCTAAGGCACCAGCACAGCATAGCATAGCAAACACAGGGAGGTTGAACAGCATGCTATCCCGGCAACCTGCAGGAGCCAAGTATAGCACAGGCAGGAACTGCCACTCATGAGGCAAATGGCATTGGATTATGGGGCATGTGAACTAGGAAATCTAGACTTGGACCTGTGATAACAGAGAGGAATTTCAGGGATTTAAGCAGGAAAGTAGCATAGTTAAGTTTTGCTTGTTGGCAAGATCAGCTCCAGACTAACAGGAAAAAGGCTGGAGACAGAGATCAGTTAGGAGGCTATGGCCAGGAACAGAGGTAGGAACTCTGGGGATGAATTCACCCCCCAATTGGATATGGGTAAGAGAGAAAGAGACTGGAGTCTCAGATGACTCCTAGGGGCTGACACCCCAGAGGACAGAGGTTGAAGGTGGCAATAGAATAGGTGCAGTTAGGGGCAGGTTGGGTGAGAGGAGAGGCACTTGAGTGGAGCTGTCTGTGGGAAGTTCAAGGTACAGTATGTGACGTAGGAGAGAGGCGTGGCCAGGAGATCAGGGTGGGAGTAGGTGGAAGGAAGGCCATGGAAGAGCCTTGGTCTGGTGAAGGGGTGGGAAGAAAAGGAGAGAGGGGACTCTGGGAGGTTGTGGTGTGAAAGCACTCAGCAGAAGAATCAACAAAGATAGTCGGAGGCAGTCAGAGAGCTGAGGGGAGAAAGAATCAGGGCAGAGGAATGGGTCAGCTCTAAGGGGTTTAGGAGGAGATGAGGAGCTGGTTAATTGATGCGATGGGAAAGTCAGGGGAGGTGTGGGCTGCAAAGGAACACATTAGGGGTCATGCATGGCTTTGTCATTGGAATGGTTGTGTGAAAAGAAAACAAGAAATGAAGTTAGAGGTGAAAGGGGAGAATGAGATGCTGGTAACATGGCTGAAGGAGAGCTATCTTCATTAAATTTGACTCTTTTAAATTATGTAATAATGGATTCCTATGATAGAATGTATGCAAAATAGTGACCTTGTCATTTAATCTAAAAACCAGAACATCACATCACTGGTACCAGGGTTCCAGAGCCTGTGCTGCTCCCGACTGCCTCCCCATTCAGGAGATTTTTTTTTTAATATATTTTATTGATTTTTTACAGAGAGGAAGGAAGACAGATAGAGAGTTAGAAACATCAGCCGGGACCGGTTTGGCTCAATGGATAGAGCGTCGGCTTGGGGACTGAAGGGCCCGGGTTCGATTCCGGTCAAAGGCATGTACCTTGGTTGCGGGCATATCCCCAGTGGGGGATGTGCAAGAGGCAGCTGATCGATGACTCTCTCTCATTGATGTTTCTAACTCTCTATCTCGCTCCCTTCCTCTCTGTAGAAAAATCAATAAAATATATATTTAAAAAAAAAAAAAAAAAGAAACATCAATGAGAGAGAAACATTGATTATCTGCCTCCTACACCCCCCCCACTGGGAATGTGCCCAAAACCAAGGTACATGCCCTTGACTGGAATCAAACCTGGGACCTTTCAGTCCACAGGCTGACTCTCTATCCACTCAGCCAAACTGGTTTTGGCAATCCAAGAGATTTTTAACAAGCTGGACCAGGCTGGAGCAGGTAGAGAAATGTAAAGAAGAACCATTAACGTGGGCGGGCCTCAGAGGGCTGCACACCAGGCAGAAGTGGGATAGGAAGGGCTATGAGCACAGGAGAGATGAGTGGGCAGCAAAGTTATTTCTCGCCCTGAGCCAAGAGGAGAGGAGGTGAGGGTCGATGTTTTATTTGAATGAGTTGGAAGCTAATGAGAATGGAGAGCTGAGAAAGATTATTCCAGATGACCCCCATCTTCTCTTCAATAGAATAATAATAATAAATGGACCAGTAATGAGGAGAGGAGCTTGAGGAAAATGAACTGACCAGAGACACATGAAGGCTATTGCCAAGCAGAACTGAGGGCCTGGCCAGGGCTTCTGGAGTGGCTCCCAATTATACTCCAACTAGTGGCCCAGTGCATGAAATTAATGCACATTAGAAGGCAATTAATTAGAGGAAATAATTTAATATTGCTATTTGCCCTTTCTCTATAATAGAAATGTCAGAGATGAAAGAAAGTTAGTAAAATGTACATGGAAAAAAGACCCAGAGTCAAGTCCGCGCCCTCCCTCAGTGCTCAAAATTGCACAATACCCATACCTGGCCAGGCCCACCCCCATTGGGTAAGATCCAGACGCAGTCAGCTCCCCAGTCAAGCCCCGGTGGGCAGGAGGCGCAGCCTCAGATCCCCTGGCCCAGCACCAGGTTGGGGGGGGGGGGTACAGCCTCACATCCCAGGTCAAGCCCCACAGGGATGGGGGCACAGCCTCAGGTACCCTGGCCCAGCGCCAGTTGGGGAGGGGGGTAAGCATGGCCTGAGATCCCCCATTAAGCCCCACTGGGCCAGGGGCATGGCCTGAGTTACCCTGGCCAGGTGCTGGGGCAGGGGGTGTGACCTGAGGTCCCCCATCAAGTCCCACCAGGTGGGAGACATAGCCTGAGGTCCTCCATCAAGCCCTGTTGGGTCAGGGGTACAGGCTCAGGTCCCCTGGCATCGGGACAGGGGGCATACCTTGAGGTCACCCTTCCAGTCCTGACAGGTGGGGTGCATGGCCTGAGGTCCCCTGTCATGTTCTGCCAGGTGGGGAGTACAGCCTGAGGTCCCCCAGCCAAGCACCATGGTGAGAGGGGCGGCCTGAGGTCCCTTGTCAAGCCCCACAAGGAAGGGGGGCACAGGCTCAGGTCCCCTGTCCAGGCCCAGCGCCACACAGCCTCAGGTCCCTGCTGATTGCTCCTTAAGGCTCATTAAGGGAACTCAGCCTTAGCTGTGGGCGCCTCCATCTTTGTGACAGTGTGATGGTCAATTTGCATACTCTCTCTTTATTAGATAAGATTACATCCAATGTGCCCCTCCAGGATCTCCCAGGAAGGCAGAGGAGGATAGCTGAATTGACCCAAGGTGTGCAAGTCATCAGGGTATGTCTAGTCCAGCTAGAATGAATCCAGGCTGATGAATCCAGGCTGATGACAAGAATTTGTCTGGTTAAGAATTGGGTTGAGCAGATGCACCCTAGGAACCTGGCTACTCAGATTGGAACCTGATGCCAGAGATGAGGTGGGAGCTACCCTGAGGGCAAGGGGAAGAATCAAGGAGAGTCCCTCAGAATGAGGTAGGATCAAATGATACAATAAAGCACTCTGAGGTAAGTGTCAAACGAATGCTGTCAAGTGCTAACAGACTTTGCATCTGGCTTTGACATCTATCAGCTGTGTGGCCTTGGGCAGATTTTTTAACATCTCTGAACTCCAATGAACTTATTCGCAACAATTCCTCTCTCAGAGGAGTATCATGAGGCTCAAAGGAGAGAACTGTCCAAGCTCATTGCAAGCTGAATGCAAATGTCAGCCATGATGAATCAGGCAGGGAGGTCAAGAATGTTTTCAAGTTTCAGGCAGGAGTGGGACTCCGAGTTTGTGTGGCTGCCTTTCCCTCACTTTGCCCTTGTCCTTCTCAAGTCTCATTTGGTTGGTTTCTGACCAATCTCTAAGACCTACTGGAGTCGATTTGAATTCTAATCCGATCCTCCAAGGTGCCCCTGCAGCCTCAGCTGGGTGTCATCTATGAAATTAATGAGCGTGCTCTGTTTCATCATCTAGTTCATTGCTGGAAACATTAAATAGCCCAGGGCTCCAGGCTTCAAATTGCTCCAAATGGCCTCATGCACGTGTCTGGGGTTTTTGTTGAAGACAGTGTGACGGAGACCCTCCCGCCCCTGGATTTTAGCCATAGCCCCCTCCCTGACTCCATTCTCACCCACAGAGGTAGTTTTTCTGTGGCCCCAAAAGAGGACACCCTACATTTTGCAATAAACATGAAGCATCCCACAACTGCACTTCCCTGAAGACCACTTCTACCCAATTCTTTAGGAGACCTTGACCCACAGCCTGGGCCCTGACTCTCACTCTTTTCCCTTCCTATAGGGGCCTTCCAGTTATCATTCTCTACATCCATAATGTGTGGGGTGGAAGCAATAATTTACCACTGACAGGATTCTTGGGGTACCTGCTAGATATTTCTGGGAATACAACCCAACACTACAAATTTGCCTCCTCCTAGGTCCTAAGACCCAACTCCTGGAGACTGTACACCTCTCCACCTGCTGGCACCCTCATCCTCTGTCTCTGCAGGCTCTCAAAGACAGCACCCAGCATTCCTTCAACCTACATGGGCTACCAGTGAAGTTCTAACCTCGGGCACAGGTGACACAGCCATTGATAAGGCAAACACATGTTGTCTATATGGATATTCCAGCCCAAGCTCTTCTCTGTCTCCCCTGATGTCCTGAAAGAGTTGCTCTCCACTCCTTTGCATCCTAGTTGACAAATATTACACAAACTTCTTTCCTACAGCCCTGGGAAAATTGCCTTCTGCTGATCTCTGTTCCAGTTCCAGCCCCTGTCTCATCCTGAGCTCATCCATATCATTTTTCTACCACGCCTGCCCTTTTCTGTCATTCACCACCTGCCTGTCTAGTGCCAGGACATATACTCCATCTTTCACAGCTCCTAAGAGACACAGCTACCCCTACCTACTCCTCTCTTTTCCTTTAGGTCTCCATCTTATCCAACTCCATCTAATGAATTAGTCAACATTAATTTGCATCTACAAAGCAGCTGCTTGCAACTCTTCTCTGTGGCCCCAAAGGAGTCTGGCTTTGGAACTTGTATGATTGGGGAGGATGCTGGGCACCAGATTTTGATGACTCTGTGCCTCACATCTCAAGACAGGCGATCCATGCTTTTTCTGGGGGGCATTGGGGAGGGTACCCCAGAACTCCCTTCATGAGGGACAAGACCCATTGCCCTTGGGATTCACTGGCTCATCAATTCCACAAGAAACAATTGTGACTGCACCTGACATGGCGCTAAGCACCAGGAATCTAGAAATGATTAAGACATACCACCATGAAAGTAACATGATACTAACATAGAAACAGATGATGATAAAAGCTGTCCATAAAGCACAGAAGAAAGCATTCTTTTTTTCTTGAAAAGATCAGGAATATTTCACAGAGGTGACATGCAAAGACAAAAAAAGTTGAAGAAAGGCTGAAACCAGTTTGGCTCAGTGGATAGAGCATCGGCCTGCAAACTGAAAAGTCCGGTTCGATTCCAGTCAAGGGCATGTACCTTGGTTGCGGGCATGTCCCCAGTAGGGGGTGTGCAAGAGGCAGCTGATCAATGATTCTCTCTCATCGATGTTTCTAACTCTCTATCCCTCTCTCTTTCTCTCTGTGAAAAAAAACAATAAAATATATATTTTTAAAAAGTTGAAGAAAGTATAAGCAATGACGTTAATCTTGGCAATCTGTCAACTCTACAGAGAAATACTTTTACCTACCCTACTGAGCATGCCGAGCAGATGAGAAGTGTGTGTGTGTGTGTGTATGTGTGTGTGTGTGTGTGTGTGTGTGTGTCTATGTGTCTATGTGAATCTAAGTACATGCATTTGTACCTGTGCCAGTGCATGGTGGCCATGGGAGGAGGAGTTGGTGTCAGAGTTTCCTTTCCAGAAATGATAGAAGACCCAGAGAAGGAAGCACTTAAAGGGCTAAGGGCAACCTCAAAAATCTTTGCTAGCCACCCTTCACAACTTTATTTTTGTCGCCATCTAACCAACAGCCTAAAAGAGACGTTATCTATTCTACTTTCTGAGCATCTGCTGCATCTGTGTGTTTTTCCCTGCTGCATCATCACTACCTAAATGGACCCTCATTGTCTCTCATCTTGATTACTACTGCATCTGTCTCCTACCTGGTCTCCCCACAGCCCCCAAACTGTCCCTCTTACAAACTGTTTCCCATGGCAGCCATGGTGTTCTTTCTGAAGTACAAATCATATTCCTTCTCTTCTTCAGTGGCTCCCCATTGCCCTTTGCCTAACAAGGCCCTCTGTTTCTGTGGATCTCTCCAGCCTGGTATCTCATACTCTACCCCAAACCCAGGCTTGATGGCCAGCCATACTGCATTGTTCTTTCCTGCGTTCCTCTCCCAAGTGCCCTTAGTTCTTCCTGAAGCACCTTTCCTCTTTGTAACCCTTTACTCCTTCTAAGCATGGCTGACCCGGAGTCAACCTTGAGGGCTCAGCCTCGATTTCCTGGCCCCTTTCCTGGCCTCAGTCTGAGTGAATGCCCCCTTCATTACAGGGCATCATGACCACCTGTTTAGTCAGCTGATTCCTATTAGCCTGTAGCTTGGGAAAAGGCAGAAAAGGTACCTGTGTTGGAGGCTGTTGTGTCTGCAGGTCCAAATAAGGGCTTGTTGAGTTAGAGGTTTTCAGTTGAACTAACCAGATACGCTGAGATTCCTTGGTAGGCTCCTCCTTCCTCACTAAAATAATGCATTGTGGTAGTTTCTCCAGAAAAGTAAGAGAATCAAACCTAACCAGAGGTGGGGAGGACCTTAGAAGTCATCAAGTTAAAATCACGAAGTCAACGGAGGAATTCAGGCCCAGAGAGCAGCAAATCCCCTGTGGGTATAGGAATTAGGATAATTGCTGCTCTAATGATGTGTGATTTGTAGATGTAAATTAATGTTGGCTAACTCACTTGCAAGATGGAGACTGAAAGGGAAAGAGAGGGGTAGGTAGGGTTGGTTGTCTCAGGTGGGAGAGGGTAGGAGCCTTGAGAGATGGAATGTCTGTGAAGTCAGTCCATCAGTACCCACCCCATTCCCAAGCAACACAACCCCAAAGAGTCCTGTCTGTTACAGATTACAAAGCATTTTCTCATCCTCCTCTCATTTCTTGTTTGAGCCACACAGCTCCTACAAAATTGGTTGGGCCGTTGCCCTAATGCCCCCATTTTATTGATTAGGGAATTGAGGCCCGGGGAACCTGAGCCATAAGTCCTGGGATTGGAAGACAGCTCCTCTGAATTCAGACTCCCTGCTCTTCCCCCTCGGCACACAGCTGCTAGCCTTTTGCCCTTTCCCCACCATAGGGTTGGATGCCAGCAAAGAGCAGAAGGATGCAGCTAATGCCATGTTGCCATGGCAGCACATCTCCAGGATGCTGACAGGGTAATAACCCAAGAGCCCACAGGAGGAACCTCCACTGCCCAACCTACACTCTGTCCAGAGCTGCGCGAGTAAGTGGGCAGCAGCATCTCTCAAACTTGCTCGCGTTCAGCCAGGTGCTTGACCTTATTTAAGAAAATTATTTTTCATCCAGTCTCATGGGCAATGGTTTATGTCCTGACTTTTGAAGATGAGATTGGGAAGCTGGAGTTGACCTGACACATCCCTCCAGTTCCCCTATGCACACTTAACCATTCTGCCAGAACTCATATCTTTATTCCTAAAACCTTCCTTTCACACAGGGCAGGCAGCGCCTGCCTGCGCTGTGCGGAGCGTGCACTTCAGCTTTTATATTACCCAGAGGAATGAGCTGCTATTATGAAATCATTAAATTAATAACTTGGTAATATAGGCAGATATATAAAACAATCTGTTCGTAGAACAAAAGAAATTACTATATTCCAAACATTCATAATTTAATTTAACAGCAAATTAAAGTAGCATACATAATTTTAGCCTCAAAATGTCAATAGAATTATGTAAATACAGCAGCGAGTCCTGTTGCCGAGTGCGCTCCTCGCTCACGTGTGCTGTCCCAGCTACGAACATTCCCCTCCTGTAGGCTCCTCTTCTTCACAACAGAGACGCAATTGACAGAAATAGATGAGGGGCCCAGCTTTTAATTAAGAATTTATTAAACATTCAGAGAGCTGTAGAGGGGAAAGATAGAAGGCAGTGCTCGCTGCCAGTGCATCCTTGGATGCTGAGCTAACAGCAAAGTCACAGAGTAGAGGGGGCCAGAGAGGCTGCGCCAGGACTCCCTCGGAAGAACAAGTGTCAGAGGCCACCACCTGACCCAGGTCTCAGGATCTTAAAGAGGAGATGGGTCTTAGGAGTGCAGAGATGAAAGCGTGGAGGAGGCTGCTGGCTGGTGTGAGTGATCCTGGAGGAATGGCCAGGACAGGGGAGCTAGTCTCCTGCCCCAGCATCTGGCAACAACTGTCTCTCAGCCCAAAGGCAGCTCTGAAGTGGGGAGGGAGTAAGGTACGTGGGAAAGGCTCATTCTGGTCAATGTCACTGAACCGAAGGGGATGGAACTGGAAGTGTGGCTGTGCCCAGGGACGGGAAAGGGGTGTGGAGGGGGGGAGACACCACCACTGTGAGCCCCGATTCCCCTCCCAGGAGCTTGGCAGTGGCTCCTGTTCGGGCAGAATGCGTACAAAGGGCTTCTCCTGTGAGCTGACTTCACCTTCACCCCATGCTCTTCTTACCTCCGGTCCTGCTATCGTGAATGGTTTTCCAAGGACAAAGATATGCCAGCAACATGGACTTTCAACACTGGAATGGAACTGTCAGTCTGCAAGTCCAGCCCATCTACAACAGAGAATTCAGCAGTTTCAGGGGTCTCACATATCCCATTGCTGAACCCAATGCTGTGAGTCTCTGGTCGAGTGAAGACATTAAGCATGAAAAGATATAGATAAATAGCAACATATCTCATGCCCAAGGTATGGGACAGAGAGTAAGATAGGAGTTCACTGAAAGCTCCCTGGAGGAGGGGAAGCATTGAACTTGAAGGATAGTTAAACCTTAGATAAGGAGCTAGGAGGAGAAATAAATGAAGCCAATTTTTTTTAAAAAATCAGAAGTATGATGCGTGTACTAGTAGATGGATGGAGGGTAGGCAAGGACAGGAGGCAGCCATCCTATTGGGAAAGGCCCTGAATAACAAAGGTTCTTAAACAAAAGCATATAAAACTTATATCCTCTTAGAAATATTTCTTTTCTGCGAGCATGCAATGTGAACTGGAGGAGGGAAGATTAGAACCAGATAATCCAGTTAGTAAACATCCTAGTAGTTTAGGAGGGAGGGGAGCAGCAACAAGACCAATAAAATGGTCTAAACAGGCACACAGGGAGGGGACAGGCAGAGACAGTACGGAGATGCCTCGATGGGACTCCTGCACTGATAAGTTAGTCTTCACAGGGTAACTGCTATAACCAGCAGCCACAGAATTTAAGTGGCTTAACAAGTAAAGGTTTATTCCTCACTCACGAGACAGTACAACGCAGGTGAATGGAGGGGCTTCATCCGGACAGTCCATCAGGCTCCTCCTACTTTGTGGGTACAACACAGTCCACCAAGTCCTCCACTGGTGCCTGCACTCTGCATATAGCCAGCAGACGAGGAAGAGCGAGCATAGAAAGTTGTATAGATGCTTTTATTGCCAGCCCGAAAGGCGGTAAACATCCTCCATCCACGTTTTGCTGGCCAGAGCTCGTTTATCTAACGGGACGCTAGGAATAAACTACGTGGACTGGCTGCCCAGGAGAATAAGGGAAACAATCTCCCAGTCTCTATGGCAGTTATGAAGGGAAAGAGACAGGAAGTCAGAATCACTGTTTTCAGTCCTGGGAACTAGAAGATTGATGGGGCCATTAATACACACAAGCAAATCCAGGAGGGAAAGTACAAAGATCGCAAGCTTGGCATTGTACATCCATCTGTCTAATACTTAAAACAACCCAAGAGAATTGTAAAATAGATTTGCTCAGATGCGTAGTTGCAATATTACCCCAGAAACTTAGCATAACAATGTGACTCTTTCTCACATGATGGGAGAAATAATGTGCTTAGATATGACACCAAAGGCATAGACAACAGGATGAACTTGCACTTCATCAAAATTTATAACTTTCATATATCAAAGTACACAATCAGGAGAATCAGAAGGCCTGGGAAAGAAGTCTGCAAATTATTTACAGGAAAAAGGGTTAATATCCAGAATACACAAAGAACTACAATTCAACAACCCAACCAAAAACAACTCATTTCAAAAATGAGCAAAAGACTTAAGACATTTCTCCAAAGAAGATATACAAATGGTCTATAAACACACAGAAAGATGCTCGACACAACTCACCATCAGGAAAAAGTGAATCAAAACCACACTGAGATGTCACTTCCTACCCATCAGGATGGCTATTAAAAATAATAAAACAGAAAACAGCAAGTGCTGGTGAGGATGTAGAGAAATCAGAAGCTTGTGCGTTGCTGGCATAATGCAAAATGATATAACCACTGTGGCAAATTGTACAATGGTTCCTAAAATAATAAACATGAAACTGTGGTATAACACAGCAATTCTACTGGGTGCATACACAAGAGAGTTGAAAGCAGGGATTTGAATAGATATTCAGACCCCTATATTCATAAAAACATTCTTTACAATAACCAAAAGGTGGAAGCACCCCAAATGCTCATCGACATATGAATGGATAAACAAAATGTGGTTTATAAATACAATAGACATTATTCAACCTTTGGACATATGTTATAATATGAATGATCCTTGAGAACATTATGCTAAATGAAATAAGCCAGTCACAAAAGAACAAATGTTCTATGATTACATTTATATGAGGTTCCTAGAGTCATCACATGCATAATAGAGACAGAAAATGTCTATGAATGGTAGATGCCAGGGGCTGGGAGGTGAAGAATACAGACTCTCAGTCTGGGAAGATGAAAAAATTCTAGGAATGAGTGGTGGTGATGATCGCACTGCAATATGAATGTACTTAATGCCACTGAAATATACACTTGAAATGATGAAAATAATACATTCTGTTATGTACATTTTATTATAATAAATAAAAGAAATAATGTGGGGTCTAGCCAGTGTGGCTCAGTATGAATCAGGAGATCAGGGTTCAATTCCTGGTCAGGGCAATATGCCAACATTGTGGGTTCTATCCCCAGTAGGGGGCATGTAGGAGGCAGCCAATCAATGATTATCTCTCATCATTGATGTTTCTATCCCTCTCTCCCTCTTTTTTCCTCTCTCTGAAATCAATAAAAACATATTTTTTTAAAAGAATAATCTGGGCAAATTCATCTTCTTTAAAAAAAAGAAAATGCAGGTTCTGTTACAACGGATTAGTAGAAAGATATGTTCTCTGAAGCCCTCTCCACAGTAGGTCTACCCCACCAGCGAGTCCATCTTTTCAGTTCTTCATCCCCAACCTGTTCCTGCTGAGTTCATCCCAGAGTCTTCGTGCACAAACTCTCAGGAGCCAGCGGAAAAATCTCACTGTCCTCCTCTTCTCGTCCCTCCAGTAAGCCTCCAGGTCCCACAGGTAAGTCTCTCATTCGTCTTTCCTTTTCTGTCCATCACATCAGTCACTGCTTCCTGCTTCCGTCCTCGCTTCACAAAGCTTAGCTCGCCATCTTTCATACTGGCAATTCAGACAGCCTCCCAGTGCGCCCCCACCTTTCCTATCTCATCCAAGCTTCCTCTCCGCAGGAAGCCATCTTCCTAATCCTTTGTTCTCACTGTGCAAAGGGTTTGTACTCACCTGACCCTCCCTCTGGGCAGGTGCACTTCTACTGCCCTGTTTACAAAAGAGGGAAGTGAGGATTGGAGAGCTTCAGTCATTATGTCAAGGTTACAGAACTGACAGGTGGCAAAGCTAGGGTCCCCGCTCAGGGCATTGAACACCAACTTATACTAACAGCTGACACCCACTCAGAGCTAACTACATGGCTGGTGTGGTTCTAAATGCTTTGCACCTACCAACAGCCCCTAAAACAAGACAGCTGTCAGCCCCATTTTACACTGGGCTGCTCAGGATGGAGAGAAGTTAAGTAATTCGCCCAAATTTGCAAAGTTGGCAAAGAGATTCAAGACCGGGGCAGTCTGGTCCTCAAATTACCTGCCACAGACCGTCTCATCAGGTTAGGTCATGCCCCCTCCTCCAAACCGACCTGAATAAAGTTCGCCCTCTGTAACCCAGCCCCTCTGGCCACCGTCAATGCTGTGGTCCACACACCCTGTGTCTCAACCATAGCCAACTAGCCATGCCACCCCAACACCTCCTACTGCTCCTTCATTCCGAGGTGTCCTTCAGAATCTCCCTGCCCAGAATGACTAAGCATCTCTTTACCAAGTTCAACTGACTGCTGTCCACTCTGAATGTCCTGCCTGAAATCTAGAACCCATTTATAATTCATTCATTTAACGTAATCCATCAAATACTTTCTGCGTCGAGTCTGTGTGCCATGTGCTGGGGACAGACTCAGTTCCCATCCTTAAAACAGGGCCAAACAAGTACCATCATTTGGTCCTACTCCATGGAGTTTTGAATATCATGAACAATTGATTTGCTATTGCTACATCCTGGGCTTCAAACTTCATGCCCGCCCCCCCCCTCATACCTTGATCTTGGTGGATAAACTCAGAAAATGTGTTCAATGAATCAATGTTTGAGTGGCTCAATACCCCCTCCACCCTCCCTGAATTACAAATGTCATAATATAAAGCTTAGCCTTCCTGAAAATGAGTCATGCACTGGAAGAATTGCGTGTCTTCCTATGTAAGATTGGCCTCTGTTAGACTCGCTCTGTCACTGCTCTGCTCATTTGCATAGCAGTCAACATTTTATAAAAATATTCACATCCATTTCCTCACTTGATTCTCCATGGTAAGGAAGTATAATCTTTTGCATTGGATTGAAATTAATTTCCTATATGTTCATAAGCATATTTTGATTGCTCCAGATTAAGTTGTCAAACCAAAGCAGTTAGCCAATTTAAACACAACTTCCCTCCAGGCGAAAACTACAGGGAAAGCACCTGGGCTCCCAGGGTCTTGGAACTGAGCAAGTCCTACTCTGTTCACTGGTGGCACCGACCTCACAAGCCATCAGCAGGTTGAAGGGAATAAGGGACTCACGGGACTTGGCACGGAGTAAACACTCAATAAATATGACCCAGGTAAGTTGTTCTTCACAAATAATAGTAGGGAGGCAAGAATTAGGCTGTTGAATGGAACAGGAAACTGAGGCCATGTAAAGCTGGGTTGAAGTCACAGAGTGAGTTTGCCCTGGTCACTCCTGGGCCTTCAATTCTATTAAGAATTAAAGTTTTAGTCTAATGCCACAACCCTTTAATACAATTCCTCATGTTATGATGACCCCCAACCATAAAATTATTTTTGTTGCTACTTCATAACTGTAATTTCACTACTGTTAATGAATCGTAATGTAAATATCTGTGTTTTCTGATGGTCTTAGGTGACCCAACTAGTGGTTCTCAACCTGCCTGCCAGGCTGAGGGAGTCCACCTGTGCATGAATTTGTGCACTGGGCCTCTAGTAAAAGATAAAAAGAGAAAAGGGAGCTTAGTTTTGTGTATCACGACCCACAGATTGAGAACCACTGCTGTAGAGCCTAAGACCATCAGAAAACACAGATATTTACATTATGATTCATTAACAGTAGCAAAATTACAATTATGAAGTAGCAAAGAAAATAATTTTATGGTTGGTGGTCACCACAACATAAGGAACTGTATTAAAGGGCGGCGGCATTAGAAAAGTTGAGAATCACTGTTTTAATCATTTGTGAAAGCTTAGTTCTTTATGGTATCCCTCCTGGTCCTTACTCAGATCCAAATTCAAGCCTGAACAACTGGGTACACTCAAAAACATCTTCCTTACCTTGTTTTGAGAGGTTCATTCAGAAGCGCCAGTTCAACATCCACATTTGAAAGGCGTGATGTTTCCATTGGTTTGAAAATAATTTGGTGTAATTCACACCAGTGTATTTTGATTGCTTTTGATTAAGTTGGACAAACTAAAGAAGTCTGTCGAAATTAAACATCAAAGTAAGCATCCCCTGTTCTAAGGCTTCTTGAGCATAATTATCAGCCTTGTCATTCTTGCTAAATATATCCATTATGTGACAGCCCCTATGCCAGTGTAGTAGTAATTAATACAGAATCCCAAAATCAATTCCAAAGAAATCCCCTAAAATCAAGCGAAGCTCATTTGCATAGCTTCTAAAGTGCATGAATGAATTGTTTTGAAACCAGGATTAAAAGAAGGGGGCTTTCACGGGTCAGGGTTTCTTTGTAAAAATAAATAAATAAATGTGGCTGCATATTTAATGTTGGTTTTTTTGTAAAGAAAAAAATAAGTGTTTGGTGGAAAATATGAATAAACAGGTAAATGGCTCTTTGGAGCTGTCACTTTGCAGAAAGCCTCACCCAAATTAATAGCAAATAATTAACCACCTGAGCAACTCATGTGCTGGGAAAAGTTCACGGGCAGCTTGGTAATGTTGCTGAAAATAATGACAATGGAAGTTAATGTTGTTTTTAATGAATGTGAGAAAATAATTTAAGTATTTTTATAAGAATTTTTTAAAAGCCACCCGTGCCTCCATTTGTTGTTTACTCTCCTTGAGGGAAATACCAGGGCAGCACTGGCCTGGAGCAGAGCAGCCTGGCTGCAAAACTGCTGGGTGGCCAACTGGCATGGCTCAGCCCCTGAGCATCGACCTATGAACCAGGAGGTCATGGTTCTATTCCAGGTCAGGGCACATGCCCTGGTTATGGGCTCGATCCCCAGAAGGGGGCAAGCAGGAGGCAGATGATCAATGATTCTCTCTCATCATTGATGTTTCTATCTCTTTTGCCCCCTTCTTTCCTCTCTGAAATCACTAAAAATATATATTTTAAAAAAATAATATATAATAAAGAGCTAATGCAAATGGTCATCACACCCTCATGCCAACATGCCCTAATGGCTCAGACACTCAACACTGGGGAGAGAGGAATGGGGACCAGCCAGGCACAACTGTTCTCCCGTGCAGGCCTAGTCTCCCCCAACTGCCCTCCCCTTGGCCAAACATGCCCAGCTCCACCTGCCATCCAGGTCTTTCCAGAGGGGGCAGCCTTCTTTAACTCCCTGAAAGAGAGGAGTGGGGACCAGTTAGGCACAAATGAACTTGTGAGAGAGGAATTGAGACCAGCCAAATTGCTGCTCGGGAGAGGGACAAACAGCATGCCCCATGGTCCCTGGTGCCAGCACCTACAGCTGCTACCTGGGCGAAGCCAGCTGCCCATGCTCCCCTGCAGCTGCGGCTGGCCTAGGCGAAGCCAGCCAGGGTCCTGGGTGCCTGTGGCTGGCTAGAGGGTGGAAGCCCAAGTCCCAAGTGCAGGGTGATGCAGAGGTGGTTAGGGGAAATCAGGCCAGCAAGGGAACAATTAGGCAGGCAGGCAGACAAGTGGTTAGGAGCCAGCAGTCTCGGATTGCAAGAGGGTTGTCCTACTGCCGGTTTAGCCTGGATCCTGATTGGACCCAAACCAGCAATCAGACATCCCCTGAGGGGTCCCGGATTGGAGAGAGTGCAGGCTGGGCTGAGGGACCTCCTGCCATAAATGAATTTTATGCACCGGGCCTCTAGTATATATATTTTAACTGTGCTGCTTGAAACCAAATGACTAGCACAGGATCCCATTGTCTGAAGTCTCAGTGTCCCCAGTGAAAAATGGGGGCAATCCGGCTCTGTTCCTGGCTCTCTCTGAGGAGTCGCCAGAGAGGGGGATGCACAGCTACTGCTCTATCAGAGCTTATCAGACCCTGATGGGGGGTTTTTGTTTGTTTTTTGGGTTGGTTTTTTGTTTGTTTGTTTGTTTGTTTTTTGCATTGTTACTTTTCATCCTTGCAATAACCTTATGAGAAAGTTACTATTCATATCATCTTTTTCTAAAAGTTTAAACAATCTACCTAATGAGGAAACTGAGGCTGGGAGGGGCAGCCTGGGGAGTAGTGCAGCTAGTTTATGGGAGTAAAGGGGCAGGAGGGGTAGAGCACGTAGCATTACATATGCAGTGATCCTGGGGCAGGGACCTCAGAAAGCAACGCCAGGACAGCGTGCAGAGCAGAAATTTCACTGCGATGCATGTGGCCAGTGAACGGTGCCGCGGACTTGATACTGAAGTTGGAGAACCCCGAGTGGGTGTCTCATGGGGGCTTCACAGGCCATTCTCCCTTCCTTCTCATCCTCTTCTCCCGGGCCTCTCACACGTGTGGCCTGCAAAATAAGCACTTATTATGCACCTCCCATACGCTAGGGAGCAGAGGGCAGAGCAAGTCATAAAGAGAAGCGGCGATTTTCAGCCTTTTTTGCCCCATGGCACACAGAAACTAACAAAATTCTGCAGCATACACAAAATATATTCTGTGCCAACTGACCAAAATATAGGTATAACTTTGATTCATTCCCACCAGATGGCTATTGCTGGGTTGGCCGTTGTCATTTTTTTATCTAAGAAAGAAGTCAGTGCCCCTGACTAAATAGTCAGCTATCACATGTTTTAAAAATTCTTGCAGCGCACCACGTGAGATTGCTGACACAGAGGAACGGGGCATACACAGAACGTGGAAAGAGAGCAGTGGGTGTCCCCTGCCCCACCAAAAAGATTCTGCACGCAAACACCTTTTCCTAACAGTTCCCCCGAGCCGCTTTGGGGGCTGGCTTCGTAGCTCACATGCTGATAACCTGCCCCAGGAGTTAAGCATGAGGTTGGCTGCCATCCCTCCACTCACTCTGAGGCCACTGCCCAGCCAAGCTCCACCTGCCACCCAGGTCTGTCCAGAGGGGGCTCCCTTCTCTAATTCCCTGAAAGGCCCCCTGCTGGCTATCGGAGGTCCTGCTTCTCATGGAATCCATTTTGGGGAATAATAATAATGAGAAATTGTATTTTGAGTGCCTAGTATGGCCCACACACGCTGCATTCCCTACAGGCATTATCCAGCTTACTTCTCACAGCAACTCAGTGTACACGAATATTTTTAATCTCTACTTACAGATTTTAAAACTAAGGCTCACAGAGGTGAAATAGATTCCTAAGTTTTGAGTGGCTAATGGTTGCAGCTGAGACCAAGCCTGGCTCCCTCCTGCTTAATGCCTGACTGCCTCCCTGTCCCCATAAAGCCAGAGACCCCAGGACCCCATTCCTGACTGGGGCCACTGGACTCCCATCTCTGCCCACCTTGTTTCATTTCCTATTCCCTTCCTAATAGTAAACACTAAACAGAGACATAAAATCAATCTAACCTAATAATAGAGTAATATTCAAATTAACCATCACTGAGTTACACCAGCCTCGCCCACCAGTCAATCAGAGTGAGTATGCAAATTAACACAACAAAGATGGCGATTAATTTGCATACACAGAGGAAGGGAGGAGTGAAAACTGAAGATGAAAGCAAGGCCGCTGTGGCAGCTGGAGGGAAAGCACTGGCAGAGCATGCTGGGCAGTGGGGCAGGCAGGGTGCCCTGCCCATCCCGCCAGCCCCACACTGCCCTGCCTGCCTTAGTGGGAGAGGTGGGGGGGGGGCCTGGAGAGCTGGGGGGGCTGGAGAGGTGGGGGGGCAGGAGAGGTGGGTGTGGTGGGAGGGAAGTCCTTCTGAAGTCTTGCAGGAATATTCCTGCAACAGGTGCCTAATGAGAAATAATAAGCATTGAAAAATGACTCCAGCCAAAACTGGTTTGGCTCAGTGGTAGAGCGTCGGTCTGTGGACTGAAAGGTCCCAGGTTCTATTCCGGTCAGGGGCATGTACATTGGTTGCAGGCACATCCCTGGTGGGGGGTGTGCAGGAGGCAGCTGTTCGATGTTTCTCTCTCATCGACGTTTCTAGCTCTCTATCTCTCTCCCTTCCTCTCTGTAAAATATCAATAAAATATATTTTTTAAAAAGAAAAATGACTCCATAAAAAGACAAACTTAAAAAGAGTAAAAACAAAAGTAGGCTTTATAAACGATTGGGCAGATTCAGCACGGGGAAGGGGGGGAGGGGTGGCAAGGCAGCCGAGGAGATAAGTCTGAATTTTAAAATCTCAAATAAAATCATGCCTGAAAGGTAGACCAGGCGCTTGATACAGGGAGCACGTGTTTTAAAAGATGGGGAAGGATTCATTCCCATGCTCCTTTACTCTGATGGGTAAAGTCAGCATTCATTACGAAGGTACAGAAAGACTTCCTGGAGGAAGTGGCATCTTAGCAGACCTTTGAAGCTGGGCTAGTGTTTGGGAGGACAGTCTTCTCAGGAAAAGATAGCTGTACAAAGGCATGGAGGCAAGATATGGTGCAGAATTTTGGAGGTTTGGGTGGCACTCAGACAGGATGGCACGAGTTGTTGACCCAGGGAATGGGTGATACACAGGGGCCAAGACTTGGTTTGGGATCAGCGAGGGAGAATCCCAAGCCAAGCCCAGGAGTTTGGACCAAGGTCAGGTGGCTCTGCACCATGGAACAAGGAAAGAGGGCCGAGATGTCCCACCAGCTTGAGGGCACCTGTGGCTCTGTCCCAGCCAGGGGCGCAGAAGGGCACTATCGCTGAGTCAAGGTCGTAAACCATGTGAGCTGCTGAGGCAGGACCAGGCTCGAGGAATGGAACACTTGGCTGTCAGGGCTCAGCCCAGTTTTGCTTCCCCGAGGGACTGTGTCAGGAGGATGGGAAGGCTCCTGTCCAGAGCAACAGTGCTCTGTGGCAGGATGTACGGAGCCTGACAGCTACTCACTGGCCTCTCCTCCGACAGGGAACCACTGGGGGTCAGCCCAACATGGCAGTTCGAGTGGGGAAGCAGAGGAGTAAAGAGAGCACCTGGGGAGTGAGGGCAGAGAGGGAACAGAGGAAAGGTGTCTCCTGTAATGACGGACGGGCAGCAGCCAAGGTCCTCAGATCAGGTGCAAACCCCAGCTCCTGCAGCAGCAGCCCCACAGTTCTTCCCATTATACCCACAAGTATCCCCTCCTCCCTGTCCCCAACACATACATGCAAACACACACACTCTCCCTCTTATGGGGACATTGGCACATGTCCCTTGCCACATGTGGACTCACACTCACATACACATTCTCACACACATGCACAGGCAGTCCAGCCTCAGCTGAGATGACTGAAGTTCTCATCAGTCTCAAAAAAATTAGTTAAAACATTTAAAAAAGACGACGCAGTGAATTTCCCCAGTGCTATCCTTACTCAGTGTACAGAGTACACGCCATTCTGAGATTACATCCCTTCTCTCTCCTTGTGTTTGGGGCCAGGGATGTTCAAATCTCCTTTCTTTCAGGAAAAGGTGATGATAAAAGATGGCTGGTGGGGTTCTTTATGTTCTTTCTTGGCAAAACACAAAGCTGGAGATCCTATATCGATTTCCAGCTGGTATTTATGTCTTAGATACCTGCACCCCAGAGCCAGGAACCCGCTGCCCTAGGCTGAGCCACATAGATACTGGACCAATCAGGCTCTCCTGCCGCCAGGCCTTTCATCCTGATCTCCCGAGGCTCTTGGATTGTCCACTCCCTCCCAGGTCCCCCTCTGGAAAGTGCCCGAGAACCCCAAGCCTGCACTGTGCCCCATCTTCCCTCCACCACCTTCCCTCCCTCCCTCCACCTCAGCCTCTGTGCCCTGGGGGTCTAGCCCTCCAAGCTTCACATTTTCAGAGAGTGGGCATGCCTGGTGCCTTTGAGTCAGGAGAGTCTGGGGTTGACAAGAAGTCTTCCTCATGCAGAGAGAGGGCCTTGCCTCCTAGCGAGGGAGCTGGGCAGTCACCATTCTGAGTGGCGCTGCCCCTAAATCCTGTCCCTCCCTTCCATGCGCAGCGGGTCCTTTGATGGCACCTTGGGCAGATTCTCTGGCGTTCTGGACCATTTTGATGAATGAAAAGCTCAGTCCATTGTCTGCTTCAGTGTGGGTCCATTTAAGGTGCTTCTCCCCTTCAGCCTGGACAGGCTGCAGCTCCAGGGCGAAAGGATGTGGTCTGGTCTTTCACATCTTTTTTTCCTCTCCCTGGAGGGGAGGGGGGTAAGGAGGAGAGGAAGGGTAAGATCCACCTCCATCCCCTCCCTCTTCTCCCGTGTGGGGCAGGGAGGCAGAATGAGAGCGGTGACAGCTTTTTATCGGGCTGCCTTCCAGTGGCATGAAAATCTAATGCACCGTGTGTTCCTCTAAGTTTGTGTGTGGAAACCTTAACCCCCATGTGACGGCATTTGAAGATAGAGCCTTCAGGAGGTAATTAAGGTTAAAGGAGGTTCTGAGGCTGGGTTCCAATTCTGTAGCGCTGGTTTCCTAACAAGGAGAGGGAGTCAAGCCAGAGATCTCTCTCTGCAAACACAGAGGACAGGCCACACGAGGACACAGCGCGGACGCGGCCGTCTACAAGCCCGGAAGCTGCCGCACAGAAGCACTTGGCCGGCACCTGGATACTGCAGCCCCCAGACCTGTGAGAAACAAATATCTGCTATTGAAGCCTGGTATCTGGTGATGGCAGCCTGAGCTAGGAATTCTTCTGATTCTCTCTGCTCAGCCTGGCCCCATGGACTATGCAACCTCTGACCCAGTGCCCGGTTTCCTTAGTGCATATCATGCCAAGTGAGTCCCTATGAGGCACCACTTGGGGCTCCAGGATTAGGGACAATATCCCATGGCATGGATCAAGGAAACAGGTTTTGCTGGAGAAAAGGAAATTTACAAGCCGGAGTGAGCCAGAGACGAGAAGGCACGGGCCCCCTCTGCCCACACAGAGCTGTCCGCTGGACAGGTAAGTGTTGGGCCCACAGCAATGGAGACTGACTCCCCTCTCTGATCTTGGAATGGGGTGGATGTAGACCATTGTGGCCAATGTGCAAGAGGTGGAATACTCCGACGCCAGGGAAGCTGGGTTTGGGTGCCTACTGTTTATAGCATTGGCGGGGAAGCCAGAGACGCCTGGTCCCTGGAGCTCCCGGAGCCACTTCCCAGCAACCCTGCCCATGCACCAGAGATGCTCAGCCCTCCATCGCTGGTAACAGAGAGCGGCAAGGGTGGCTCTCTTTCCCCTCCTGGGGCTGCCTAGGCAAAGTCCCAGAAGGATAGGATGGGAGGCTGGAGCTCAATGAGGATATTCCTGCCAGGAGAGCAGGTGGAGAGCATCTGCCTGCATGTCCCCAGACCTCTGTATCCACCCACCCTGCAGGATTAGTCAGCTCAGGACTCTAACAGGTTGAGTGTGTCCCAAGGAGCAGCTGTGTGTTAATGGCTTGGTGAGGGGTGGGGGTGGTGGAGGAGTTCAATTAGTGAAATAGGTACCTATGCATCAACCTAGAGTTTGGAAAAGGAGAGCAGAAGGGAGGGGTGCAGGGAGGCAGGGGAGAGCAGAGGGGAGGGGAGAAAATCAGGCCATAAAGGAAGAAAAGAGATAGAAGGAGAGAAGAAGAGAGAAACAAAAGAACTGGCTGCCTAGGTGGGGACCACGGACATAACCAGAGCAAGAAAAGTCCTCAATTCCGCACCCCCATTTTATGGGTGTCATTTCCACCTGTGGAATGCAAAGAGGCTTTCTGGACTTGGGAGGTTCCCCACCCCGAGAGAAGGGAGCCCTCTCTGACTGTCTTTAGCATCCCTTCTCCACCCGGCTCTCCTCCCTGCAGTCCCACCCCGTGTCAAATCCACCTTTTTCTCCTACTGATTTGCTCTCTTTCAGCATGAAGTGTGCATAACAAGCACGGGGCACGGTGTTCTTTTTGTGGGGTGCCATGCAGCTTGATGAGTGTGGGAGGGACACTGGTTGCTGCACCCTGCCTGACAGCAGCTCACAGATGTCTTTGCTGATGCGATGGTTCCACTCAATCACGTATTTACACAGGCTATTCATAGACATGTGACCCTAAACTATAGCTTACAGCAGTGTTGGCCTTTCCACCTGCCATCCAAAGGGAACTCACAGAAGTTATACTCACTCTCAAATCAGTTCTGAAAGGGAGTCCTCCCTGTTTTTCTGAGTAGGGGATGCTCAGATACAAAATATTACCAGCTACAATATATTGAACACCTATTAAGTGCCAGGGCTTTATGAGTATTTTCTCTATCTTTTTACCATCCCTACTGTGCAGAGGAGGAGACTGAGGTGCAGCCAGGTTAAGGAACCAGCCATGAGTCTTACAGAAGGTCAGTCATGGATCTGAAACCAAAGCCAGTACTTCTTTTAATATTCCACAGGAGAGAATTCGTGTTGCTTTCAGTGTACAACCAACCACAGCCGGTGCAGTCAGTTCATCACCATGAAATTAGACTTTTCTAGTCCTCATACATTTTTACTCTCAAAGCTAAGCATGATTTTCTGGGCACCAGAAGGAACTCAGTAATTGATTGTGGATAATGAGAAAGTCATAGAGGCAAACAAAATCTTGATTAGCCAGAAACCTCCCAACATGGACTCTCAAGTAACTGAAACAGAATTATTGAGCTTATATTTTAAGTGAAACGGGCAAAATGGACTTGTCTCAGATTGTGGTATTGTGGAGATTCCCCTCATTTCAAGCCAGACTAAACAGCCAGCGGGTGGGTTTAGGAGCTCATGCGTGTTTGCAGTTGGATGGGTATCCCCCCACAGTCTGCATGTCCATCCACATCAGACTCAGAGAGAACCAATAAATACAAGCATGACCCCACACCCAAGAAGACTCCAGACATTCAACAGAATCAAGAACCAAGAGGACCTGCTATGATCTGAATAGCTCATTATGTGTTGAATGGAGTCTAGGATTTTAATAGGGGTCCCATGCATGCATTACAGTGTAGTAACTGAAGCAGAAGAGTAGTCAGAGACGACAGAACACTTTCAATAGACAGGGTGGGAAAGTGCAGTCTATGGAGTTGACTCTCAGTTAACTTGACAATCCAATTATCCAAGCTAACCAATCTCTGTTCATCAAGGTTGGAATGCAATTAGGATTGACTCTACAGATTACTTATGCCCTGATGACCAATGTTCCATAAATATGCCCTTCTTAGATAAAAAGAGAAGTGAAACTTTCAGTTCTCATCAGTTTCATCTCACCAGCCTCTTCTATCAGCGGCTCCTCTAATGCAGTCAATATACCTCTTTCTGAGAATGTTTCTGAGTATTTCAAAGGAGGGGAGTGAAGATAGAACAGGCTACAGAGCCAGCCAAGCCTGAGCTTGACCTTGGCCATCTCCTCACTACTAGCTTTATGGTAGTAGGCAAGTTGGCCCTCAGTTTCTTCATCTCTAAAGTGGGGATGACAACACCTGTTCCTTAGAGTCACTTCTTTATTCATGTATAGCCCCACCTTGCTCCAGGTAAGTTTTCAGGAGTCTCATGAGATTGCATTAGGGCAACAAGATAAAGAGTGAAACTGGCAGCAAAAAAAATAAAATAAATTAAGATAGGGATGAAGCAGAAGCCAGAAATGAGACTGGAAAAGTAAAGATGAAAAAGTTCTAGGAGTTGGCCCACACTTGACCTCAAACATAGAAGCCAATGTGGAAAAGGAGAGTTGGTCATTTATATAATTCACAGGGCTGCTAAGAGAAATATCAGATAAGCAGAGGTAGAGCTAAGACCAGAGAGAAAAATCTCCACAGAAGTCTGTGAAGGAGGACCTTACATGATGCAGCACCCTTGTAATAAATGAGCAGCACCCTTGAGGTAAACACTGCTGAGTTTTGTTTTCAGCCACTCCCCAATATAGGCTGGGAGCACCCCCCAAAAGACAATTTAGTGAAAGCAGTAGGCATCTAGAGAGGGACATGGGAAGGGCATGTGATGAGAGCTCAATGCCCCAATTCTAGTGATAGGACTTGATCAGGGATAGATTTTAGATTAGACTTTGGATTCTAGGTTGTCATTTTAACAGTCTCCTTAGGAATTGTTTCTCTTAGCAGAGGTTTTTTAAAGTCACTTTTGAGAGACAGTGAGCTCAGCGAAGTCCATCCCAAAAAAGCACCTGTGGTTCAACTAGTCTGGACTGCCATTTCAAACTTACATGCCTTAACCAGCAGCAGAGCCAAGAGTGAGGGCGGTGTCATCCTGGAGGAGCTGAACCGAGGAGCACCCATTGAGAATGGCTGAGGGGGAGCCCTCCCTCTTCCAGTTGGAGACTCCAACAGGCAGGAAATGGAAGATTCTCCTTAGTAAAGAGTCCTGGGTCAGTCGCAGCCACAGATGCAGAGGTGAGCTGGGCCACACCATGGAGAATAGCCACAAAAATTTCAACCTGCAGATTTTAGGTTAATGTACACATGATCAAAATGTACAGGTTTTCCTAGCTAACCTTTGCAAATGCCAGGCTGCTCTCAGGACCTGACAGGGATTAGGTCATGGGAACTCACTAAGGAGCTAGACTTTGTTACTGCTCACTGATGGAGTGGATGAGGCACACGGTCACATAACTAATAGGAGATAAAACCTGATTTGAACCAGGGCAGTGGGAGCCAAAGTTCATACTCCTAACCATGTATGATTTTTTTTTAATAAAGCAAATTAAAGAATAAGAAAAAGCCAAAACCGGTTTGGCTCAGTGGACAGAGCATCGGCCTGTGGACTGAAAGGTCCCAGGTTCGATTCTGGTCAAGGGCATGTACCTTGGTTGCGGGCACATCCCCAGTAGGGGGTGTGCAAGAGGCAACTGATTGATGATTCTCTCTCATCGATGTTTCTAACACTATCCCTCTCTCTTTCTCTCTGTAAAAAAAATCAATAAAATACATTAAGAAGAAGAAGAAGAAGAAGAAAAAGAAGAAGGAGGAGGAGAAGGAGGAGGAGGAGGAGGAGGAGGAGGAGGAGGAGGAAGAGGAGGAGGACGAGGAAGAGTTCTGAGGGGTTGAGATCACCCTGGAAATATTACTGGGGAAAGCAGACAAAGGCCAATGCTAGTAGGCTATTCTCAGGAGGAGAAGGAGGAGGAGGAGGAGGAGGAGGAGGAGGAGGAGGAGGAGGAGGAAGAGGAGGAGGAGGAGGAGGAGGAGGAGGAGGAGGAGGAGGAGGAAGAAGAGGAGGAGAAACAGCTACCAAAATTAGTGATGTTGTTTCTATGATCATTGCTCTGGATGGCTCCTTCTGGCAGTAGGTAGGCAGGTATGAGACCCCTTGTTTCTTCAGGTCAATCCTAGTTCAAGGCAGTGAAAGGTATGATCTGAATGTAAAACAATGTGTGTCTTCCCATACATCACAATAGGGGCTGGAGGAGCATTCATGTCCCATTCATCCAAAAGGTGATTTCAAATCGTTGAAAAACAAATTGAAATGATGGGGTTCAAACACTTTCCTGATTTTACTGCTAATCTGCTGACCCTAACTGCTATTATAAAGTTTTAGTACCAACTATATATAAGTATCAATAACTCTGGGTGTTGGGTGAGCTCATGTATTAGTTCATAGTCAATATGAAGACTACAGTAGAGTCCACAAAACCACACATGATTTAGTACTATTCCTGGTGGACCTCACCCCAAGGTGGGAATTGGTTACAAACATGGGCTGTGGTTGAAAAACCTGTCTGCTTCTCTCTTAAAACATGGGTCTGAAAAGCCCAGGCTTCAGTTAGTCATCAGGCTTACATTTTTCTACAGAATGTCTAAAAACTCATAAACCTGCATTTGGAAGAAGCAGAGAGATGTATTCTATCTGAGATGGGATAAACTATCAGCCTTGTCCAGCCAGTCGATAGATGTTTATAGAGTCAATAAGAGTAAGTTGCCAGGACTGAGAACCATCGCTCCGAGAGTTCACTCACAGCCCTAGGCACACATGATCCATGTCTGGCTGGTACTCAGCTTCAGTGTTTAACATAAGGTGCTACAGCTTTACACAATATGAGGGGCATCCCCAAGAGCCACTGGGATCTGCAGATGTTGGGGCAGGGGCTTTTAGAGCTGGGAAAATATCCGTCAAGAACTCAACTACAATCAGAGTCCCCAGGTTTTTGCTTCCAGTGACTTGTCTTGAAGTCTTTTTATTACCAATCTGTCTGAACATTTAGGCCATCCCACAAAGTTTTAGTACAACTAAGTGTTTTCCAGGCAAAGTAAAATTTATAACAGACTCTACATTTTATAAGATCCTAGCTGGGTACTTCTGATTTTTCGTTTGCACAGGTCTTCACCAATCCAGTTAATTTGTGTGTGTGGTTGTCTGGTTTTGGTTTGGGGGTCTTTTGTTTTGGTTTGGTTTTGACTACAAAGTAGTTCTTGTCAAACTAGACTCCAGGTGGGTAAGGCCCATTTTCTCTGGATCACTAAGCAACTAAGTCCAATTTTAAGTTTTCAACACTGGGAAGGAAGGTATCTACCTCAAGGGCCTGGAGAGAAATTTTGTTGAGATCTTAAAGTGTTTGAAAGCTCTCTGCCTACTCAATCCATGTCAGCCCCTCACTTTCCCAGGACAAAGCTATAGGCCAGTGAGCTCCAGAAAAGGCACATCCATGGTTGAAACAAAGGGAAACTATTCCCCTTCTACCTGACCCAGAGTCTCCATCCTTTGGATACTGTTAACTGCAGATGAGCTTCAATAAAGTCAGTCATGCTAGAGATGCCCAACAGAGAAGAGTTGCCACTGAAAGTTCCCCCAGTGTAATCCATAAGCTTTCATTCAACACCATGGGTTTGACTCAGAAATAAGATTGTTGAGAAATCTCTCTTTCAATCAGTAAACTCCTAAAAGATTGCCTCTCAGAGAAGCCATCTGCCCATCTCCCAATGGCTCCCAGTAGAGGACAAGAAGAGCTGCTGCCAATTCAGGTGCTCAAGACCCTCCCCACCACCCAAAAAAAAAAAAAAAAACAGCTCCAAGAGAAGCACAAATAAACAAAGATCTAAATTTCATTTTTATGAGACCTTGTGTCCAAACACGTCATGCAGAAGGATCTGAGTGTCAAGACCAACCACACCCAGAGTCAAGGCACAAGATTGACCCTAGAAGAAACTAGTCCTTGTGGTGGGAGCTCTCACAGCATCTCCTGCAAGTTTGACAGGTAACCATGGCCAGTTCACCCTCACTTCTCCGAAGTTATTTTCCCCTGATGATTGGAGAAATGAAAGACCTGAAATCATAAGTGTGAACAGATGGATTTATAAAATCCAGGTTCTTTTCAAGCAGAAAATGTTTATTAAAAACAAAAAACTTCAGAGTGGGAAAAACCTCCAAGCTGTTATCTTAGGGGCCCCAAATGGCCACATTCCCGAGGGGGGGGGGGGGTATACAGTCCTGTGGAGCTATCCTCAGAGCGTGTCTCAGGTTTTGAAATGCTGGCACCATCTTTTCTGGTTGGCCGGGTATCTTTCAAGATAATCTTCTTTTTGTAGCCCCACTGGCCTCCCATTTGGCAGGCAAAGTCAATTCCAGCCAAAAAAAGGAAAGTTCTGAGGGGTTGAGATCACCCTAGAAATATTACTGGGGGAAGCAGACAAAGGCCAATGCTAGTAGGCTATTCTCATGAGGAAAACCAGGAACGTGGCTGGGAGAGCTGAGGGGTGGCAGTAAGACCGCCCTCAACCAGGAGTGAGGGAGGGAAGGGGTCACGTGCTGGTGTTTAGTGACAGCAGAGGGGAAGTGGTCGCTGGGTTGAGGTAGGAAAACAAACTCTAAGAGGAGAAAGCTGCCCCAGTGACAGCACCTCATGGAGACCTGGTAAGGGTTTGGCACATGGTCTATGTGGATTCGGAGCTAATGGTGGATTCAGCTACCTTCCAGGGACCCTGTCGTCCATTGGTGAGTGAAGATTTTTATAGATCACCCTCACATGTTCATGATCTAACAGAAGGAGGGTCCTTCCTCCACAGAGCTTCTTGGACCCAAACACCAGGGGACATTGAACCCATCTATATAGCTTCAATCATGTGACCTTGCCCCCAGAGACAAGGCAAGGGAACTAGGAAGAGCCACAGTGCAGGGTGACCCTCTCACAGCCCTGCCAAGAAACATATTGGGGTGACTCTCAGGTATGTATTGGGAATTTACGCACTATGATTCTTCATTGAGGCCAAGTGAGAGAAGTGACAAGCTACTTTCTCCTGGGATGTCAATCCTCCTGAGTCATGACATATGGATGGGCATGTGTCTTAGCTGAGTCAATCAAAACAGGCTACCATCGAAGGGGAGCCTAAACAACAGAACTTCATTTTCTCACAGTTCTGGAGGCTGGAAGTCCGAGATCATGGTGTCAGCATGGTTGCATAGGGCCTGTATATTGCTGTGAGCTTGAGAGAGAGAGAGAAAGAGAAAAAGAGAGGAGGGGAGGGGAGGGGAGGGGAAGAGAGGGCAGGGAAGGGGAGGGGAGGGGAGGGGAGAAGAGAGAAGAGAGCACTCTGGTGATTCTTTTTTTAAAAATATATTTTATTGATTTTTTACAGAGAGGAAGGGAGAGAGATAGAGAGCTAGAAACGTCGATGAGAGAGAAACATCAACCAGCTGCCTCCTGCACCCCCCCCACAGGGGATGTGCCCACAACCAACGTACATGCCCCTGACTGGAATCGAACCTGGGACCTTTCAGTCCGCAGACCTATGCTCTACCACTGAGCCAAACCGGTTTCGGCTAGTGTTTTTTCTTTTGATGGCACTAATCCCATCATGGGGGCTCAACATCATTACCACCTCCAAATACCATCACTTTGAGGGTTGGGGCTTCAACATATGAATGGGGGTGGGGACAATTCAATCCATAGCAACATGTTTGCCATGAATCTGATTGCTCTTTATTACCAATCTTCATTAAAAAAGCAATACTGCTTGAACATGTCAGCCTCAATATTAGCAAAGTGAGACAACAAAAAGTGATCATGACAAAGTGCTCAGATAAAATAAATACTCACCAAATATTAGTTTCTCGCTCCCAACTGTCCTCCCTTTTCTTCCCTGTGCTCTGATTCTAACTCTCAAACATCTTTCAAATTCTCTGCTCCAACCCAATTAGCACACTCTGGTTTCTAGAAACTTCAAAGAGGACACGTCACCAGCCTGTAAATTATGTATCAAGCACTGTTGTGGAAAAATCAGAAACTGAGAAAGCATAAAGGAACTTCTCCATTCACAAGGTATGCAAAAAGCAGAGACCCCCAACAATTACCAACATGTGCTTGTTGAGGCCATCCCTGTGCTAGATGCAAAGAAGGCCTCAAAGAGCTCACATTACCTTAATTGGGAGCCCTGAGGTTGTAACTTAGGTGGTTCTGACCCTAAATGCTGAAAAGGCTCAGAGGAAGGAGACAGGGAGACATCTGGGTCAGCAAGAATGATCAGAGAAGCATTTATGGAGTAGAAGCTAGAGCTTGAAAAGTGGGTAAAACACTTGAGAGAGGAAAGGGAAGAATCTTGTCAGGCAGGAGCCAGTGTGACCAGAAGCACAGGGGCAGGCACCTCTATCCCTGACACAAGGGCAAAAGGAAACAAACCTATGTTGTTGGAATGCAGGCTAAGGGTTAGGTGTTATTGTCTCACCCTTTCATTCATTAATAAATGTTAACTGAGCACCTATTATGTAACAGGCACTCTTCTAGCTGAAGGGGACTCAGCAGTGAACACACACACACACACACACACACACACACACACACACACAAAGCTCCTGATTTAATGGAGCGTGCATTCCAGTAAGAAAAATATTAAGTAAATATATAATGTCAGGCAGTGATAAAAATGATAATATATATATATATATATATATATATATATATATATATATATATATATATGGATTCAGATTTCCAGTCAAACAAGAGAGACTATTACCCTGCTCCCTAAAACATTCAAAATATTGACAAAATGTATAATGCAATGGTTTTTAAGACACTGAACATCAGGCAACAATGAACAGTGATTCCTGAGAGACAGGAAATAAAGTTAGCACTACAGTATTTCCAGCTGGAGAAAGCTTCCCAGTCAAAGGACAATGAAGGGCAAAAAAAAGTCCAATAGATGCCTAGTGAGGACACGGAGTTGAGAGTCCAGCGAGGCTGAAGCATCTGGAGTTCCCAGGACAGAGTAGAAGAGAGGGAGGTACACAGAGACAACCCAAGATCAGGGAAGGGTCCCACTGAATAGTCAGTTGAGTATGATCAGCACATGTGTATGTGGAGACTATTCAAGGCCAGGGAAAGACCATCCAAAAAGATTCGAGGAAACAGTGCCCAGTGTTCACACAGGCCAGGGGCAGTATCTGTTCTCATGGGCATACTATAAGACTTTACAACTACAGGGTCTGACCTCAACAGTGAAGAATAATGAGCCCTAGGCTGAGCACTTCTTTGGCCCTACCTAAGAAAGGTAAAACTATTTCCAAGTAATTAACTTCATGACAAGACAAAGCTCCAAACTATTTATATGAAAATAAAAAATATCCAGCACCCAACAGGGTAAAATTCACAATGATTGGTGTCCAATCAAAACTTACAAGACATACAAAAAAAAACATAAGGAGAAAAAGTTAAGTGAAATCAACTTAAAACTGACACAGAAATTATAATTAGTCATAAGGATAATAAATATACCTATTTAAATTCTTAAATATATTATATCTTTACTTATTGAATAGTTCAATAAGTTAAGTACAGGCTTGAAAAATAAAAAAAAATTGAACTTCTAGAGATGCAAACTACTATATGTGAAATAAAGTTAAATGATATGTATAAGATTAATTTCAAATTAGACATTGCAGAATGAAACATCAGTGTACTTTGAAAAACATTAGAATGTTTTCTATATCAATAGAAACTATCTAAAATGAAGCTCAGACAATTTTTAATGAATATGAAGCTGTGAAACAACTTAAAGTAGCCTCATACATGCATAATTGGAGTCAAAGTATGAGAGGGAAGAGGCAAGATTAAAAAAAAATTAATATTGGCTGAAAATTTTTCAAATTTGATAAAAAAAAAAAAACTAGGCATCTATGGATTCAAGATTCTCAATAAATCCCAAGTACAAGAAACACGAAGAAACCTATACTAAGACATATCATAATCAAATTGCTTGCAATTAATAATAAATAGAAAATCCTAAAAGTGGCCAGGGAGTGGGAGCATGTTGTGTCCAGAGGAACAGAATACTGTGACTGCAGATGTTTCAGAAAAAAATGCAAGCCCAAAAGCAACAAGGCAACATCTTTAACCAACTGAAAGAAAAATGTGCCAACCTAAAGTACTATAGAAGCAAAACTGTCTTTAAAAACTAAAGGCAAAACAATGACTTCTGAGACATACAAAAACTGAAAGAATTCATCACGAGCAAACCTGGAGGACAAGAAATGGTAAAGGAAGTCTTACAGGCAGAAGGAAAGTGATCATATCTACAGAAAGGAATAAAGAGCTCAGATGTGGTCAATACATAGGTAAATAGATTAGCTATGTTTCTCATTGTTTAAATATCTTTAAAAGCTAATATATACACAGACAAAAATGACAATGTAGTGTGGGCTTTATAATATGCAAAAGAAAAGTGTGTGGCAACAATAGCACAAAGGCCATTAAAAAGAAGTGGAAGTATACTGTTGTAAGGTTCTTATATTTTACACTAGTGACCCTAGTACATGGATTTGTGCACATTGAAAGGAAATTAATTAGGTTGCCAGCAGGGCAGGACTGGGTGAGACAGGCTAGACATGCCTGAAACCAACCTCCCATGGTCCTTCCACTGGTTTTTCCCCTGGCGGGTGCCTTGAAGAGTATCTACAGAATGAGTGTGTTCCCTCTGGCAGGTGGGGTCCCTCAGCCTGGCCTGCAGGGATCGGGCTGAAACCAGCTTTCTGACATCCCCAAAGGGGTTTTGAAGTGTGAGAGGGCACTCTGTGAAGTTGCTATTGTACAGGGTGGATGAGACCATGCTTGGCACATGGCTGGAACAGAGTGAGCAAAGGGCAAAGGTGGGATCAGAGAAGAAGGCCCAGATCATGTAGAACTTACTCTGAGAGAGCAGGAATGGATTGAATTGTTTCCCGCTGAGTTGTGACATGATCTGACTTACATTTTAAAATCATCATTCTAAACCATATTTATCACTTTAAACTATTAGGAGGGAGAATGGAAGCAAGGAGACAAGTCAGTGGATTGTTGCAATAGTTAAGCAAGAGATCTCAGTGTCTTGACCAGGATACTTGTGGGGGAGATTGTTGGAGGCAGGATTATTTCAAAGGTAGAGCCGCCCCATTCTGTTGACAGATTGGATGTAGAGAGTGAGAGGAAGAGAGAAGTCAAAGATAATTCTAAGATGTTTGCTCTAGACATCTGGAAAAATTAATTTGCCCATTACTAAAATATGAAAGCTCAAATTGCCAGTTTCTAAGATAAGTTTGGCATAGGATATGTTAAGGTCAAGGTGCCTGCTAGATAGTCAAACAGCAGTAGTGAGAAAACTGGATTATGGGTCTGCAATCAGGGGAGAGATGTCAGAGCTAGGGCCAGAGACAGAGATCTGAGAGGAATCATAGAGGGGACTCCAGCAGTAAGAAGTCAGGGAGAAGATGACTGTTGAAGGATAACTATTGAAGAGCAACTGTGAGCATGAACCAGGGAAAGAAGGTGTTTCAAGAAATACAGTGATCAACGGTGACAAATACTGCTGACAGGCTGAAGTGAGCAGCAATCTGCATTGACCGCTGAGTTTAGCAATAGCCAACCTTGGACTGGAACGGGCTTGGGGGAGAATTGGAGGTGAGAAAGTGGAAACCGCGATTGTGACTATCAAACAAACAGAGAAATTGAGCAGTTGCTGAAGAGAGGTTTGGGGGTCAGGGGAGATTTTTTAAAGATTGAAGATATTATAACATTTTTGTATTCTGATGGGAACACTCTAGTAGAGAGCAGAGAGGGAAAAATTAATGATGCAGGGCAGAGAGAGAGGACAATTGCAGAAAAAAGCATTCTTGATCTGTGACAGCAGTAAGAGATGAAGATGAAGAGGTAAGAAGAATCTAGCTGCGGAAGCTACCTCCACATCTCCAAATCCAGGGTCAGGAACCTGAAACTGATGGGTGCCTAAGATATCCCAACCACTCACTACTTAACTCTTCTCAACCACCATTAGAGGAGTTATTTTTGGCTTCAATCTACAAATGAGGCAACTGAGGCTCAGAGAGGTGTGGTGATGCTCTGTGCCACCCACAATCTATTCCAGGTAAGCCCAGCCTGCAGCAGGTTACCCTGAGTACAAAAAGGCTGCCCCCTCACCCTCCACACCTCCCAACCTACTCCTCACATGACATCCACATATTGAGCCTGGGTCTGAGACCAAGACTTTGCAAAGCACACTTTTACTGTTGCCATTTGAGCTGCAGCTCAGCTCCAGAAAGCAATGTGGGACAGTGGTTTTCTCATCACCCTCTTTCCCCATAGAGCACTAAAGCTAAGGAGACCTCAGAGCTTGCCCAGTCCACCCCCATTTCTATAAAAGAAACCGAGGCACAAGGTCAACAGGCCCATGCTCAAAGACAAGCCGGGCACACTGCCATCGGCGCTGCCCGTGAGCTGTGAAACCCACCCGCCTTATCCCCGAGGTGTGAGTGCACACACCCAATGCGCACAAAATCGATTTGAAGATGCAAATTGGCTACATTCAATTTCATCCACTGTCCTCGAAATTTAAAAGCTCTGCTGACATGCACAGAGCAAAGAGTAAATTGTCCCCCTGAGAGCAATAGTCCTAGAAGCAGCCTCGTGTGGCCCTGTCCAAGGTGCTAGGCGGGCAGGGACCTTGAGGGAGAAGCCTGTCTGGTGGGGACGAAATGAATCCTCCTGTGAAAGGAGAGGGGACGAGGGGATGGCGTTTGCAGCAAAGGCAGATAAGGGACCCATGCAATCTGAGTGGAAATGATTGACACCTTTGCCCAGGACTCCCATCGGGGCTGTTTTCTAAGGTAAATACATGTCATTGGGGAGATGCATCATGACTGCAGCTGAACATCCCCGCCTGCTCTGGGTTTAGAGAGAATATGAAAGAAACAAACGTTTTAAATGGCACTGTTACCCCCAAGGAGACTCAGGAATGTTCCCTGAGTGCCAGGTCCCCCAGCCCAGGACAACAGTTGCCCCAAGGCCTGATCCTCTGACATGGCAAATGGAGTCACCCAGAGATAGGTAAACCCGAGCTCCACAGATTGGTTGCAGCAGTGTAATCAAGCACTCTTTTAGAGAAGAAACATTATTTCAACAAAAGCTTGTCCAGAAGACAGTGGATGCAAAGCTGCTGTGCTCAAAGCCAGAGAGGAGGGCCCCCAGCCCGCCTGTGGCTGACCCCAGACCTTGGAAGCAGTGCTATGGCACAATAGGGTTTTTAGAAAAAATTCTTTTAGAAAAAATTTAAAATCTAGATTAACTCACAAGGGGCCTGTAGATCTCTGACCCACCTCATTCTTTGGCAGATAAATAAAGCTGCCTAACCTCAGTTGTTAATGGATCACACGTCCCCCATCCCAGAACTTAAGTAGCAACCCTCCTGCCCCAGTTACCAGGCCTCAGCTAGTTCTTCGACTCAGAGGCCATTGACGGAAGATGAGACCATGTCCCCCTGAAAGAGGACCCTCGGAAAATGTCTCAGCAAATATACACAATAGCAATATTCCCATTTTCCCTAACCCAGTGGCCAGCAAACTGCAACTCTGTTGACTAATGAGACTGTTGACCACTGGGATAGGGGCTTAATCACAAGGAACAACAACAGCCTGTAATTATTGGAATTGAGAGTCTAGGTCAGTGGTCGGCAAACTCATTAGTCAACAGAGCGGCAAACTGCAGCTCACAAACTTGACCATTTACCAGATAACTGTATACTGGGGAAAAGGGAACACCCAGAAAACTCACAGACTATTGAAGACAGGGTCTGAGCATGTCAATACTGGTACCAAGGGACACTGTTAGAGTAGGAGCAGAGAGATGCCAGGTAGTGAGCAGACTCCTGGATGGTGTCCTATTCACAGTGGAGCCTGGGGCTGGCAGCCTCTCTCTGTGGTCATTCCCCAGGTCGTTTCCCAGATGGATAACCTCAGAGCTGGCAGAACTCGCCCTGACCTGTGTAGTAGAGCCATTAGGGTAGGAAAGGCCAAGTGGAAGTCTTCCCCTGCTACACACACACACACACACACACTCCCATGCTCACATACACTCATCAACACAGAAACTCAAACACAGCAACATTCACACATACATATAGACACACACACATACATACACTAGGCCAAGAGAGTAAACCTGAAGCAATACTGCCTCTTAGATGGGAGGATAAAGACTAGTGTCACCTTCGAAGGCTTAAAGGGTATAAGGCAGAGATCCCCATCATATCCCCATTACCCCCATTTCATTCATCAACAAATGTAGATTCCAGTGGGTCATAAACATGACAATAGACTACTACAATTTAAGCAAGTGGGATCCCCAATTCCAACTCTTTTTCCAAGTATCTTTGGTAGAACAGATTGGCACAGCCTCTGACATTTACATGTGTGGTTCTAGATATGGTGTGAATGCATGTTTTTTAGTCCCTTTCAAGGAGGATCAAAACAAGTTTGCAATCACTTGGAATGCACAGCTTACATTTTAATGGTCTCGACCCAGATCAATTTAGCTCTTCTGCTCTCTGTCACCATATAGTTCAAAGGCACCTTGATTTTCTGAACATGCCAACTATAGCGCATGTGCCCACTTCACTGTGATACGTCATCACAACAGGTCTGGTGAGCAGGAAGGAGCAAGCAGTCAGAAGGCTTGCTAAGACACATGCACCGGAGGAAAGAGATAAGCCCCACAGACCCAGGAGCCAGCCACATCAGTAGAGTTTTTAAAGGCCCAGCAGTCAGTCATATTGAGTGTTTTCTTCCAAAGTGAAAAACAAATCAATGGGCCTTGAATGTCCCTCTTGAAGAGAGAGGCCTGCAGTTGGCACCATGAGACCTTGCAGATTCCATGATATTAGCAAGCTCTGGGGAAGATAATAATGTTGTTATGAGCTTATGCAGAGAAATCACAGAACTAAACCCTAGGATTCTAGAGCAAGGCTATGCTGTCTGCAGCAACAATCAGCAGAGAACAGACGATTGGGGCCCAGCAGGGACTGAGCACCTGACTGTGGGACATCAGAGAACCATGATATAAGCTGTCCATCATGATCTGGCTGTTTTTAGGTCCACAAAGTCATACATTGTGTGGACCCTGAAATATTCTGTCATTTAATGGAAAGGACACATTCAGAACCAGGCCCAAGCAAGTCCAGGGGGCACACACAGGTAACCCACATCCCTTGTCACTTACTTTTGTTGCACAATGTGTTTCCCTCAACTCACCTCTAAGGAGCCCCCATCACCTGCTGTTTGAAAAGGAAAAACCCTTGTTCACATATGAGTTAACTCGATGTTCTGATGTGAATCAAAAGTAGACTACCATCTCTTTACAGCCTGACCCAGAGGTGGCCCTGGAAGTCAGGAGTGGAGGGAAAGCCTCCCAGAGAGTTCACCAACCTGATGTGATGAGGGAAAGGGCCTACAGTTATGTTTACATATTTTGGGGCAGTGGAATGGCTTAAAGCTAGTTATGAACAGGAGCCTGGAGGAGCAAGGTTGGAAGATGGGAACAAACTATATGGGTCTTTCTCAATTAGAGGGCATCCCCACGGAGGGGACATTGACAACCACATGGATAGGATCCTGATAAGGTCAGCCAGCTTCTGCCCTTGACCATCTCAGTGAATGAAACCATGGTAGCCATGAAGAAGGCTATCTATAAACCGCAACGTGGACTCCTAGAGCAAGGCTATGTAGCTGCTTCAGAGACTAACATGAAACCTCACAATAGATGCTGAACCCTCAATACAGTGCCATCCCTCAAAAAAACCAAGTAGCCGCTCATGGTGGGCTGACTATGCAGGTCCATCTGTCCTGGGAGATGTGTTTTGCTCTCGGTGTAATGACACATCTTCTAAGAAAGGCTTTGCCTTTCTGACCCACAGTGTCAGAACCTCTATGCAAAGACTCACAGAGCATCCAACTTACTCTTATGAGGTCCTGCATAATATCACATTGGCCCAGGCTCACTTCATAGTAACAGAGGTGTGACAGTGAGCACATGACCACAGGGCCTCGATGTCCTGCCATGTGCCCATCACTCAGAAACTGCCAATCTGATGAAGTCCTGGACTGCATGGTGCAAGATGCAGAATGCTATTTGAACCAATGGTGAGTTAATGGAGTTGTGTGTTTCCCCCTCCCCCCCCCAAAAAAAAATGGGTCTGAAAACCAAGGACTGGCAGGAGACGGGGCCCTCTGACCATCACACCCAGGAACGCATTTGGGGAATTTGTGCATCCTGTCCCTGCAACTCCAAGATCTGGCTAATCTGATCACAGGATGGGGAACCTCAAACAGGACAACATAAGAGCTCCTCTACCCCTAATGTAAGGGCTCTGCCTGGTCTTCTGGGGCTCCTCATGCCACTGACACAGCAGGCAAAGAGGTTATCAAACTGTCAGGGAAACTGTGCCCTGATTATCATAAGGAATTAGGACTTCTGTTAATAAGGGGAAAGAAAAGGAGTATGTCTAACTAAAGTGATTCACCAGAGCATCTCTTGATAACCAGGAATGGGCAATTGTGACGACCAGTGGCCTGACAAAGTCCCCAGACCCAGGGGTCCAGTCTCTTGGGGATAATGGCTTAGTCCATCCCACCAGCCAGGCAGAGAACAGCAGAAATGCCAGCTGCCCACAAAAAGTTGAAATCGGTGGTAGAAAAGCAATGTGGTGAGAATCATGTCCAGCCTCTGAAACAGCTGCAGCAACAAACTTCTGTCCATCTCATTCCCTTCCAGTTGGGTTTGTCTTTTGGTTGTTGTTTTGTTCTTTTTTTTTAAGAAATTATAATTAGTCCTCATTTGGAAGAAGCAGAGTGAACACAGTAAAGTTAACCTGGACATGAGGGAGCTGAGCCTGCAAGGGGTGGACTGTAGCAGGTGCTGTCAGCTTCCTGCCATGTCCCCTATGCCCTGTGCTCCAGCCCAGGCCTACAGCCTCCAGCCCCAGCTCTCCTGGGGATCACCATGCATGGAACCAGCCACCAGCCACAGCGAGAATTCTGGAGGTGTGGGGGCCATGCTGTTCCCTCAACCTTCAGGTGCAAGTTCTCACCAACATGTTATATTCCCCATGCCCCCCAGTGGGGATGAGTCCCAGCTTCCCACCTGCTTCACAACATGTCCTTTATTGGCTTTCTCCCTGCCCTGCCTCCCCTCCCCTCCCATTAGTGCAACCCGAGATCACCCTCTACATAAACTAGTTGCATTCAAAGTATTGGCTCAGGGTGTGTTTGGGGGAAAATTCAACCTAAAACATCCCCCGATGACTTCCTTTCCAGTCTCCCTCCTGGACTCAACCCTTGGGACCCCCGTGGTGTGGCCAAGCTCCAGGTTCCTTTGCGGGCCACGTCTTCGTCCTGGCAGAAGCAGCTCCTGGGTTTCTCTGCTCTTAGGTCACTTTCCAAACCCACTGCCATCAGGTCTCCCTGTTCCTCAGTAGCCCACACGGAACCCACTCAAGTGCCCAGTCAACCTGCATCCCAAAAGTCTGGGGCAGCCACCACCCCACACCCAGACCCACAGGTTGTTTGAATTTCAAATGCAGGACAAAGATGGGGACTTCTTCTGGACAGAAGTCTGCAGAGGGACAGTGCAAACTCAAAGAGTATGTCCCTGCCCCTACAGGGTCCCCCTGAACCAGCAGCACCACCAGGCCAGCCATCATGTCTTCACAGGAGCCTTCTGACAGCTTATCCCTTCAAAAGCACTCACTGTCACCCTAATCGGTTTGGCTCCATGGATAGAGCATCAGCCTGCGCACTGAAAGGTCCCAGGTTCGATTCTGGCCAAGGGCATGTACCAGTAGGGGGTGTGCAGGAGGCAGCTAATCAATGTTTTTCTCTCATCGATGTTTCTAACTATCCCTCTCCCTTCCTTTCTGTAAAAAATCAATAAAATATATTTAAAAATAAAAAAGCACTCACCGTTCCTTTAGGAAGGGGATCAGGGTCACAGATTCTCAATGGGGCATTTCAGGCACCGTGACATGGGTCAGGTTGATATCTGGGGCCCGCAGGCCGTTGTCAGTGTCCCTGAAACCACATCACACAGACAGTGGCCTCGTATTCCTTGTGCCTGAAGCGCCTGAGCGAGCCTGTGGGAACCCTTGGCTCAGGAGTTCCAGCACTGGACAGAGACACTTCCCCCTGAACCCCAACATCAAGGGAAAGGGATGGACAGACACAGGGAGGGAACAGAAAACAGAACAGAGGCATCAAAGAGAATGAGAAGAAGTAGAAGGCAGCACGGGAGGAGTGCAGGGGGAGGAGGTGGGGCAGAGAACCTACCCGCAGACAGACACACACACACACACACACACACAGAAAACACCAGCAGAGACCACAAATGAAATTCAAAGTTGTTATGGCAACTGGAACGAGTAGGTGGGTGCTTGTGCCTAGTGAATTTGCAAAATTAAAGTAAGCATTGAATCTGCTAATGAAGTAATGCCTTCTAAGTATTTCTAATCTGTATTTCTAATCTCCCAGCCTCCAGGCCCCAAGGAGAAAGGAATGCAGGGGCTGTAGCTCCTACTCATTTACCTGGGGGTCTAGAGAGTCGCTCATGAGCGGCTCTGGATGAGGAAGGGAAGGGGGTTGGGGAAGGGGTGCAAACAGCATGAGCTTCCTAACACTGCCAAAGCTAGCTCATGCGGGGAACAGGCAAGGCCACTGAGCTGTCACGGGAGCTTCCCAGAAGGGCGGTGCGAGACCGGGCCAACGCCCAGGGGGTGTCCTTGGCTCAGGCATTCTGTAGCCCCCTGCCACCCAGCCCTACCCAGGACTATGACAGAAAGTGACGGTGGGGCCCCAGGGGATTTGCAGAGACCAGAGTCCAAACCCTCTTCAGAGACGTGGTGAAGTTCAAAAACCCCAGTCAAATACGGCAACAGCTGCAGGAGACAATTTTCCCTTTGGTGTGGGGTTGGACTGGTTTCTTGAATAAAAAACAAAAAACACCTCTATGGAGACTCAAATGCACCATCCTAGCCAGTCTCCCTGGGGAAATAAATGACACATAGCCCTGTATGCAAACACAGCTCCAAACGCAGACCCAGCTGGCGCTTCTGTCCTCGGGGAAATAAATTCCAGTGCCTGTATATCTCTATCTATAGATTCACGCACAGGAAAGGTCACCCCCTGTCTCCTGCCGCGCTCCTTTCACTTGAAATTAAACAATAATTGTTTCGGTGTTTGGTCTCCAGCGGAGGCTAGAGCCCACGGATTGGAAACGGCCCTGACATGGCTCACCTGCTCAGGCCCGGGCCTGGTCACTATGCCCAGGGGCAAAGTAGAGCCGGAGCACGACTCCAAGATGTATGTGTGGGGGGGAAGGGGGCGCGCTGCAGGGGAGGGTGCAGGGGGGTGTTCACATGCTCATGGAGGAGCCCCACCTGAAGTGATAACCCAGCCCATGTGGGGTCACTTGGGTGGCCGCAGGCAGCTGGGCCACTTCAGGTTGTCCTTTGTCGGTGGTGGTGGTGGTGGTGATGGGTGTCCCCAGGACCGAGCGGGTCCCCTGCTTTCCTTCCACAGCGGCAGCCAGCCCGATCACAGCTGTAAGTCACACTGCACTGAAAGCCTCAGGGGAGAAAGTCTCATTTTACAGATGAAGCTGAAGGCTGGGACTGTGGCAAAGGTTACTGGGAGCTCGTGTAGGCAGTGCTTTTCTCTCCTGTTCGCTGCAGTGAACAGTGTGGGCACATTGGTGGGGGAGAGAATACTGGACACCCTGTCTCCCTGTCTGCTGTTCTTTCTAAATGATGGTGGGCACCAGCATGTGGCAGCACTCTGCCAGGCGCTATGGACATAGCAAGGTCGTGGCCAGACTAAAGATGGTGGTCATGGTGGGGCCAAGCCACATGGTGCGATTCCATGTAATCTGGGGCTCTGACCTCCTGTTCACAGAGCTGCATCCTTCTAGACCCCTCTGCTTGACCCTCTCAGCACCCCAGCCCCTGGGGCCCTTCCTAATGCCATCTGTGCACAGCCAGGCAGGGACAGTGCAGGTGACCCCACTCTACCCCACACTTCCCTTCCAGACGGCCGGGTCCCTGTTTGTTGCTGGACAAATGCACCCGCACATCTGGTCTCTCCAGCTGGTGCCCGGTGGTGCCATATGCCCGGCTGGTTGACACAAACGCTCAGTGGGTCAGTGGCTTGACAGGTGAACCAACAAAAACAGGGTTTAGAGGACAGGAGTCAGACCCAGGAAAGCCTGTGGGGACACCAGGGCTGGTTCTGCAATGAGGGTCAGCTCTGATGTGATGCTTTAAACAACTTCTAGATCTAGAGCATCCAGATTCGCAGCATGGTTTGAAGACCCTCCTAGTCACTTCAACTTAAGAACTCCTAAGGCTCCCACTCTCTGTATACTTCTGCCTGTCCTCAGACCTGTTCCTATCTGACTGTGTCTGCCTCTGGGACCTGTCCCTGCCTGGCTGTGTCTGCCCCCTGGGACCTGTCCCTGCCTGGCTGTGTCTGCCCTCTGGGACCTGTCCCTGCCTGGCTGTGTCTGCCCCCTGGGACCTGTCCCTGCCTGGCTGTGTCTGCCCCCTGGGACCTGTCCCTGCCTGGCTGTGTCTGCCCCTGGGACCTGTCCCTGCCTGGCTGTGTCTGCCCCTGGGACCTGTCCCTGCCTGGCTGTGTCTGCCCCTGGGACCTGTCCCTGCCTGGCTGTGTCTGCCTCTCAGACCTGTCCCTACTTGTCTGTGTCTGTCCCTGGGACCTGTCCCTGCCTGGCTGTGTCTGCCCCCTGGGACCTGTCCCTGCCTGGCTGTGTCTGCCCCCTGGGACCTGTCCCTGCCTGGCTGTGTCTGCCTCTGGGACCTGTCCCTGCCTGGCTGTGTCTGCCTCTGGGACCCGTTCCTGCCTGGCTGTACTTATTGGTCTCTCCAAAAGCCGGGGATCCTGGGATGAGGTCTCCAGAGGTTGCTCTCAGAGCCCCCAAAGCCTATGCTTGGGGCAAAAGCATCAGTGCCTCTCCTGGAAGCCAGATTCAGTCCAATTGGGACCCAGAGTCCCCATTCCTGTGATCTGAGGTGGAGAAGAGAGGTCACCAGGACAAACTGGGAAATTGGAGCGGCAGCCCAGCCCCTGAGCCCAGGCCCCAACTGAGAGGCCTCTGCCAGCCCCATCAGCAACCCAAGGCCTGGCAGCCCTCTTCATCAGGACAGAGGCTGGCACTGCGCCAGGTCCCCTCAGGGAGAGGCTGTGGTGCCCTTTCCCTGGCATGTTTGTTCCAAGGAAACTAGGCCTGTCCTTCCCAATCAGCTTCTGGCTCCGAGTCCCCAGGGAAGAAGCAGGGAGAGGTCAAGACTCAAGAGGAGATGTCACTTCCCATCGAGGTTCAGCACCACAAGCCGGAGAAGGGCAGCCTGTGACACGCTCGTCCCTGTCATCACCACCTCCCTGCTCTCCCAGGCTCCTCTAGGCACTGGGGTGGCGGGGAAGCTGGCAGGGCAGGGCAGCCTGTCAGCTGCTCACTGACAATCAGGCACAGGCCAGGTTCAAGGCCGCACCTCACCACGGAACCAGACAAGACTCAGGTGGTGTTCCCCTAATCCCATCTATGAAGGCATCTGGTGTGTGCCAGGTGCTATGCCAGGCTCTGGGATGACAATGGAGGACAAGAGTGAGCTGGGCCCTGCCCTCCAGGGGGCACACACTCTGAATGTTCAGGTGATGTCAATCCTCTGTGATGGGTGCTTTGAAGCAGAAGGGCAGGGAGTGAGGGGACGCCTGGGCTCAGGAACGCAGGTGGGTTGGGGCTGTGGGTGTGACCCTTAGAGTCAGACACCTAAATCTGTCTCTGCATTGACTAGCTGTGTGACCTTGGGTGAGTAGTTTAACCTCTCTGTGCTGCCATTTCCTTATGGAAAGTGGAGATGGGAAAGAACAGTTCCTGTCTCCTGAGGTTGCTGTGAGAACCAAATAAGAAAGTGAACATATGAAGCCACAGGGTAAGCGCTCCATGAATTCAGCTTTACCATTGTTCTTAGTAGGGCTGCTGCTCTCACTGCTGCTGATACACAAAAGCCACAGCTATGGCAGATGCTGCTGTTGTCATTGTCGTAACTGGTAATGCCAGCAAAGTCTCCCGGCAGCTCCCGGGCAGGGCAGCAGGAGGGAGGTGAGGGGTCCAGCAAGGTGCCCTAGAGGAGAGCAGTTACCCAATGGGCCTGTGGCACATGGAACAGCCTGGGACGCAGGGTTGGAGCCCAAGAAGCCATGGCAGGACGGTGACCTGGAACTACTTAAATCGTGCCCACCCCATGACAAGCATCAGACATGGAGACAAGGACATACCGCCCTGCAAGGGGACCTGGGAGGCCCGGCTGTGAGGGAAGGAAGGGCACAGAGGCAAGGCCCATGAGGAAAGTGTGTGCTCAACAGGCGTCACACAGAGAGTGGAAGGCGTCCAGACACCAGCTCGGACCATGGCCTTGACAAGGACCACCGTTCTAAGGCTCTTAACCTGTCCCAAAGTCAGACTAATGTCCTGGACCCTCTACCCTAGGAAAATGCATGTATTTATTTTGTATAAAAGTTCAGAGGTTGATGCCCTGGAGGTATTCCCAGTGGTTAGAGTGTCGGCCTTCTCACCAAAAGATCTCAGGTTCGATTCCCAGTCAAGGGCACATAGGTACCTACCTGGGTTGCAGGGTTTGCTCCCACCCCCAGTCAGGGTGTGTGGGAGACAACTAATCAATGTGTCACTCTCACATCGATCTTTCTCTCTCTCTCTTGCTCTCTGTCTCCCTACCTTCCGCTCTCTCTGAAAAGGCAATGGGAAAAATATCTTCAGATGAAGATTAACCAAGCAAATACCAGTTCAGGGGGGGCAACCCATGAGCTCACAAGCACTAGAAGAAGAATGCTTCCAGGTATGGTGATCAGCAACCAGAGGCACCCCCAGAAATGCTCGCTGGTTGTGTCAGGAATGAGCATGGAAGTGCCTGCTGGGTCCCCACACTTATGTCTCCTAGACATGACTCCAACCAATCCTGGCACCCTTAGAACATGGGTGCCCCCCTCGGCCTGGGCTATAGGAGTGAAGACACAGAACGGTTCTCATGGGACCAGTGAGGCAATGAAGAGGACACTCGGAAAGATGGGCCCGGGCCTGCCTCGCTTCAGTACAGAGCAGAGTGGTCCCCCGAGCGTGGAGTCCCAGAGACTCTCCAAGCCATGCAGGTCACCACGCCCACAGCCTTCACACAGAGAGCTCTGAAGACCCAGCTTGCAGCCAGTTAAAGGCAGCCAAGGAGAGCCGAGTGCCAAGGAAGACCAAAGGCCGAGGGGAACCAAAGACCCAAGGTGGGCATCTCCAGAGGAAGACTCAGCACCTCTCCCTCGGGGTGAGGACCAGTCCCTGGGCGCCTGCAACAATGTCTGGCAGCTAGGCTGCCTGTCTGCGTTTGTGAAATGGGTGTGTGAAGTGGGATCCCAGCCCACAGGGTGAGTGGTGGCCAAGGGAGAACAGAAAGCACACAGACCAGATCCCTGGGGCCTGTGAGGAGGTGTCACCACCTTACCTGGCAGGAGGCCCTGGTGGGAGGCTGTGGGACCACCGGCAGAAGAAGGGTTGTGGGGTGTGCAGGAGGCAGCAGGAAAGACTCGGTGCCACCAGGTCCCACCCACCTGACCCGCAGATGCAGCTGTGAGGGAAGAAAAGGCTCTGTCTCCTCAGCCTTGCACAGCGGCCAAGACAGACTCGAAGGACAATCCCATGAGGTCAGCAGATACAACCAAGAGAGCCGTGGGGCAAAGGCTGAAACACTGGGGCAGTCATGTTTCTCCAGGGGCCAAGCCTCAGCGCCGCTCCCGCCCCCCAGCCCACACCAGCAAGAATGGCCCCTTTGAGCTCCCAGCTCAGAGGTCACAGAGGCGCTTCTCCGAGGCTCTGTTCCTCTGTGGGGCTTGGACCCAGGACTTCCTGCTGCTCAGGAACTGCTTGCTCAACAGAGCCCCTTGTTCATGGTGGGGGCAGGGCTGGAGGCCCGGGGGTAGGGGTGAGGTGGGGACCACTCAAGGGCCTGGCCATGACTAGCCTTGGCAGTGATCTTGGACTCCCTTGTGGGGTTCCAAACAGCAGGCTTTCCATTGCCAGCAGCCAGGGGCACCCACAGAAAGGCTCACCTGTATTGTCAGTATTGAGAACAGAAGTGCCTTGCTGGCTGGCCTCACTTCCCATCTCCTGCCACCTGGTCATTTCCAGCTCCCTGTAGCCCTGGGAGACAGGTGTCCTGCATCAGGGTGGTCCCACTCTGGGCTCCAGGCCTAGTGCTACCTGCATTCCTGCTTCTGTCTGTGTCACTGCTCTCCCCAAACTCCTCTTTGCTCTGACCCCTACCTCCCTAACCCCCATCTCCTGGCCTTCCAAGCCAGGAGACTTAGTCTCAGCTCTGCCTTCTGGCATCTTCCCAGGAGAGAGTCATACGACTTGTCTGCATAGAATATTCTTTCTCTCCATTTCTTGTCCCAATTTTTATATTAATAGCATCTACTTTCACCCTCCAAAGCATTCCCTTTTCGAAGATAAGTTACATGGCCAGCCTCCCTCACAGGCATCCTTAGCTGCTCACACCACTTCCTACCCCAGATTGGCACCCCTTTCTGGCCACGTGTGGCTCACTCCCATCACACCCTGCCATGGCAGAGAGTGGGAGCCAGTTGGCTGGTGTGACCCCATTGAGCAAATGAGGACAACGAGAGCAGAGTATGGCAGCAGCAGAACTCGGACGTGCAGGGCTCTAGGCCAGATTTTCACTAAACCCAAGCCATCTTCCTGACCACAGCACCCACCACATCTCAGCTGCAGCCTGGGCTGCCCGCCTAAGACTTAATCTTTGCTGTCTGCCATTGTTCTTGAGTTGTTCCGTGTCTAGTGGGTTATTTTGTGACCATAGTCCCAGAGCCCAGGAACTGGGGCTTCTCCTTTTCTGGGCCAAGCTACGGAGGACAGGTTCCAGAAGTTCTTGCGTATGGTATGATCTTTCATTTAGTGACAGCTCTGCAAGAAACATTAAGTGAAATAGTGGATCAAATAAAAACTAGAAGAGAAGGAGAAGAGAATCAAAAAGAAAAAAGGGGAAGAAGCTGAAAGGCAATTGTTTCACAGCACTCCTGTTACAATTGAGACTACCTTACATTGGAAAGCCAAGTTTGGGGCAGAACTCTAGGAAATTAAAAAGAAATGAATGAAAGAAGAACAAGCAGAAGAAAAAAAATTAAGTGGGAAACAGCTACCTGAAACAGATCATAATCTTTTTTAAAATATATTTTATTGATTTCTTACAGAGAGGAAGGGAGAGGGATAGAGAGCTAGAAACATGGATGAGAGAGAAACATCAACCAGCTGCCTCCTGCACACCCCTTACTAAAGATGTGCCCGCAACCAATGTACATGCCCTTGACAGGAATAGAACCTGGGACCTTTCAGTCCACAGACCGATCCTCTATCCACTGAGTCAAACCGGTTTCAGCATATCATAATATTGACGCAGCTGATACCCAGTTCTCAGAAGATGCTGGAAACACTGTGCAGGGAGATGAGCCTTTGTTCCAAAAAATGGATGCGTCGGAGCTGGAAGATGAGGACGATCCAGACCACAGTCCCACTGACCGAGAGCGACTTGACCGACTGATGGGCCATCCTCTCTGCAGAGGCCTGGCTGCCACAGCATCTGTGGATACGCTGAGAGGATGTTGATTTTCCTTTTTTAAAAAAAAAAAAAAAGAAGAAGAAGAAAGAAAGAAAGAAAAATCATTTTTAGGAGAATATTCTTCTGAAAGCTTTCATCAGTGAACTTAAAACACTGACCTTAAAATTGAAAAATAAATAAATAAAAGAAGTCCTTGCAGAATCAGTTCAAGTGGTGCTGAGTCCAGCAGCGTTAGCAGGCAAACCCGGCTCAACACCGATGACATAGTGGCAGCCAGGGGAGAGCTCTCTCTAAACTGCCTTTCAGTTCTTCTGCCATGACCTGCCTGGGCCGCCGGGCCATGGCCATGTGTGGAGAGGACCCCCCCTGCCCCACAAGGCCACAAGCCCCCACAGAGACATTCCTCCAGGGAGATGGGCTTCATGGGCAGGGCCGTGACACAGGCTTCAAAGAAGGATGTGAGGCCTCCATTCCAAATAGATTCCAAGCCCCAACCCAGGCCAAATAAGACTTCAGGGGGGAGTTGACCCTGCCCTCCTTCTCTCCACCCCACCATAATTTATGCAGAAATAACTGATGCAGTGAAACCACCTGTGACTCTTTCAGCTGCCCCTGCTTCCTCCCAACTGGGCACATGGCCTTGGACACTCTTCTTTGGGCCTCAGTTTCCTCATCTGTAAATGGGAGGATTGGACTGAACCAGAGATGCCTCATAGAAATACAATGTGAGCCTGATATAAAACTTTAAGTGGTCTAGTAGTGCCCTAGCCACTTTGGCTCAGTGGATGGGGCTTCGGCCTGCAGACTGAAGGCCCCGAGTTTATCCCCAGTCAAGGGCACATGCCCAGGATGTGGGCTCAATCTCCAAGTAGGGGGCATACGGGAGGCAGCCGATTCATGATTCTCTCTCATCATTGATGTTTCTATCTATCTCTCCCTCTCCCTTCCTCTCTGAAATCAATAAAAATATGTTTTCAAATAAATGGTCTAGTAGCCACATTTAAAAAGTAAAAAGAGATGTACAAAATTTATTTGAATAACTTATGTCATTGAGTGCCATATATATACAGTATATTATCATTTCAACATATAACGAATAGAAAAGTTTTTAACAAGACCATTTTTGCATTTTTTTTTCTTGTCAGGTTTGAAAGCTGATGTGTATCTTACTTACACCTGTAGCATGGCAGTTCAGACCAGCTCCGGGAGATGCCCTGCCACCTCCTTCCCTGACGAGCACCCCAGGCTGCACTTTGTGGCATTGCCTCCGTGCCACTCTCAGGCCAAAGTGTGAGTTTGGTTTCCAAGGCCAAGCTCCCCCATGGTCCACCCAGCTAAGAACTTCTCTTCTGAGGCAGCCACTAGGCCCACGCACCTGGGGCAGAGGCAGTGAAGAAAGGGAGTCAGAAGCCCATACCCATGGCAATTCTTCTCGTGGGCAATCCTGTGGGCATCTGCTTTCTGCCCAGCATGAGGCCAGCACTGTGCCAAGCTGGAGGACACAAAAAGAGCTACATGATAGTCACGACGTCCCTTAAGTCCTTAACCCTGAACTGCAAGAGGTCAACAACAGAAGGACGGCATAAAACAACATACACTGAAGTGCTAAATCAGACACTGCACCATCAGAAGCCATATCAGTTGCGGTCTCAGCAGGAAATAGATGGTGGACTCCAGCTGGATGACTGAGGAGAGTGTAAGGAGAGTATTGCTGTGAACGTGTGGGGAGGGCTCAGGGAAAGTCTCAGGGCTAATGTGCTGCTGGGGGCCCGAGGAGGCTGGGGCAGGAGACATCTGAGAAGCAGAGGATAGCTCTGTGGAAAGGTGAATTCCAGAGCTGTAGCAACTGGAGGCAGCCCTGCAGGGAAGGAAAGCCAGGAATATGTACCCCAGTTCCCTCTCCTCCCACCATCGGCTCTTTGTTAAATCATCCCATTGCCTAAACCCAACATAAAGCCGAAGAGAAGCGATCCCATGAGGTCACCTTTCCAGCACAGAGTGTGGGACAAGGGGTTGGGGTTGGAGGCTGGTGGACTAAAAGAAAACGCAGCCCAAGGACCAGGAGGAGGTCAGAGTGGTTGGGGCATTCCCTGTCCTGGAGGGTGAGTGGGCTTTGGGAAGATAAGGAAAAAGGACCCTTCAGGTTGGAGAGCAGAGTTAAGGCAGATGTCTGAGCAACTCCAGCAGTTGGAGAAGAGCTGGCCCCAAGGGAGGGGGGGAGACACACCATGACAAATCTCTGCAGGGACTGAGTAGTATTTTCCTGCATATAAGACGACACTGTGTTCCAGTAAAAAAGCCTGCTCAGATTGGCCAGAGTCAGAGGTCTATTAAAAAAAAAGAACTGGTGTTGCCTCGGAAGTGAGGGGGTAGTCTTATACAGCGAATATAGACCTAAACCTATGTTTTAACTGTAAAATTAGGGGGTCGTCTTATACACCGGAAAATACGGTAGTCTTCTCTCCCTCCCCAGGTCCAAGGTCACAAAATCTCCCTCTTCCTTTCTGGAATGGGTGGACTTGACTGAGGCCCCATAAAGAAGGAAAGGCCTTGAAAGGGCAGAAGAGGCAGAGAAGAGTCGGTGTTATACAGAAAAGGAAACTAAGGATGCAAAACTAAGGATTTGTCCAAGGTCAGAGAGCCATTAAGTGGATGGAATTGGGACCCGGGCTCTGATTCGATGTCTCTGTGTGCTTTTCCCACATAAATGCTGAGAGGATAATGCGAGCCAGCATCCAATGGGGCCTGGACCCCTGCTGCTCTGTGAGAGGACAGGGTGCTGGGTGACAGCAGCACTGGTATCACAGGAGCCGGGGCAGAATCCGAGCTCAGACAATAGGTGCTGGAGTGCAGAGAGCAATAGCCTGGAGAGCAGATGAGAGGAAGGTTCATGGCAAAAGCAGGACGTAATCCGAGATCTTTGGGCACCTAAGTCAGGTTTCCATGGAGACCAAACTCCCTCTTTGGGCGGCCATGATCCACCCTAAGCCACAGGGCATAACAGAGAGCCCCCACCATCCCAGTCTAGCCCACCCATCTGCACCCTGGGTGGGCAGAGAAGGAAGTCCTCCCTGCCCCCTGCATCACACACCCCATTCACGTGAGAACTGGCTGGGGCCTGACAGTGCCGATGCCCAAGTGTCTGCCCTGTGCAGTGAGACAGTCTGAAAACAAACGTCAAGTGAACAGGAAGACACATTGGGAAATGATACGCCCTGCCAAGTTACCACCCCCATTGTCAAGCATGGAGCCAGGCAGAGAGTCTGTGTTCTTTCAAAGTTCATTATAGCCTCATTATCTTGGTTATTGAAAAAATGCTTGTTACCTATCTGTAATGAAGTGGGTTTCAAAATGCAGGTCATTCCCCTCTGGGCTGAATCTGCAAGAGAAAAGCACCAGCTGGACAAGCTCAGCCCGTGGTTCCTCATGGAGTCAAGACTCAATCGGCCAATGAGCCCATTCAACTCAGTACTTAGCTGGGGATAGAGGCAGCGATGGCAACAAGAGAAAAGGGGGTGAAAGGACCAGGGCGCAGCTCCCTCGGGGTGGAGGAAGGCGTGGTTGAGCTGCAGCACCGAGGGGCTGTGGAAGGAAGTCCTCCGACCCCTTTGCATCACACCCCATGCACACCAGAACTGCCTCGGGCCAGATGCACCCCGATGCCCAGACCCACCCTTGAAGATTCCAGTTTAGTGTCTGGAATGGAGGCAGGAATTTGCATTTTCTAAAAGCGCATCAAGTGCAGCCAGAGTTGTAAAGCACTGTTAAATCCGAGTCCACTCTCTCTGAAGCTCCTCACTCCCTGTTCTTCCCCAGCCAGTGGCTGAGGCCGCCCATGAGAGGAGGCCATGTGTGTGATAAAGCAGTGCTCTCTGACTAATGGGGTGACAAACAGTCCCAGTTTTAAACCAGAAGTGCCACAAGCCTGGAGGTGGTCACCCTAATTATGGAGCTGCCAGCTCGGCTGACCTGACAACCCCTCACCCACCTACCTGAGCCAGGAGCTCGCCTTTTTCCCGGATCTCCACTGCTCACCCTGGGCCTCACAAGCTGTCGCAAGGACCCTAGGCCCTTTAGTCCCCATTGCCTCCAATCCCCTGGGAGCTGCCCATCCCTCCTCCCGTCCGCGTGGAGTGCCCACACATCCGAGGAGGGCCAGAGGCAGGCTGAGTGCCATCTGGTCTGCACCCCGGGCTGATCTGCCCCATATCTGAAATTGCACGGCCGGTACTAATGTGTTCCTTCCCGAGGTCCTGGGGCTCTGCACCCAGGGGCCATTTACTGAGCAATGTTCGGGTTTATTTATATGGCCCTTCATAGCACACTTACAGAGGCGAATAAATCCCTGCTCGTGTGGCCCAATTTGTTGTTCCAACCTGACACTGCCGTGTCATAATCACCTTTCTCTCAGCTGGCTATGGCCAAGGCTGTTAGGATTTATTAGAAGCATTTTATAATGTGCTTTACAAGATGTTGTTTGAGGCTGTGGTTTTGTTTATGGGAGAAACAGAGGGAGGGGTGGAGGAGCGGGGGAGGAGAGAAAGGGGAGCCAAGGAGAGCTGTTGAGCTGAGAACAGGTAACAAACAGCTCTGGGGCATCTGGGAGCATTGTCCAGGAAAGAGTTTAATGGGCGCTCTCTTTCCACCTTATCCCCATCCCCTTCTCCACCCCGGCCCCTGCCCCTGCTCACCCACCATCTGCTCACCCACCAACTTTGATCTCTTGCTTCTGCAATATTATTGATCTTCAGAGGTGGAGGAAAAAAGGCATAGACATCAAGGAGACTTGAAAATCAAGACCCCGCTACAACCAGTGAAAGATCAGCAAGCTGTGTTAGAGGTGACCTTACCAGCCCCCAGCTCTTTCTACCGAAGAAGAGAGAGAAGGGGAAGCAGGTGAGAGGCAACCTTCCTGAGGGCTGTGTGTGGCCCCCTGGACTTGCCCCTCCTCTCCAGGTAGCTTATGCTGCAGGTGGGGCGGGGGGGGGGGGGGGGAGCCCACATGGAGAGTCCCAGGTTTCTCTTGACAAATACTTACTGGAAGCTGAGAACTGAGAAGCCCAGATGGGCATGCCATGGTTGGCACCCTCGTGGAGCTCACCCTCTGCTTGCAGGCTTCACAGCTCCCTGGGCTGTGTGTGCTCCTGGAAATGTGCCCCAGGTTCTAGGAGCAAAAGCGGGAATCGTGTTGTGGGTCCCAGGGAGTCATAGGGTTTTTGTGGACCTTTGAGCCGGGCCTTATGAGAAGAATCAAGTTTTCAAGGGAGAGAGTGGTTTCCATAAGAGACTGCCATGTGCCGATTGGGGTTCTGGATCTCACTGCCCAGCACACCAGGCACCCGGGGCTTTCCCAGGGCTGGAAGGTCGCAGTGGGCAAGGAGGAGAAGAGCCCTGCCCTCCCACCTCATGGAGCTGGAGGACTTCACTGAGAGAGACCCAAGAAGGCCCGGGAAGGCCACAGGCCTGTCTGAGGAGCAGGGATGCGTCCCTCACAGTGGGACGCTCAAAAAGACTTAAAGGTGGCCAGGCGCCAGGCTTCCATGGGAGGGAGTGTGCACTTTATTCTAAGTGAACAATGCAGTATCCATTTTGGATTTAAAGCCATTAAGATTATTCATTCTTCCATCAAATGTTTCCTGAGCACCTACTGTTTGCCAGGTCCTGTTGCAGGCACTGGTGTTAATGGTAGTGAGCAAAAATGTCAACGAGGAGAAGGCTCTAGAGTTTGGCTGCAGTAAGAGCTACAAAGAGCACAGAGAAGGAGGGGAATGAGGGCTGCGAGCCTAGATGGGGGAGCTTGAACAACACATGCATATCTGGGGAAAAGCATTTCATGCAGAGGGAACAGCAAGTACAAAGGCCCTGACATGAAGAAGGAATCTGAGACAGGAGCTGTGAGATTATGACTAGATTTAGTGATCACATCGCAAGGTATGCAAATGCCAAATCACTGTATTGTACACCTGAAACTAATATAATAGTGTATACCCACCATTTTTTTTCCTCTGGTTTTTAGTAATTCTCTACAGACAGAGGCATCCTAGAAAAATCCTCACAGGCCTCATTCATTCCTGAGCACCAAGAACCCAGTCCTGTATGCATTACTGGGGCTCAAATGGGGGAGTGAGGGAGGGAGGGAGGGAAGTGGGAGGAAAAGGTTAAAAGAGAGGGAGAAGGAAAGAGATGGAAGAAGATGGGAAGAGAAAGACTAAGGGGAGAAATTTTTCTGTGTTTTCTGAGCCTAAAGGGCATATTCCAAGCCCCTGACCATATTAATGAGCTGCAGTACCTGTTCCCTCTTCTGGATGCAGGTAAGTGAGCAGCTTAGCACCCCAGAATTGTGTCCAGGTTAGGGGCCCACTGGGCATTTTCACCAAAAAGGCCCAAAACTTAAGTACCCCCGAGGACCCTGAGGACTAAGAAGGGCTCCTGGTAGCTGGCTGCGCTTTAACTAATTAACTAATTAGTTAATCACATAAATAAAAGCCTACCAGCCATTTCTGCAGAGGGAGCCCCCATGGAGAAGCCTCTATGTTAAGCAGTGTGCCACTGTCTTAAGCTACCTGCCTGTGCTGTGTTGCAGGCATCTGAGCCAGCCCTTATGAAGGAGCAACTGGAGTTCTATTTCAGCCAATAAGACTGAGGCTTTCCCCATAGTGGCTCTATTCCAACCAATCATGAGAGTGCCTTTGGACCAATCAAACTATGAAGATTTGGCATCCTCATTTGCATGAGGACAGACCAATCAGGGACCAGGGGCAAAGGCTTCTGTCTATATACTAGTAAGCCAGCTCCCTTCTGGCTTGGAGCGCTATTTTTCACCTAAGAGTACAGTTTGGGCATTGGCCTGGGCACTAAAGACATCTCACAGGAGCAGGACTGTTCCTCTGATGACCTGCACTAAGTAAGGTTTCTTTCTTCACCGCACCTCAAGCTGCAGGTTTCTGTTGGTGTTGGATTGGCATGGGCCACTATTGGTTGGCACACAAACAGGCCAGCCCTGCACCATGCTGCAGCCTAAGGAGTCTCCAGAACCTCAGGCAGAAGGTGTACGTGTGGAGAAAGGAATCTGACCAGGACCCCTATAGAAGCCACAGGAAATCGTTCTGCCACTTCCCCTCCTGCCTCTATGCGATCCCCAAGGTCAACCACAGCCACAACCCATCTGGTCCTGGAACCAGCCTGGAGCATCCTGGCTGTTCCCACAAACTACCAAGGTTTATTCTCTTTATTTATATTGCGTTTATCTTTATTATCATGACTGCAATTTTTTAAATTCCTCTTTCTTCCTTCCTTTGGAGATGATGCCACAGGAAAATAGTTCCATTTTAATCAGATGGTCAGGTCTGCAGAGAACCAGAACAGCCACTGAACCGAAGCAACAATGATCATCCCTCCACCTGATTGGAAGGTTCCTGCCACCTCCCACCCACCCCTGAGGCTGTCCCTGGCCCTCCCCCATGTTCCTGAGTGGGAGCATTTTCCATGCCTTTCTCATGCCTCCATATCAGAGTCACCTCCCCTCAAATCCGGTGACATAAGGAGGCAGATGCTCTGAGCCCCATTTAACAGCAAAACTGAGGCATCTGCTTCCAAGGGCCATGGCTGGTAGCAAGAAACACTCCGTTTCTCTCTCTCCACTCCCAGGCACTGAGCCATCCTCCTCCCTTTGTTCCCCCTACAAAGAGACATCCAAGAAACCTCAGCTCCTGCCTTGTGAAGCCGTAACCTGGTGACTGAAAACCTTTTGGAAAATGCACGCAGAATATAGGAGTGGAAGCAAATAAACTGAAGGGTGAAGACCCATCATCCCATCCCTAGTCAGAAGATGTGCCTTCATCCCACAGTGGACAGTGACAGCCATCCCCAGAGTGACAAGCACCATCAGGGCCCAGGCAGGGCTCCTTGGGGATCATGAAACAGGGCCTTCCCTGGTGGTACCTGCACTAAAATATTAGTTTGTGGAGGTGCGGAAAGGCTAATGCCATGGAGAGGTGCCATTACTGGCAGTTCCTATAGAATGAGGGGCACAGCAGGGAGCACGCAGGACCACATGGGCAGGCCCCAGGGCAGGCAGGATGCAGAAGCAGGAGTGAAGAGGAGGCCCGGCCACAGTCTTCCATGGACAAGGCAGGCAGGAAAGCTGCCTGGGACTGGCTTGTGTGAATCATGTCCGTGTGCTCTAGGCCATGAGGGGTCTCTGGTGACCTGGTTCTCGGTGGTCAGGACCGGGGATACTGACTTGGTGGGTAAGAGCCTAATAAAGGAGGTAGCTGAAGGTATGGACTTGAGGTTGATTAGTCCCGTGGTCGACAAACTGCAGCTCATGAGCCACATGCGGCTCTTTGGCCCTTGAGTGTGGCTCTTCCACAAAATACTATGGCCTGGGTGAGTCTATTTTGAAAAAGTGGCATTAGAAGAAGTTTAAGTTTAAAAAATGTGGCTCTCTAAAGAAATTTCAATCATTGTACTGTTGATATTTGGCTCCGTTGACTAATGAGTTTGCCGGCCACTGGGTTTAGTCTATGACAGGTGTGTTCACAGATGCATGGTTCACTACCTCTAGAATTGGCGAGCCCTGGATTGGGCAGTCTCTCCAAAGTCTGCAAACCCCCCAAGGTGTCAAACCACCAGAAAGCACAGAAAATGAAAAGCATGATTCATCTAGTGGTGGAGGGGAGCAGTGGGTACAGGAGAGTCCTGACACTTATATACACCTGACCTCCACACACATCCTAAGACTGAAACCTGCACCCCAGGTTCCAGCTGTCAGCCCAGGGCAATTAGGACCAGGGATACTGTCAGCCCCTCCCCAGCTCTCCCCCAGGCAGGCCTTCTACACCCACCTTCCCTGCCAGGGTATCTTTTATTATCATTACACCTTGACTTCACCTGAATTGGGGCAGGTGTGGGCATGCAAAGCAGGACAAAGGGAGCTGAGTACAGTGTGACTTGCTCATGGTCCTGCACTCCCTCCACCAGCCTTCCAAAAGCAGAAACCCCCAGTAAAGGGTGTCATCCCCAATCTATTCCCAAAAACCACGTGTGCATAAGGGCACAGGCTTCGGGCAGGGGGGCCCTGTCTCTGCCCCATGTGTCATTTTCTCCCCTACGGAAGCCCCACAGCATACAGGAGACAGAGTGGTGAGCAAGCTGCCATTACTGGTCTGCTCACTCCATGAGGAGTGCGAGGAGGTGGCCCAGCCTGGCTGCTCTGAAAGCCGAAGCCATTGATACACAGAGCTCTGTGGCTCTGGGGTCCCAGAGGCCTTGCTGCCTCAGTGCCTTTGTCTCCCCAGTCCCTGGAGCTCGTGCATGAACCCTTTTCCTAGTTCTTCCCTTGAGCATCAAGTTCTGTTCGATGCCCATCTTTTTATATTCTAGGTGAAATGAGGTTCCTTTCTTTCTGCCAAGAGGGTTTGGGACTCAAAGTGAAGCAAACTGGGGTCCAAAATATCTTCTCTATAATTCCTGAGCAAGTCACTGAATCTATCCAACCTCAATTCCCTCATCTGTAAAATGGGAGTCATACATAGCACCCACCTTGTAGGATTGCTGACGATCAAAATGCAACAACACGTGTGACAAGTCTGACACACCGAAGATGCTGAAAAGAACGTACTGAGTTCCTAAGCCTTTGAAACCAGTGCTGAGGGCCTTTGGGATGGAGGGAGAGTATGGTCAGACCCTGAGGGCAGCACGGGGCCTGCCCAAGGGGGCAAAGACCTGAAAGGGACGCCTGGGGCTGTGTTCCTCTTCCCAGTTTTAAGATTCTCAGACTACTGGTCTCTCCCAAGGAGACCTGCCCCTAGCAACATGGTCCACTCATGCTCACTGGATGGTCCTCCAGCAGTACGGCTCACGCAGACCCAAGCTGGGAGCTCCAAACACAGGCCAACCCCCCGGCATTGCGACCAAGGGTGCCTGGTGCTTGTACGCAACACAACCCAATAGGGTAATACTTAATCACCATCACTGGCTGTTAACTTGCACATCAATAACGCAGAATGGATGATATAATTGCACAGTGTGTCTAATTATAGACCACAGCGACAATAATAGGATTAATTAACCTGGGAAAACACTGAGCACAGAGGGATCTGTGGCAGCTTGACAGTCACTGGGGAACCTGAGCCCAGAGGAGAGGGAGACCACTGGCCCGTGTCACCAACAAGGAGCCTGTTCATGGTGGACGCGGTTGCCCTGGTGCAGGGATGACACGCTGATACCGTTCCTGGAGGAGCTGTTCTGGCCTCCTGGCTGAACACGCCAAGAGCTCAGGTCCCTGTAGCAGAGTCTTTCTCATAAAGGATCCAATGGAAATGGTAGTAGAACTGAACAGTGGCCCAGAAATGAGCATCCCTCTGTGGCATTGTCCTTGGTGCCTCCGCAAAGACCAGAGACACAGGGCCATGGTCTGAGTGTTGGCGATGAAAGAGCCGGCTGCCCTCAAACACTGGTAAGTGGCTCCACAGATGCCAGAATGAAGCTGTTCTCTGTCCTGGGGAAGGGCTCACTGATCTGGTTGCAGGGATAGCCCCTCACAGCACAGGCTTTCCCTGGCCCCAGGGAAGGAGGGGCAGGCGGCTGCCTTGCCACCGGGATCTGCTCTTGACCTGGCCCCCAGGGCACACTCAAGTGCACAGCTTCCAGCCAGCTAGCCATCACCTCCAGCCTCCTCCATTCTCCTCAACACTCTCTTGGCTCCCAGCAACAGGTAACAAAGGGCCCAGAAGTCACCTCAGCTTCCCTCCTCCGTGTCCTCCTTAGGGAAGTCCCCCTCTGGCCAAAGGCTGCTTCCCAGAACAGTACTGAGTGTGTCCCACTTTTCCATCCCCTGTCTGTCCCCTGCCATCTGGAGATGGCACTCAACCACTTCATGCATGTCAAGCACATTTTCCAGTTAGAGGACCGTCTCCTAAGCATAGGCCTGTGTCTTCTGCTCCTCGAGGAGTCTGGAGCGCATCATAGGTTTTCATTACATTTCCTATAATTCGAATGAATGAATTATAAACAGAAGCTGCCATCGGTGGATTAGTCACCATACGCCAAGCACTGTCGCTTTCGTTTAATCCCCCAACAACCCTCCTAGGTCAATATTATTACACCTCTTTAGAAATTTATTACTAAAGGAACTTATCTAAGGAACCGAGAAGCAGGAAATTAATTAATTTGTGTAAGGTACTATGGCTGGGAAATGGCAAGGCTAAAATGTGAGCTGAGCACTTCCTAATCCCAAAGCACATTTCCCCCCCCCCCCCCCCCAGCACATCCTGTTGTAGCAAATATGGTTTTATTTGCAATTTCAGCTTCGATAGCCTAGGAATGCGGTATCTGACAAGGTACACACTAGAGCACAATCCACTACACCTAATGCAGTGAACCACAATATCACGGGGTTTGCAGGTGGGCGCTTTCTAACAAGTTCAAAGAGGTCCCCAGTGTGTATATGAGTCAAGATCATGCTAGCTGCTGTCACAAGTAAACCCCGACATCTTAGGGGCTTTTTTCCTTTTTCTCTTGAAGTCTAGTTGTCAGTGAAGGCCCCTGCACTGCACAATCATTTAAGAACTCAGATTGACAGCAGGGCTTCTGTCTTCAATGTGTGGCCCTGCTCATGTAGCTCGAGAGCCACATGCGGTTCTTTGGCCCCTTGAGTGTGGCTCTTCCACAAAATACCACTGCCTAGGCGAGTCTATTTTGAAGAAGTGGTGTTAGAGGAAGTTTAAGTTTTAAAAATGTGGCTCTCAAAAGAAATTTCAATCGTTGTCCTGTTGATATTTGGCTCTCTTGACTAAGGAGTTTACCAACCACTGGGCCAGAGAGAGGAAGGGAGGGGGTTCACATGGGAGGCTTTGGGGAACCAGGAGTGGGGTGGGGTGGTAAGATTGCCACACAGCTACACCTGGGTGAAGAGGTGCCATGAAGTGTGGTTCTAGTTGGAAACCACAACCAGCGCTGACACCCAACCACCTCTGCCACACTGCTCTTGGCCTTCGCTTCTATAAAGGGGTAGGAAGTTTGGTCCTGCTCTCCTGGGATAGGGGTGTGGGTAGGGATTTGAGAGTAGAAGGTGCATCCACCAAGCCTTTATGATGCACCTACCGTGTGACTGGAATGGTAGCATAGAAAGGAGCATTTTCTGAAGACGAAGACTGTGCATGCTGAAGCTCTGAGTGCTGGAGCTTGATGCCTGGGGTGAGTCCTGGCTCTGCTGCCAGCAACAGTGAGGCTCAGCTCCCGGGTCTCAGGTTCTTCTGCTGTCCGCTGGGATCAGTAGCACCTGGCTCACTGAGTTTTGCCAAAATGAAATGAAGTGTTTACTTAAAGCTCTGCCTGATTTATAGTAAGCATTCCACAGTGTTAGTTACCTGATTTAACTTAATCCTACCCTAGTCCTAGGTGATAGGCTGAAAGAAGCTAAGTATTTTAGTCAAGGTTATCCCCTATTAAGTGATAGAGCTGGGAATCTATTCCATATCTTTGTGGCATAGAAAACCATGACACTCTGGGTGTATTGGAGAAAGGTGTTTGGGGACCCCAGGGAGAAGCCTAGGTGGAGGCAAGGAAAGAAGTTGGAATTAGAAGAAGTGTTTCTTTGGAGGGCTCAGAATTCTGCACAAGAACAAAGGGGAGATCAGACAGCATGGCCCCAAGCCCCACCCATGACAGGCTAAGAGACTGGAGAAGAGGACAGCAAAGGCCGCCAATCCTGAAGTCCCCAGGGCAAGAGGACATGCGCAGGAGCTGCCATAACTCCTCCACCTCAGGGGCCCATGGCCTGCTGGGTACCAGCAATCACCCGACTGTTCCCAGGATACTGGGGCCCCCTCCGTCAGCAGTGAATCATCTCTTCACTAGGAGTCTATTGCCAATCATACTATTACTATTGATTACACTCCACTCACCAAAGTGGCCATGCAAGATTATAAATCGTAACTGTGAAAAGAGAACTGCTGATTCAAGTGCAGGCTATTGAACACTTGGGGGAAACCTGCATGGCAAACATTAAAGTAATGTGTGAGTGACACCACTAAGAAGCACTGGGTTTGGGGAGCAGGCTGGGGAAGTGGTAAAAGGGATCATAAAATCTTAGAATTTGGCTTTTATGTTGTCTCACATGAGTCTTGAAGTTCTTGCTCCACTTTAAAGGAACCCAAACTAGACTTCTTGGCTAATGCACCATAGGTGTGGCTGAGGAGAGAAAGAGGAAGGGGAATTAGCAGATCCATGTCCAAAGGGTGGGCCTTGACCCTTCACCAGAGGATTGCCAAATAAGTGCACGTTTATATACTTCAAGTTAAAATACAGGGCTGAAGATTCATGTATTCCCTTTGATTTCTTTCTTCTTTTTATAATACCTGGCTTCAGCAGCCTTTCGGGACTCACCACACACCAGAACCTGTTATGTCAAATAGGAGACAGAGCTCAGTGCTTGGAAGGATCAGCTCGCCGGGGAAACATGGGCCCAGGAGAACCTGCCCCATCATCTCCACCTGCAAGCTTTCTGTAGCATTGGGAGCCTGGTGGCCATGCACAAGGCTCAGCCAACAGGAAAACCAGAGATGTGCCCTGGCGCCCTCTTGACACGTGACCTTCCTGTAGGCGCCACAAGTTTTCAAACCATAGTCTCCCCCTCAAACAATGAATGCACTAATCAAAGACTTTGCCCTCTACTTAATACCACTTAATGCCCTTGGCACCCTCCTGGAACAGCCCCAGGGCAGGCCGTGGTACCTTCCTCCCTGTTATCTGTTGACCCCAGGAACACCCTTGTTCCCACCTTTACTCATTTGTTCCACAAACATTCACCGAACAGCTATTACATCCAGGGATTACCTCTGAGATGATGAAGGCAGTCTCGACCCACTCTCAATAGAGGAGACAGAAAAAGATTATAAATGCAATGTAAGCACGACTGGGGTAGGCACTAAGCAAACAGAGAGAGCAGCTCAGGTATCAATTGGATTAATGCCGAGCTCCCCGTTGTGTAGGAACACACACACACACACACACACACACACACACACACACACACACCTCTTGTTTCATTCATCCACAGTTTTGTTTATACTTTTCTCTCTGCCAGGATTGATTGGCAGTATTGTGTTTCTGTTTTGTTTTGTTTTTTTGGTAGTCCCAGCTAACTTTCACTCACTCTTTGGGAACTAACCACAGCAGGCCTTTCCGAATCCCCAGCCCCCCAAGTGCTCCCATAAAATGCAGTGCCTTCTCCACCTGTGACTCCCCGGGTATATTAACATCTTTACACCACCTGAGGGCATCAGCCTCCTTGGCCCCCACCATTGCAGAGCCCAGCACCCAGCTCAGGGTCAGGGCTCGATACATATTGACCATCAGAGGAAGGCAACTGAAGGTGAGACCATGTCCTCCACATCGTGAAATCTGCTACGTAAGGAAGGGCTGGTTGCAGCGAGTCCTGACAAGCTATGACCCCACTGATTTGGGAGAGCAAGAGCGTGAGTGTGAGGGGAAGGTGTCCTGACCTACTGACCTGAATACACTGCTACTTGGTAGGCAGAGCTGAGAGAAATGATTGGGTTGGATCAGTTTGATAATAAACTCTCACACCACCTCCTTCACCTGGTCTCTTTCCATGTTTACTAACTTTCAGACCTAAATTGCTTCTCAAAGAGTGAGACTAGCAGGCCACAATCACTCTTGGCAACTGTATCTCATTATCTATTAATAAAACAGCATTCTGGCTTATCAATAAGACTTTGGTGAGTGGAATGTAAATCTATTTGCCAAGGCCTGATTCCCCCCTGGAGAAATGAAGACACAGAGTTTCTGACCTCAGAACTACAGGCCCAGGCTGCCCACGAGGCAGGCCCCACAGCACTGAGCTGCTCCCACTCTGCATATCCCACATCACATGCCAACTCTGTAAAGATCACAGAACTGACTCCAGGTAAATCAAGGGGGATTGATCATTCACGGAGTGTTAGAACTAAAGGGGGCTTAGAGATTGTCCAGCAAAACCTGGGCATTTCACCCCAGAAAACCGTAGGGGATGTCTAGAATGAATTCTGATGGATCTGGATAGTAAGAAATCTGTTCACTTGAGGAGCCTGCAAGCAAGTTTGGGAGTTGTGTGGTATAACAAAGAGAAGCTAAACTTTAGAGCGAAAGTGGCAGGAATTTGAGTCCCACTTCTGTCACCTATTAGCTGTATGGCCCTGAGCAAGTTCCAGAACATCCTCTAAGCATTTATTTATTTACCTATAAAATAAGATTAATAATATCTATTTTACAGAGTCATGGTTCATTGAAATATTATGTGTATCATCCATAATAGAGTAGGTGCTCAATAATATCGATAGTTGAGCTACACCATGACATAGAGCAGGTGCTCAATATCTTTATATGGACCAACAAATAGTATAAAGATATAATTAAAGACTCAGTTGTGATACCCACTCTATATAGTGTTTCAGTTCAAAAAAGAGCAGACTGATTGATTTAAGGATTGGTTCAACCTCAAACACTCTATGTATACCTATCAAGAAAAATTAAAGCCCCCAATGTATCCTTCAGTCTAACCAATCATACCAACCAATATGACTGATGTCCTTTCAAAAAACAGGAATTTGGACACACACACTCATACAGGGAGAACACAATGAGGAGGGGGTTCTACTGCCAACAGGCCAGGGAATTGCCTGAAGTGGGGAGAGAAGCCCAGAGCAGGACCCTCCCTGGTGCCTTCTGAGACACCCAGGACCCTCCCTGGTGGCCCTACCGACACCTTCATCTCAGACTTCCAGCCACCAGAATGTGAGACAACAAGTTTCTGTTGTCTAAGCCTCTCAGGTTGTGGTACTTTGTTATGGCAGCCACGGGGCACTGATTCACACCCATGCCCACAGGCTCCTTTGCCATCCTGCCCTGGGGGGACACTAAGCCAATGGGAGAGCCAATGGAACCTGCACTTGTTTTATTGGCTCAGGGACCATGAGCTAAGCAAGCTGCCAGCCTCCTCTGAGATCTGTGGTCTTCCTTCCCTTCCCATCTGCCAGACGGCATGGAGAAAGTACACTTCAGCTCCACGATTCATAGGCAGCTGCAGGAGCAGCCATGGCATGAACGCTCAAAAGAGAGCATCTGAGGTCACCAGTCCTGCCTGGTTCTAAAGCCCACCATGGCCTCCCCGCCCAGCTGTCCAGCCTCTGCTCAAGCACAGAGAGTTGGAGGAAGTGTGGTACCTCTTTAAGTTGAGAGTTCCATTTAAAAGAAAACACTTTGGTCAATACCAAGGTCTTCCTACAAATAAGTCCAACTCTTTCTTCCTTTAACTCCTGCCCCTCAGTCTAATATTTCTGCCCTCGAAGGCCATGTGGAAAAGAAAAGGAAAGACTCAACCCCACATCTTCTCGGCAGTTTTTTCAGGACCTGAAGGCCTACCAGTTTCCACCCAGTCCTCTCCTTTCTCAGCAAAACGTCCCTCTCTGCTCATCTCCTCCCTAAAAGGGAGGGGGTCACGTGTTCCCAAAATGGAGTGATTTTACTCAGCCCGTGTGCCTTGATCACTGTTTTTCTGGGATGAGCTTAGAGTTGGGTTTGTGGAATCACACAGCCCTTCCCGCCCCTCTTTTCCCAGCTGTGACAGATTTTATGAGTGTCCACTGGAAGCCAGGTGCCAGCCCAGGGGCCAGGAGAACCAAGAGGATCAGACTATGAGCTCTGACAGACAGGGTGACCCGGCGATGGGTACAATGTGGGGGAAACACTTTCCCCAAACAAGCAGCAAACGAAAGTTAAAGAAAGGAAAATAAGCTCCCCTCCATCGATGCAGGCTCCTAGAAAGCTCGGTCAAGCACAAGATTGTTGTCTCCAAACAAAGAAGAAAAGGGAACGCAGAACTGACCTGAAGACAACCCCTGGCCTCATTTAAAGACCCCTTCTTTATGTATTCCAACACCCAGGACCCCTTCGTGGAGTGTAAATTCCCTGAAAAGCAGAATCCTTTCAGGACATGAAACTGTTGGCTGCCCTTTGGAGGGCTGAGAGCAAAGCGCTCCAAAATTTATGCACTACATTAAGCGAGAGGCTTCGGTATCCAACTAGGTTAAATTGCTTTCTATATTTAAATTGCCTGCTAGCTGGTTAGACGTGGGAGCCACAGCTGTGAAATGGATAGTTCCAGCCAGTAAATAGAAACGCATAAATCCTAATGGATTAATCTGTTATAATTAGACAGTTCTGTATGACTTTGACACGGAGCCCAACTCTCCAGAGACACAGGGGGGCCCTTCAGGTGTGGGGCACGCATGGCAAGAGAAGAGCAAGGAGATGAAAAGTGAGGCCTGGGGACCAGAGGAAGGTTGCCAAGGCACAAACCAGGAAGGAGTGCCTGAGTCAGGGTCCAGATGGGCGGACAGTGGATGTGAGTAAGGAAATACTCCTCTCCACAAAAGAAAATCACACCGAAACCAGACATGTAAACTATGTAAACTGTCCATGGCAGTGAACCCCTCCTTCCTCACCCCTCCCCTCCATTTACCTAGAAAGGTTCTTTCCTTCTACTTCCCAAAGATGCCAAACCCGTTTGAGAAGCTGTCTGTGGAGGAATGGGCATTCTTGAGAAGCTAACCTAGAGAGTGCTTAGTTCTGCTCTTGCCCACCTCTTCCAACTCTGTCCTCTTGCCAAGACCAGGAAACCCCAAATAGACTGAACACCCTGCAGCGAGTCATTCCACAGTGACCTGGGTAGGTTCACATCAGGTTAAGGCAGGCAGGAGGATGGAGCTGGCAGCAGAAGAAGGGTGCATCTTTCAGGCCCAGGGCAAGTCCCAAGAAACCCCTCCTAACCTAGATCAGGATAAGGAGGATGTCTGGGTTGTCAGAGTTGGGTTATTTGGGTCTAATCTAAGTTTAGGTCTTGTCAGTCTGGAATTCCAGGACAGGTTTGACTGCCTGTTGCTCTCTAGGACTAGTATAGTCTCAAGACAACCCCCAGGACCAGAATGATCTCCCCACTAAACATGTCCATCCTATTGCTGCTTCATTTCAATACAAGCCTCAGCTCCACTGAGACTGAGCAAGTTACTCAAAGAGAAAGTAGCTAAGGAGCTGGACTGAGCTGCTGATACAGAATGGGGACCAGAGTTTCGGGATGTCTAGGCAGGATTTTCCTATGTAGCATGTGAGCGCAGGCACACACACATGCGCGAGCGCGCGCACACACACACACACACACACACACACATACACATACACACTGAGAGGTGCAACTCTCACTTTATTTGGAGAATGACAGAGAGATTAAAAAGGTAGTCCAAATGTTTAGATGATGGGCAGTGGTCAGGGAATAAACTGGGTTTTTCATTGGAGACTTAATAGGGGAACCAAGAGCCAGCATATTATAGTTGGGTGTCTATTGGGCAGTTAGACCCTAAATTTTGCCAACTTAGAATGTGTGCCAAGTCAAGCCTCACACCTATAATAATGTCCTTCCACACTAATCAGAGCAAGTATCTGGCACCAGCTGGGTGGCTCAGTTGGTTGGAGCATTGTCCTGTATACAAAAAGGTTGCAGATTTAATTCCCAATCAGGGCACATACCTAGGTGTGGGTTCAATCCCTACTTGGGGTGCATATGAGAGGCAACCAATCACTTTCTCTCCCCCACTTCCTCTCTCTCTAAAATGAATAAACATATCCTTGGGTGAGGATAATTTAAAAAAAAAAAAAAAAGAGAGAGAGAGAGCAAGTATCTGCTACTTTCCTAGAACTATGCAAAACTATAAATTCAGAGCCAGATAAATAATAATCAGAAATAGCCAAAACTGTTTTGGCTCAATGGATAGAGCGTTGGTCTGCGGACTAAAGGGTCCCAGGTTCGATTCCGGTCGGGGGCATGTACCTTGGTTGCGGGCACATCCCGGGTGGGGGGTGTGCGGGAGGCAGCTGATTGATGTTTCTCTCTCATCAATGTTTCTGGCTCTCTGTCCCTCTCTCTTCCTCTCTGTGAAAAATTAATAAAAATATATTTTTAAATAATAATAATAATAATCAGAAATGAAGAGAGTGGAAACAAAACAAAACCGGGTGTGAGCACCCCTGACCTCTAGGCAGACTCCAGTCCCCCCACTAAAGGGACCCTGAGTGGGGCCCTGGAGAGGATGTGGATTCAGAGTTGAGGGGAGATGGTGGCAATCTGCAGCCAGTGTCTCTGCCTCTCTTACACCTCTGCCTCCTGCTCCCCTCTTCCTGGTGAGCGTGGACAGCCACCCTAAGTCCTATATAAACAATCCATACTCTGGGGAAAGAAAACATGAATAGGGGTAGTATCTCCACAAATAGGAAAGCTGAATATTGCAAAAAATACTCAGGTCTTCACATGCTAATTTATAAACTTAACGCAACTCCAATCAATACCCCAAGGGAATTTCATTCCTTCAAAGCAGTGTTTCCCAAACTTCTCTCATGATGAGAATCACCTGGTGGAGTTGTTAAAACACAGATTCCTGAATCCCAACTAAAAAGTGCTAAACTAGAATTTTTGAGAACATATAGGTAAAATTGCATACCTAACTTAGTGCTCTGTATATAAAATCTGTCTTAGAGCATTAGTTAAGTATACAATTTTACCTATATGTTCCCAAAAAATTCTAGTTTAGCACTTCTTAGTTGGGATTCAGGAATCTGTGTTTTAACAACTCCACCAGGTGATTCTCATCATGAGAGAAGTTTGGGAAACACTGCTTCCAAACTTCTCTCATGATGAGAATCACCTGGTGGAGTTGTTAAAACACAGATTCCTGAATCCCAACTAAGAAGTGCTAAACTAGAATTTTGGGGAACATATAGGTAAAATTGTATACTTAACTCTAAGCTTAGAACCCTAGTTAAGTATACAATTAATAAAATTAATAAAATATATTTTAAATAATAATAATAATCAGAAATGAAGAGAGTAGAAACAAAACAAAACCAGGTGTGAGCAGCCCTGACCTCTAGGCAGAGCACTAGTTAAGTATACAATTTTACCTATACGTTCCCAAAAATTCTAGTTTAGCACTTCTTAGTTGGAATGCAGGAATCTGTAGTTTAACAACTCCACCAGGTGATTCTCATCATGAGAGAAGTTTGGGAAACACTGCTTTAAAGCTTAAATAAGTGATTTCAGAGGTCTTCTGTAAAAATAAACATGCATTAACACCCAAAACATTACAAAAAAAATAAGTGATCAAGGAAATTTGCTGGGACAGGTTTTCACTGACCCTGACTACAGGGGTGACATGGCCACAGCACTGATGGAAGGATAGACATGAAGTTCACAGGAAATTCACGTGTGTAAATAAATGCTCACAAATACATGAATTTATTTTAAAAGTGAAAGTGATCACCAATCTGTAAAAAAAAAAAAAAAAAGTTATTTTGGAATTTGGAAAATTATTTGGTTGATAATTGGGGGAAAAAGGTGTTTCATCAAAATTAATTCCAGATGGATGAATTTCATAACCCATAAATTATTCATGAAATCATAAAATAAGAAGAAGTATAGGTGAAAATTTAATTCATCTTGGGGTGGAAAAGATCATCTAATCATAAAGGGAAAGACTAAGAAATGTCCTACATGCAAAATCAAAATTTTAGCATGTCAAAATCCCTGTTATAAATAGACTAGAGGCCCAGTGCATGAAATTTGTGCGCTGGGGGTAGGGGTCTCTCAGCCGGGCCTGCACCCTCTCACAATCAGGGACCCCTTGCTCCTTACCACCCACCTGCTCACTGCTTCTGACCGCTGGGCTAACTGCTCCTTAGCTTTGCTATGGAGACTGGAGAGGCTCCTGCCACCTCCACTGCACTCACCAGCCATGAACTGAGTGGCTGAGTGGCACTCCCCCTGTGGAAGTGCACTGACCACCAGGGGGGCAGGCTCTGCATTGAGAGTCTGCCCCCTGGTGATCAGTGTCCATCATAGCAACTGGTTATTCTGTCATTCTGCTGTAATAGTTGCTTAGGCTTTTATTATATAGACTAGTGGCCTGGTGCATGAAATTCAGCCTCAGCCTGCACCCTCTCCAATCTGGGACCCTTCAAGGGATGTTTGATTGCCCCTTTACAGGGATTGGGCCATGAGGGTGTGGCCAGCCTGGGTGAGGAGCTGAAGGCTGTTTTCAGGCTGGCCACACCACCTTCAGAATGGGGGTCCCCACTGGGGTGCCTGGCCAGCCTGGGTGAAAGGTTGAGGGCTGTTTGAAGGCTGGCCACAGCCCCTTCAGGGTGGGAGGTCCTGCTGTGGTGCCTGGCCAGCCTGGGTGAGGGGCTGAGGGCTATTTTCAGGCTGGCCAAACCCCCAGGTGACCCAAGCTCCCATCCCCTCCTTTTTCTCTTTCTTTTTTTGATTTTTTCAGTGCCTCCTTGAGTGGAGGCCAGGGCCAGCTGGAAACAGGTATCTGGGATTTATTTATCTTCTATAATTGAAACTCTGTAGCCTTGAGTGGAGGCCAGGGCCAACCAGAGCAGGCGGGAAGCTTGGCTTCCTTTATCACCAGGGGCAACCCAAGCTTCCTGCTCTCTCCAGCTCCATGGCCACCACCATTCTTGTTGGATTAATTTGCATACTCACTCCTGATTGGCTGGTTGGTGTAGCAGAGTGATAGTTTGCATGTTTCTCTTTTATTAGTGTAGATAGGCAAGTAACATACTGAAATAAAACAAAATAAGGATATAGTTAAACATTCCTTTTTGCATAAATAGAGCTTGTATTTAAAAAGAAAAAGATATGCAAAGGATATAGATTATTGCATAAAAATGCAAATGGTCATTAAAACTTTTTAATAATCATATCTAGTGCCATAAAACGATGGTCCATAGCCATTGCTGATAAGAGTGTACTAGTAAGTTGGTTTTTAAAAAACAAAACACATAAAAATGTTCTGGAAAATAATTTGACAATATGTAACAAGAATCTTACTTCTGGAAATGTATCCTAGATAACCAGACATATAGGCATAGGCAAAGACTTATGAACATGCTTTCAATTGCTGTATTATTTACAAGAACAAAATTAAAAAAAATTGGAAATAACCCTAATATCCACTAATTAGGGACTGGTTGAAAACACTGCAGTGTGTCCACAGGGTAGAGATTATAGCCATGCGAGATCAATGGCATGGGAGAAAGCTCAAAGTATACTCTTAAATATATATTGATTTCAGAGAGGAAGGAAGAGGGAGAAAGATAGAAACATCAAGGATGAGAAAGAGTCATTGATTGGCTGCCTCCTGCACACCCCCTACAGGGGATGGAGCCCACAACATGTACCCTGAAAGAATCCAACTAGTGACCTCTTGGCTAATGGTTCAACACTCCACCACCACTGAGCTACACTGGGCCCCTTAACTTGGAAAAATCACAGCACAAACTGAGAAAGGAATAAGTAAGAAATTGGGGGGGGGGGGCGTATTTATGCATGAAAAAGGCTGGAAGAAATTGTTTAAAATGTTAATAGTAGTTATCTCTGGGTGGTAGAATTACAGTTATTTTAATGTTTGTCTTTATACCGTTCTGTATATTGAACATATTTCCTTTTATAATTAGAAATTTAAAGCAATCAGGCTTATTTATAAAAGATTAGTCCTCCAGTGTTCCAGAAAGCGGGAAAAAAGGGAGCGGTCCCTCTCTCTAAAATGCTTCTGAAATCCCCCTAATGCTTCCACCGTGGACACTAAACAGAGGACCTGAGGCTTTAAGGCGGGCTGGCAGCAGGATTATTTATACGGATGGCCAAGCTGCTGCTCACTCACCTGAGGGGGGTTCCTGCCCAATCTTCTCCTGCCCTAAATAAATCAGACCTCTCGAGCCAAGCCTCACTGGCTGCACTAATCCATGGAAATTAGCTTGATCTGATGGTGTTCATAATTGCTCTCCTCACCTGCCACTCTCACACACACACACACACACACACACACACACACACACACACACACCTGCTGCCTCCTCAGATGTGGCCAACTCCCGCTGGGCTGTCACCATCCCTGACTTTCCCAACTCAAACCCTCAGCCAGGCCAGGCCCCCTCTCAGGCTCCCACCCCATCCCCATTACTGAACTGCTGGGTAACTGTTCTGCCTGGTATGCCATCCCCCTCCTGTGTGCCAATCCAGATCCTATCTTGAGTGCAAGTACCTCTGCAGTTCCCAGCCAAACCGGGTGAGGGTCTGCTCTGTGTCACCATTGTGTGCCAGGGACAGAAATGGACAAGGCATGAGTCACTGCCCACAAGGAGCTCCGCTTCTAGTGTAGTAGACATGGAGATAAAGAGATCATTTGAACCCGGTGAGGGAGGTGCTATGAAGGAAATAGGTACTAAATGCTAAATGATCATGGAGGACTTTCTGGGAGAGGTGGTGCCTTCGCTGAGTCTAAAACACTATGTAGGAATCAGCCAGGCAGAGGTAGCAGGACAGAGTCTAGGGGAGGAAACATTAAATGAAAGCTCCGAGGTGTGAAGCAGCTAGAGCAATAGGACCCCCCAAAACTCAGAGTTCAACATGCAAAGAACAAGGAGAGCAACAAAGGAGGAAATGAGAGGGGACAGCCAAACAAAGACCAAGTCATAAGAAGCACTGGGTGGTGTGGTGTGCAGTGTGGCCCAGGGCCTCTGAAAAGCTGTCTTCCCCTCTCCCGCCCCCACTGGTGTCCCCATGGGGCCTGCAGACAGCTAATAGAAACAGACAGCTCTGGGGCTGGCAGCACTAACTGGTCCCTTCCTGTGTCTGCCGCCCTGACTTCCAGGTCCTCCCTTGCTTCTAGATGACTGTGGCGTGCCAGCACGGCCAAAGAGTGGGGGCAATGAAAGGATTGAGAAAAGACAGACAAGAGAAAGAAAAGCTAGGCCTCGGTGCGACGCTGCTTCCCTGATGGGGAGCCAGCAGCACCACAGACTACAAGCCATGTCTTTATTTTATAGCCAATGCCACGAGGCAAAGTAAGGGCATGCTCAAGATATTTACAACATTCTCATGGGTTTTGATCCTACTCAGTTACATGCACCTGATCAAGCTTTGTTTACTTGCAGCCTATATCACTTAGGCATGTGGGGCCACGTGTTCAGACCATAGGTTCAAGCCGACAACTACAGCTGTTGGCTATCATTGTGCTGGGAAAGCTCTGCCCTCCAGGCTGGGACTTGTACGTGGCCCGAGAGGACTGTGCCCTCTCATCAGTCCAAGGCTTGAACCTGTCCAAGCACTGTAGCCGCACCCCACAGATGACTAACCTGTCTGTCCTCAAGTGTCCCGGCCATCTGTGGGACTGCCAGTGGAGGTCTTCTACTCGATCCAGGTCATGTCTCTTCTAAACCCTCGTCAATCAGACTTCCCTCCCCACCCCACCCCTTCTGAAACTGTGCTCGTCACTGTCACCCATGACCTCCACATTGCCAAACACCAAGTTCGCTTTCTAATCCTCATACCATGTGACCTGTTGACAGCATTTCACATGGTGCTGACCACACCCTGACATTCTTCTCACCAGCCGGGACCGTCCACCCTCCAGTTTTCCTCCCATCTTGCTCGATTCTCTTGTGCTATCTGCTTTTCTGCTCCTTCCTCATCCAGAACTCTCACTGTGGTCATGCTTAAGGCCTGTGCGTGGTCCCTTCCCCAAAGCTTTCATACTATCTTCCTGAAAACTAAGCCCTGAACTCTTTCTCAGAAATTTGACTACAAGAAGGCCTACGAGGGAGCTCACCTGGAAGTCTAAGACACATAGCAAGTTTCACATTTCCAAAACAGGACTCCCCTGACCCCAAAGGACATCACCCCCAGTCCTCCCATCTCAGTTGTAAGCAACGCCATACTTCTTGTTGCTTAGGTCGAAACAGTTATAAAGTTTCCATAAGAAAATACAGTCAAATATTTTCAAGATTTGGCGTTAAGCAGATTTCTTACACGCAAATGTACGAGCCATAAAGGAAATACTGATAATGTTACAAATATTCTTAAGAAAACAATAATGAAAGTGAAAGATGATTCAGCGTGGGAAATAATATTTGCATCCCACAAGTCAAGTAGAGAAAGGCAGGCTGCCCGTTTTTTCAATGGGCAAAAGACATGAACAGGCATCTTGCAAAAGCAAGCATATCCAAATGGCCGATAAACACAGGGAAGCCAGCTCCATCTTATTAATCAGTGAAATGCAGGCTAAAGCCACAGTGACACATTGCTGTACACCCAGCAGAATGGCTAAGATGAAAAAAAAACCACACACAATTCCAACCGTGACCAATGATGTGGAACAAGCCGTGGAACATTGCTGGCAGCGAGGAAATTGGCGCCCACACTGTGTAAAATTGCTTAGCAGTGTCTATTAAAATTAAACCTATGTATGTATCTTATGACCTAGAAATTCCATACTTTCATGCACATCTGACAAAATGGCCTACATATGCAACAAAAGCCACGTACAAGAGTACTCATGGCACCATTATTTGTCGCAGCCAAGACCTGGGAAGCATCCATAATGTCCATCAAGATTGGCATGAATAGGAAGTTGTGGTGTATTCAGGCCAAACCACACAACAGGAAGGAAGGTGGATTATCTCTCCCGCACCATCATGAATAAATGTCCTTCTTTCAAGAGAGGATATCAGACAGGAAAGAGGACATTCCCTATGGCTGCATGCACATAAAGTTTTAAATCAGACAGAATGTATCTCTGGTGTTCTAATTCAGGTTCAAGGCAGCCTCTGGGGCCCTGCCCATGCTCTTACGTTCTAATATACTACCTAATTTACACACTAAACTCTTCTTGATTATTATAGTCACCGCTCTTGCCACACACACACACACACACACACACACACACACACACACAAGATTTGCACAAGGCTTTGGTCTGCTTTGATCTGCATTGAGCTCCCCTGGCACAGGGCAGACCTCATGTAGTATCTGTGGAGCGAATGAGTGTCCCTTTCACACTGCTCTTGGTGCAGTGGTTCTGGTTTTAAAGGCCCCTGGTGCTGGCACAATGCAGCCAGCGGTAAGTGATGGCTCGAGCAGAGGTGAAAGGTCACCCCAGATCCCAGGGCAGGTGGAGACGTGGCCCCTTGGCATGATGGATGGCAACAACCTTCAGCTTCTAATTGCTCCCAAAGAATTCACATATGATTTGAGCCCTAAATTACACACATGGGTAGAGGAAGGAAAGAAGCCAGAGAAGGGGTTCAGTCAGCAAAATTGGGATCACTTGAGAAATGGAACGGGAAGGCCCCTCATCGTGGCTGCCCTATGGAAAGCCTAAGTGATGGATTTTCTTCCCCTGGTTGGCTTTTGTTAAGTATCTCTCTTATAAGTCATTAATAACTAATTTCACAATCGCTGCATCATGTGACAGTCATAACATACTGCCTGCGCTTTTCCCAGCAAATTTTAGTATTGAGCCAATAATTGAATCCAAATGATCTAGTAAGTTAATTCTTTAGAAGACAATATTTCACACTTGAAGTCATTTTTTTTTTTTTTTTTTTTTTACAAATTCTCCAGAATGAAGTAATTGTGGAATTAGCGATGATTTTTCCCCTCCTGAACATGTAAAAATAAAACCGCTGGGTTCCGCCCGGAAGGTGTCAAGATGTTATGAATTCTGCTCCTTTATATGTTTCCTCTTCCTCCTCAGAACTGGCTCTGTCTCCTCTGAGGCCCCCAGGCCGACAACCGGGCACCGCTCCCGTCTTCGCTGGAGCCGTCCCAGGGCCCTGTGCCGTCACCCTCTTCGCCTGACTCTGACATTCCCCATTTTGTTCTTTTTGTGTTTTAAGGCCGGTACAGAGTGAGCTTGGGAAATTGACCAACCCACACCTCCTTTTTCTGAAACCCAAACTCCCACCCAGAGGGATAAGCCCCGTCTAGCTGTGTCTGTGGCAGTGACCTGTTCCACCCCCTCGCACTGCCCCTCACTGGCCACCCAGGTTGGAGCAGCGCAGACACCAGACCCTGAAGCAATCAGAGACCTTCTTTAAATTTTCTTTTTAACACCACCACCAACTCCCTTGATGCTGTTGATAGATATCGATAGATATAGGTGGATATAGATATAGTATAGATATATACTTTAGATATATATTTTAGATATATACTTCATATATATAAATATTTCAGAGAGGAAGGGAGAGAGAGAGAAACATCAATGATGAGAGAGAATCATTGATTGGCTGCCTCTTTCACACCCTCTACTAGTGATTGAACTCACAACTTGGGCATGTGCCCTGACCGGGAATCAAACCATGATCTCCTGGTTCATAGGTCGATGCTCAATCACTGAGCCATGCAACCGGGCCAGAGTCCTTCTTACAAGGTCAAAGAGGAACCGGCTAGTTCTTGCTGGTCGCTGGAATTAATGAAGTGAAATGTTCGTGCCCCTTTGCCCAACTCCCAAGTTTCCGTGGATCTGGAGGGATTGGAGGGAAAGAAGAGCAAGAGTGAGAGGGAGAGGAGAGTGAAGAGTGCACAGCGTCAGGGGAGACAGGGGGGAGAGGACCTGAGGTCCTGTGGAGAGGGACAGGAAGTGGAGCAGGACCCACTCCGGAACCAGGCTCTGCCTCCTGCCCCTGGGTTTCAGGAGAACCTGTGTCCTTTGTGGCTGAATACAGTTTGGCGTTTTGACCCGTTTTATTACGGGTACTTATTGAAAAACAAGTCACACGTCTAAAACTGTTATGACCCAAAGATACGCAATAGCACGTAACTAACGGTCTTTTGGGGGATTTGAGGGAAACTGGCGCTGCCCCTAACTGTAGGAGCAAAAATTTCTAAAAATAGACAATACCGGTTTGGCTCAATGGATAGAGCGTCGGCTTGGGGACTTAAAGGTCCCGGGTTCGATTCCAGTCAAGGGCATGTACCTTGGTTGCGGGCATACCCCCAGTAAGGGGTGTGCAAGAGGCAGCTGATCGATGACTCTCTCTCATCGATGTTTCTAACTCTCTATCTCTCTCCCTTCCTCGCTGTACAAAATCAATAAATAATTTTTTTTTTTAAATTTCTAAAAATACTCTGAATGATTTCTCTTCACCTGAGGCTACTGCTCAGCCCTCTCCGCCCCTTCCTCTTTTCCCTCTACCAACAGGCTTAAGGAGACATCACTGGAGGACCACCCCTTTCTCCTGTAGAATCCACCTCTATTTCTCATGCAAAACAGTGGCCCATTCATTCACCCACAGATACTGAGTGAGTGCCACTGGGAGCCAATGGCAGACAGACGGGCACCTGCTCACGGGCAAGGCTGGGTCCTACAATTTCACTCTTTTGTCCCTGCCATAGCTATGATCAAGTACCCACTTTCCAAAGAACTGAGTTATAATCAGCCATAGAGCCTGTCCATGCCTCTGCCTTGGCCCCACACACAGCCAACGCCATAGGCTGTGGGGCCAGACAGCCCTGGTGTGCATGCAGCTCCTGCATTCAGGGGGATGCCTCGGTAAGCTTGAGGGGCAGCCTTTCCGGAGCCAGGGAAGTTCCCCCTGTTCCTAGTTCCCTGATAAATGTATCAAATTGATGGTTATTGGCATAGATGGATATTGAACTTCATCTTTTTGTTATTATTATCCTTATAAATCAAATGTTTTTTGGGCAACTCTTGTGCTAATCATGAGATTTTTTTTTTCTCCTTTGGCCCATTAATGTGGTAAATTGTACACTTTCTGCTGTTAAACCACCCCTGCATTTTTCACATCAACCCAATATGATCTCAGTGGTGTTTTTTTAATTCAGTTATCAAATGTTTTGTTGAGCATTGTTTTCATCTATTTTTGCAAGTGAAACATGCCTATAATTTTTTTCTCTTGTCCTTATCTAGTTTAAGAGTAACAGTTAAACTACATCCATTAATGAAAGAGACAGTCGTTGTTTTCTCTTTTTCCGTTTTCTGGAACAGCTTTTACCAGACATGGGTTATTTCTCCATAAACGCTTTGTAGAGCTCAGCTGGGAGGCGTGTGGTCTCAGGGCTTTGAAAGGAGGCATTGGGTATGATTTTAATTTCTTTGCTCATTACTAGTCTGTTTTGAGTTTGCTCTTTGTTTTTTCTTGCCAATGTTGGCCTTTTTCACTTTCCCAGAAAGCTATCCAACTCATCTAATTTTTCAAATGTATTGGTGTTTCATAAAACGTGTTCACAATGCTATTTTATTACTTTTTTGAAAATCTGTTGTGCCTATCATTTTCCTTTTTCATTCAGCTTTGGATTATTATATCTCTTTTTTCTTCCAGCAGTCTTGCCAAAGGTTTTCTTATTTTATGAATCTTTCCAAAAGACCTACATTCGGCTTGGCTAAGCTTCTATGCTTTTTAATTGTAATTTGCTACTCATTTATTTCTGCCTCTGTAGCTATTATTTCCTCCCTTTTCTTTAGGCTTATTCTGTCACCACTTTTGCAGCCTCTTGAGATAAGTCTCAGCTCATTTGTGTCCTGTCTTCTAATAAATGGGTTTGGGGCCATACTGTTCTCCAAAGTGCTGCTTTATCCTGAAGAGCTTGCATGTGGCTTGTTCATTCAGTCTGTTCTACACATTTTGCAACTGCCATTTTCATTTCTTCTTTAATCCAAAGACGTTTTATTAGTGCCATTTCTTAGTTTCCAGACATGCATGTTTTTGGAATGTTGTTTTTGGTTGTTGTTTTGTTGTTGTTGTTGTTTTGGTTTGGGGTTTTTTTGGGGAGGGGGGTTGTTTGTTTGTTTTTACTGATTTAAGTTTCACTATAGTACAGTCAGAGTATGTCTATAGAATGTGAAACTTTTAAAATTTACTGAGGTCACCTGTATGCCCTGATTTACCATCATTTTTGTGAATGTTATAACATATTATCAAAAGAATGTATAGTTTCTGTTTGTTAGATAGAAAGTCATTTGTGTGTAACTTGTACACACAGTTAAGCTCATTAAACAAGTTTTCAAGTCTGCAAACTTAAATTTTGTCTGCTTGCTCTATTCACTTAAAAGAAAATTATGTCAAAATATTCCATTGAAATGGTTGATTTATCTATTTCTCCCTATATAGCTACAGCTATATTTATAGGTGTGTTTGTGTATAAGTACACACAGATATTTTACAGCATATTGTTACATGATTGTTATAGTTTTGTGAACTCGTTCCTCTTACTGGAGTGTTGCTTTTCTTCTATCAGTTCTCTTTTGTCTGTATTTTTTTTGCTCTATCTTCTTCTACTCCTTTGTTTCCATCCTCTTGTATGTCTCTTGTAAATAAAAAAATAATAATAAAATAAAGTGTATTCCTGAATCTTGTGCTTTAAATTCAATTTAAAATTATATTTGTTTTGAATTGTGAGTTTAATCCACTTATATTATTGTAAACTGATGTTATATGAAGAATTATGTTTGCTGTTTTATTTCACATTTTTCATTTTCCACCCTCTTTCTTCCTTCTTCCCTTCCCACTGGATAGATAGCACTGTCCTCCGCTGGTCTCAGAACTCTGCATCTGTTTCTATGGGTCTGGCACAAACATCCTCTAGTTATTCAGGCCAGAATATAGGTGTCTCCCTTGAGTCTCCTCTTCCTGTCACCAGTTCATCAGATATCCTGTCTGTTCTACCTTCAGAATACATCTCTGCCCATCTTATTGCAATTGTTATGTCTCCCCACACTGGTACTTCCAATCCCCTTTATGCCACTCCATTTTCTGCACAGTCCTTACAAAATTCTATCATAGCATTTTATTTCTGTGTGTTTATTATGTTTACGGAGTATTGTCTGTCTTCCCTCATCCATGCAGAACTTCTATCAGTGTGGCCACAAAAGTGTGTTGTTCAGATCTCTGCTGTGAGAGGTAATAACTGACCATCAGTCTCGGCTCTGCTTTGGGATCCACCTCCACCCTCATGTTGAAGCAGCACTTCCCTGGGGTGCTGCCAGCAGTGCCTACACACAGCAGGCACTAAGGCAGGCCCCGTGTTCAGGGACTCCCCGCTAGCTGGGCCAAACCATGCCTGAAATTGCGCTCCAATCAAAAGCTCTTTCTACCCCAAGCCTCCTCCATTCCCCGTCTTCTTCTGATGGTGTCCGTCATGAGCTCTCTCCTCCCTCCCTTGCTTCTTCCCCAGCAAGTCTAATGCCCCTGGGGCATCTTCTTGGTGGGCCTGGACTAAGTGTCTGTTTCCTGATGTGTCCCGAGTGCCTATACAAGCACATAAACAAACACAGAGGGATTCACTGAGGTGCTCAGTAAGTATCTGTGAAGTGTGTGTCCAATGAAGGCCACGTGCAAGCCAACGCGTTCGTCTTAGAGTCTCCCCAAGACCCTGATGCAGTACTCCTTCTGTTGGGAGTTTGAAGTGGGAGAGTGAAGATCTGTTCACACATCCTGATGCTTCTGACAAGTCAGGAGGCTGGATGCTAACTGACTCAGTGAGATCCCAGGCTCCATCTGAACAACCACAACCAGTACGGTACTTTACATGGTGGTTTAGAAGAGTGGTCGGCAAACCGTGGCTCGCAAGCCACATGTGGCTCTTTGGCCCCTTGAGTGTTCTAATGCCACTTCTTCAAAATAGACTCACCTAGGCCGAAAACTGACTTCTGCACATGGGCCACAAAGTTTCAATCGCACTGTACGTGTGCGCCCACACGTGGTATTGTGTGGAAGAGCCACACTGAAGGGGCCAAAGAGCTGCATGTAGCTTGTGAATCACGGTTTGCTGACCACTGGTTTAGAACATTGCAAAGCACCTTTACAAACAGATGTGTTTTAATCCTAACCCTCACCCTGTGAAGTAAATTGTACCTACTTTAAATTTGGTAAAAACAAGCACACAAACAAACACAGAGGGTTCATTGAGTTGCCCAAGAGCACACCCCAGGCCTGTGAGAGGCTTGTGTCCTGGGCCTGTGCTTTTCCCACCACATCACCTGGCCCACACAGGGCAGAGGAGGGAGAGTGATTTCTGGAGAAGTTAGTGGAGGATGGTATAAGCTCACCAGCATGGGACCTGGAGGACCAATCCTACGGATAGGCCCAGGCTGCACAGCTCGGAGTGGAGGGCTGGCCAGACAGACCATGCTCCTTAGATCCTGAGACATGGATGTTCTAAAGCAAGAAAGTGTATTTAGGCTTCATGGATTCAGAGAAAACTTAGCTAAAGAGAGTGAAACCTGAAAGGAGACCCAGAGAGAACGAAAACTTGCAGCCGGCCTGGGAGGTAAAACGGGACATTGGATGGAGGCTTCTAGAATCACAAGGTCTCCAAAGAGCCCTCCCCCCACCCAACTGAACTGAGGTGAGCTCTCTGCGGTCCCATACACGTGGGCATCACACCCACCTCAGTGAGGAGGCTTTGCACAGGGCAGTGGAGCAGGGACTGTACAGCCAACGACAAACACTTTACTGCTAGGGGGTGGGAGGGAGGGCCGGGCAGCTCTGATGGGGGCCTCAGGCACTTACTGGAACAGCTTCAGTGTTCCAGTAAGTGCCCAGCCAGGCATCCAATCGCCAAGCTGCTCCAGTGAGGAGCTGTGACCGTGGCTGGCGGTGGGACTAACTGAACCGGGCCTGTCTCTGCTTGAAGCCTGGAGTGAGACTACCAGCCTATCCTCCTGCTCCTCCTGGCCAGATCCCCAACCTCCTGGGCCTGCATGTGCTTCCAGCCAGCTCCACAGTCCCGGAGCTCCCAGCCCACCTGTGACAGCAGGATGGTGGGGCGAGGGTGACCCACTGGCATATGAGACATTGATCCTTGAAGCTCTTGTGGCACCAGGGCAGAAGCTGGCCTCTGGCTGCAAGAAGCCATGCCCATTACTCTAGTGTGCCTACTACTCTTAACAATGTCTGTGTGCCCTGATGCTGGAAGGGAGGAAGGGAGGGGGAAAGGGAAAGAGGGAGGGAAGGAGAAAAGGTGGAGATGCTCTGGAGCTCCAATCGAATTTCCCAAGTCCTCACCACTAGAAGCCCCACCCCCCACTCATTTATTCATTCATTCATTGAGCACCTGCCACTGCCAGGCATGTGCCTGTACGTCAGGAGCCAACTCTTCTGCCAGGAGAGGGGCACCCTCCATCACTGAGAAGCTGTCTAACTGTGGACATCCAGTCTCCGTCCGTAACCGAGGGGGCTAAACAGAAGCTGGTCAGGTCCCCGTTGAGTCCCCCGTTTTTATGCCAGTGCAAAATTGTACGGACTACCAACACTCTTTTCCATCCACCCTGTGCTCCCCTCTCCACCCATTCAAGCATCTAGACTTTTCCTTGACCAAACCACCCTGAGCCTCTTCCTGCCTGTGGGGTACGAAGCTTGCGCCCTTAAGTCACTGAGAGGACCTTGGGCTTGCCTAGTGACTGAGGGCTCTAGGACACCCTCCTCCTCTCTAAATAATATCCACCTGGCGGAGGGCAGAGAAGAGGGACACTCCTGAAAGGGCCAATGGAGGGAGCAGGGGTGCCCTGGCAGCAGCCTCACAGATGGGAGCCGAGGGATAGTGGTGTGGGGGACAGCTCAGTGCATGCCTGGCTGTGCCTCCCCAACCCCGCACCCCAAACTTTTACATAACATTGCAGGAGCTGGGGACATGGAACATAAGGGCTACTCAAGTCCCCTGGGACAGGGGGCTGGGAGGGAGAGGGTGGCTGACACCTGGGATCTGGGACTGTGGGTGGAAGGGGGCCCCACAAGGCCAGCCTGACAGAAGCTGGGGAGCAGAACCTGCCAAAAAAGACCTCCCCAAGTAAGACCAGCCACCAGCTCCCTGCGTCGTTCCTTCTGAGGCCTAGCAGGGCTGTGGCCTGGACCCTATGCTCAGGCTCCTCTCAACCCCAGCGTTGCTCACCATAAGACCCCCTCCAGGCCTCACTCATCCAGGCTCAACCCTGTGTCCTGGCAGCCCCATGACAGCCACTGTCTCTGCCAGGGACAGCCACACTCGCCAACCACCTGCCACCCCGCGGGCACAGGGTTCCCACCAGTGACCCCGCCTCCTCCCAGCGCTGAGCCTTGTTTCCAGGCGCCCCGCCCCTGCCCTGGCTGCTCCTCCCTTCGCTAACCCCAATTGCCTCTCATCAACCCAGACCCAATTTTGCCCAAAGGATGTTGGGGAACCCATGCCCTGTCCAGGGAGCCCAGCCAAGCCACCAAGGCTGCCCCATCACTCTCCTGACCTACCATGTGGCTCTCCTACCCAGCGACTGCCCTATAATTACCTCCCCTCCGCGCCCGCCCAGCAGCTCCCAAGAAATTATGCACCACTTAGGGCAAAGTGCTGCTAATAGGAAGCATAGATGAACAAGGGTTATTGCAGGCGCCTCAATTCCTTCCCCTAATTTACGACAAATCTCTATTTATTGAGCCAGTAACATATTTGAACACTGACTCATAAGAGACCCTTCTCACAGACACCGTATATCTGGCAAATAACTCCCCTTCCACTAAGGTGTGTGCGGAATGCAGCTCAGGCAATTTGCAGGGCTGTGTGGGGCGGGCATGCAGGGACTGCAAGCAGCGGGAGACCCTGTCCTGCGGAGGACCCGCCCCTGTAGCGTAGCCCTAGGGATGCAGAGGAGCGCCCGACCTTGACCTTCCTGGGGGGCAGCTCCCTGCTGATGCCTCTGTGCCTGCTCACTGCCTCTTTTCTCTGCAGCGCCACAAAGGAAGCCAGGCAGGTGTGATCAAGCCCATTTTCCAGATGGGGAAGCAGGCCCAGGATGCAGAAAGAGAGTGACTCAAGGTCACATAGCGTTTTGCTCCCCATTTGTTCTGGGCCCAGGAGGACATCTGCATCTCCTTTATTCCGACAAGGAAGGGGAAGGAAAGGTAACAGCTGTCTCCCTCCCACTCCGGGCAGTGGCAGGAGATGAGCAGTGTGTGCTGGCTGTTGAGAGTGAGACCTCACCATTCACAGTGAAGATGGAGAGACGAAGGCATCGGACTGGCGTTGGAGTGGGTTATGGCAGATACCCTAACAGACCAGCTCCTCTCCCCAGATTATCGCCTTCAAAGCCCGTGAAAGGCAGCTGGTAATTAAATCTCAGTACTAGGGTAGAAGGACACCCTCCTCCCTGCCCCTACCTCTGCAATATATACATATGCACATATACATATCACACACACATGCATACTCATGCACACATGTGCATACATATCATATATACATGTCCTTTGTGCACATGCAAGCATCACACATGCCTACAATGTACTGCCACAGAGACACAACATACACACATCACAAACATACAAATGAATAATAATACATAGTCACACTGCTCTCCAGAAGAAAAGCAGAAGACTCCCAAGGTTGTCCCAAGTTCAGGATATGACTATGGGGTGCTGCATTAGGCCCAAGGAGATGCCTTGCTCACAGGTGTCCCCAAAGCCAGCCCCAGGCACCCAAAACCACAACACATCAAGGAGGGGACAAAATGAAACAGAAAGTGAGGGGGACCTGAGGTCCAATGTCACTCGCTAACTTCATTGCCTGGGTGAGTTATTTAAACTCTCAAAGCTCCAGATTCCTCAACTATAATGTGGACAGTATAGCAGGATCGTTTGTAAGGATCGGGTGAAATAGGAGACATTGAGCACAGTGCACAGCATACTACAGGTGCTTAATAAGTGCTCAACAGCTTCCCCTTCCTCTTCACGCTTTCTTCCTTGCTAAAATCTGATAGCTCATACCATCTCCAGAGTTTTCCCCAAGCCAAGCTCCCTGGACAAAGACCCTGATATACTGAGCCAGGGAGCATGTGGGAGTGATTACCCAGGAAGTGCTCCCAGGAGGAGCGTGGATGGAAGAGGGAGCCAAGCAGAGCTTCAGGCCAAGGCCCAGGAAGGTGACCTCGGCGGGTTCCTCGGGGTCAGTTCCACATCTGAGATGTCCTGACAGTGTGGCCAGGGAGCTGGGCCGGACATTCCTGTCATGGACCAGCTGGGAGTGGGGCGCTGGCACCCTGGCACTGTGAGAAGCAGCTCCCTGACCCCAGGGCTCTCCTCCTCAGGGGCGGGTGTTGGGAGCAAAAGCATGCCTGAGCCAGGAAGGGGCACCCAGAAGCAGGATCCGGGGGAACCACAGCTTCTCCTTGGTTCCAACGTGCCAAGCGGAGGGAGGCCCGTGTCACTGAGCCTGGAGGGGAGGCCAGCACGATCCCTCGCGTTCAGAGGGGACCTTGTCAGGCGCTGGTAGAACTCCGACACAGACACTGTCTAATCCTCTCCCTCCCGGGGGCTTTGCATGAAGCAGGCGGGCCAGAGAGCCTTGCCTTCCTTCATGAGGAAAGTGAGGTCCTGAGAGGTGGGATGAACCTCCGCAGGTCGCAAAGCTAATTAACAGCCGTCTGAATCCTCGCGTATGGACTCCCAGTGTCAGCCTCCTTCCAAAAATAGCCTTCAGATGCACACACCATATGTTGACCACCGCGATGAGAATTTGGCCACTGTTCAGAAGGGAGGCGCGGTTGCTGATAGGGAGAGGCAGACGGCAGACCTCATAGTAGTCAGCGTCCTTCCCTCCGGGATGTGTAGTCCTGGGGGTGGGCTAACAAGCTTCCCCTGAGGTGGAAGTCACCCACACAGCACTAAGGGGACGTCGCATCTCAGGGTAAATGCTTCCTGCAGACATGATGATGCTGTGGGAAGGTGAGGTGGTGGACAGGGAAGGGGGCAGCCTTCGCTGAGCACCGAGGACTGTGCTCATCACTGGGCCGTCATCACCTTGTCAATCACCCTTTCTCCACTTCACCATTGGCTCCTGGAGGGCAGGGCTGGCTGCTGGTCCACTGTGTGGCCCCAGGGCCCCAGGACTCCATCCAAGTGCATTGAAAGAACAAATGAGCACAGGACACGTGGGCTCTGTGTGGGGACCTCAGAAAATGGGCTTGTGTGAGCCAGTGTGAGAGGTAGAGCCAGGGGTCAAAGAGAGAAGAGACCTTAGGAGGCTGGGAGAGGGCCACAAAAGGAAGAAGGCATGTTCCAGAAGCATCCTCGCCTGCCCCGAACCCTCCCTGTGGGCAGCAGTACTCCGAATACCCGTCCCGCCTGCAGGTCTAGCTGTTTACTTCCGAGCCTTCTGGTCCAAAGTAAGCGTGGGGATGTTCCTGGTAGCTCCGGGGTTCTCTGTGAAGGGTCTCAGACTCTCCTCCTTGATCGCGCCCCTTCCCGGTACTGAAAGGGAGGAGACATGGCAGACCCCTTCTCCGCGGGGCCCCTGGAGATCTGAGTGCCGGGGCTCATCAGCCTGGATCCCCACCCCCAATGCTTTGGCTTCAGGCCCGTGGAGAACAGGCTGCTCCTTATCCAGCCACGAGGGACGAAGGCAGGAAATGGCCGGAACGCCTGGAAAACTTGGAAACAGTGAGAGAAGACAAGCGCCTGCTGCCAGATGGGGCTGAAGGTTTGACTCGTTGTTTATTCTCCCTCCTGCTAAGGGAGAAAAGCCACGTGGAGAACAGAGAGAAGAGGGGCGGGCTTCCCCACACACATTCCACGGGCAGCCTGGGACAGCTGGCCCCTGGCTCCGGGGCCTGCTCCTTTCTCCTCCAGTCTTCAATTCTTGGCGCTGATGATGCAATCTAAACTAAACCCTGCCCTGTCCTTTAGGGCAAAGGGACCCAGAGATGCTGCCTGGGAGGGGCTTCCCTTCACCCCAAATGTTCTCTGCAGAGGCCCCAGGGCTGGGCGGGGGCCTGCAGGAATTCCAGCAGGAGGGGCTCTGGAGCTAGCCTGGAGCGCTCCATTTCACTGGGAGGAAAGTGAGGCTGCATAGAGAAGGGGCCGCCCCCAGCTCAGCTCCTACTCCTATGGGGCAGGGTGGGTGGGGGGGGGGGGGGGTGTAGAGAGGGCAGGCCAGGCTGCTGAAACCTCCCACCCATCTATACCTCCCACAGCCCTGGTTGGCAGGCCTCATCTCTAGCTCACAATTCCTCATTGTCAGCAGCAAACCAAAAACCCCCAAAGCTTTCCCAAGACACCCGTCCTTGGGGACATCAATGGGAAACAGGAAGGAAATGGAGTTTTCCCTCCTGATTCCAGAAAAAGAAAAGGCCAAAAAATGCTGGGAAAGAGGGGCCAGGAGAGGCGGGGCACAGAGGAGGCTGCTGACCTGGTGGACAGACTGCTGGCCTCACGCTCACAGCTCAGCTGTGTCTGTCACCGTGGCTGTGGGCCCACAGGGAGCTCTAGCTGGAGAGCCTCTCCTCCAGGGCCCCCTAATTCCCTAGGACCGAGACCATGGCCCCATTTCCCCAGCCTCTGTACCTCCCGCATGGTCATCATTTGGGTTACTCCCTGCTGCTCCCTCATGAAGATGAACCATAAACGTTTGAAAAGAAAACGGAGCATGTGCCCAGCTCCCAGAAGGGTCAATGGAGGTGGCTTCTCTGTGGGACACATGGCCCATAGGACAGAGAGGAGGGAAAGGGGAGATGGCTTGCAACCAAGAAACCCCCAGGGTGACCCGAGCCCACCTCTCAGGAGCCAGGCCTCCTTCCTCATCTCCTGTAAAGCAGCCCTGGGAATGTTTCCTGGAGCAGAGGCAGGACCAGAGGGATCTCCTTCAAGCATCTTCCATGATTGTTGATTGTTCTTAGTGAACCAGGGTTAGGAGTGGGGGAGGGGTCCTCTGGATTGGTGGACAGGGATGTCCATCAGCTCTCAGAATGTCCTGGGGGACAGGGCAGGACAGAAAGTATTTTGAAAAGATATATTCAGGAGTATAACAATCTTATTTGTAAAAATAAATAAATAAATAAATAAATAAATAAATATGTTTATGTCATTTTCATAAGGGAAATTGTGGAAAGTAAAACCCAAGACCTGCTTCTGGTGGCTGGAGATGGGCAGGAAACCCCGTGGTGGTTCTGAGCAAGATGGGACGATGGCCCGGGGGAGAGGGGGGATCAGGGAGCAGAGCTGGAGGGGGCGGAGTGAGCTCTTCATGCCCATCATTGAGCCCGGTTTCAGAACCTGGCTTGTGACTCTGTAACAGGACCTTCACAGGACGGTCTTGTCTGACTGGCTCCTTAGGGCCAAGAATGGGCTTCAGCACTTTCCCAAGCATCCCCCTCTAGGTTCGCCTCTTTCACACACTCCAGGGTCCAGCACATGCAGGGGCCTGGGGTCTGGGTCAGTTTTAACAAGTATCCCAAGTGATTTTTATAATCTGGCTGGATCAGGATATATGGATTTCCTGAACAAGTCAGTGCATACATTTGCATTCATCAAAAACTGAAACTAAATAAACAGAGACTCCCAGTGACGCCTTGCTGAGAACCCCTCTACTGCCCACCACACATGACCCTTTGGTCAATTTCTTATCTGTCTTTCCAATGTTTTTATGTAAAAAAAACATTGGAAAGACAGATAAGATATTCGTATACTAGAGGCCCAGTGTACGAATTCATGCACGGGTGGGGTCCCTCGGCCTGGCTTGTAATTGGGGCTCATTGGTGCCATCTTTCCCAGTCCTGATCTGGGCCAGCCAGCCAGGGGAAGGGGCCACAGGAGGCTGGCCAGCCCCAGGAGGTTGGCTGTGGGAGCACACTGAACACAGGGGGCAACTCCTGCATTAAGCATCTGCCCTCTGGTGGTCAGTGCACATCATAGCTACCAGCTGGTCATCTGGTTATAACAGTCGCTTAGGCTTTTATATAGAGAGACAAGCACAAGTGAGTACACATCTTGTTTCTTCCCAGCCTTTCAAAAAAGGTGTGATGCTATTTACATGTTCTGTGCCTTGATTTTGTCACTAAGTCACTTAACAGCAACTTCCTGGAGAGTTCTACACACTGGTACTCCAGGAGTTTCCTCTTTCCACTGGGTCCCTGTGCCTGATTTATCCATCCATCCTCTGTTCCAGACACAGGATTATGTCCAGTCTTTTGCTACCGTGAACAACGCCGTAATGACTGACTGTGCGTGTGTGGTTCACACTTCTGATGGACCTGTAGGACAGATTTTCAGAAGTGGGCTCGCTGGTGGAAGGTAAACATGCTTTCTTGTTGGCAGACATCACCAGTGTTACTTCCACGGCATGATGCCATCTCACCCTCCACTGGCGCCGGCAGAGACTGCAACCGTGTGCCTCCCCACAAGTTGGCCAACACTGGGCCTGTCATGATTTTGGATTTCTGCCAAGTCTGAGTAGCAAGAGCTGCTGTGTCTCAGTGCTGCTGTAACTTGCACCTCTTCCTACAACACGTTGTGCATCTATTCCAAGGGCAAAGAGCTATTTCCACTTCTTTTTTGTGGATTCTGTGTTCATGTCTCTTACCCACTTTTCTATTGGGTTGTGGAGCTTCTTGATTTCAAATTCTCTTTATATTAGAGGCATCGACTCTTTGTGATCTGCATTGTCTATATTCTTTTCCCCAGTTTTTCATTTGCCTCTGGTCCTGTTTTGACGTTTTGGGCACGCATGAACAGTTTTATTTTACAGTCAAATTTTTCCAACTTCCCTTTGGCTTCTAGATTTTGAATTATTGTTAGAAAGGCCGTCCCCATGCGAGAGACCCCCATGTTTCCTTGCGGCACTTTTATGTGTGTGTTTAACATTTAAGTGTTTGCTCCACTTGGAGAGTGTCACAATGCTGGTATTGTCAACCACTGGCTGTTGGCACCCATTCAAAGGCCCACAGGAAACCCCAGTTTGGGGTGCAGTGAAGAAGGAAACTGTTTAGTGTAACTTTCAGTGGATTTAGACCTGGTCAGATTTAAAGGGAGGACGGGGGATAAAGAGAAGACTGTGGAGAGAGCGTCTAGGTTGCAGATGGAGACGGGGCATCTGTTCTTGCAAGTTCAGCTGTGTTCCTCTACAGGAAGCTTATCTTATAATCAAGCTGGCAGTCATCTGGATTTCTCCATCCTGTCCCTCCAGAAAACTGCGTGCTCTGGTTTTCCCAGGCTCACCTTCCTCGATAAAAACATAAAATAAAATAAATTTTAAAAATGACATTCCAGTGTAACACCCAGGCATCCACATGTCTCCTTCTGAGTCTGCACCAAGAGCGTGCGCTCACTCTGCACTGTGGCCAGGCGTCTGGTACAAGAAACTCTGCCCAGGGCATGAGCCTGGGCTTGGAAGGGTTCCAGAGGGGCCTGGACAGAGATGGAGAAGAGGAGGCTGGGGCCTTATTTACTAAGTGGGGCCGCTGAAAATAAAAGGGGACCCTCAAGCTTTGCTTGTGCAGGTATGTGATTGAGAAAGGGACAAGGAGCTTGTTAAAAATCACCAGGCCATTATATCCAAGATCAACAGCTGCCTCTTGAAATGGAGAGGAAATAGATATAACCTCAGGAGAGTGGTAAATGGAAAGATTACAGTGTGCCCCACGCACAGGCCCGGCTCCTTGGAAAGTCTGTTGGATGAGCAGTCTCCTTAGGGGAATTGTCCCCCACCATCAGTGATGGAGAGTGAGGGGCACTGGGCAGGGGGAAGAATGGGGCAAAGGCTTCTCCCCCCTCTAGTCAAGGGTCCCCAAGCTGCTGACTGTTCATGACAAGGCAAAAGGGAGGGACCAGGAACGACACAGCTGGGTCTTAAGTGTCCTAAGTTTACTGACAATCTTTCACTTTAAAAAATGCTCAGCAGCCCTGACTGGTCTGGCTCAGTGGATAGAGCATCAGCCTGCAGACTGAAGGGTCCCGGGTTCAGTTCCAGTCAAGGGCATGTACCTTGGTTGCAGACACATCCCCAGTTGGGGGTGTGCAGGAGGCAGCTGATTGATCTTTCTCATCCATGTTTCTAACTCTCTATCCCTCTCTCTTCCTCTCTGTAAAAAATCAATAATATATATATATATATATATATATATATATATATATATATATATATATATTAAATGCTCAGCATGAGAGGACACCACTCTCCTGGTGGGAGGGAGGGGGAAGGAGGGGAGGGAGAAGAGAGGGTGAGCCTGAGAGGCCTGCACATGGTGCTGCCTGCTGGAGTGCCCCCGACCAGATGATGTGTCAGGGCTGAGGGCATACACATTGGTCCTCCTGTGACCCCACTCTACAGGGGCCAGTGATGCGATGAATGCGGATTAGTGAATCCATACATACCCACACACATAGGAATTTCTGGTTCACAGAACACAGAGGGAATGGAATCCTCTACTTTTTCACAGACACACACCCTGAGATCCTGTGTGGGAAGCCGGCTAACAAACCACAGGGAAGTGGACTGAGAAATGACCATAGAAACGGCCTCCTTGGCTGGGCCCTACATCGACCCAGCTGCTTGTGGTCTCGGGTGACCACAGGCCCACACGGGGCCTGGCAGCAGCTGGGGGAAGTCCACTTTGCAGGGGGGCCTGCTGCCTGTCTGCCAGGCTTCCCGTCTCAGACTCCAACTAAGAGCCTGTCAGTCCAGGGTCATTTCCCTCAATGGCCCCCAGGAGGGTATCTTCCAGCGATAATCTGCACCTAGTGAAGAATTTTTACTAAGCCCCTCATTTGGCTTTTCAAAAATGTCATTAACCGTTGGCACACGAACTCAGAGAAATCAAAGGCAGAGAGAGTGGACAGAGAGAGAGAGAAGCATGCGGGGAGGAGTCTGCAGGAAGGATTCCCCCTCTCTCTCCTGTGGCCTCGCCCTGAGTGGACACTGCACCCTGTGGTTGAGGGCCAGCACGTGTGCCCCTTCGAGGGAACTCTGTGCTCAGTCGTAGGTCTGGACGGAAGTGCGTGGTCCTTGAGACAGAGGAAGGCAAAGGACACAGCGTCCCTCAGGCTCCTCAGCACTGAGAAGTGATCAGCGGTCAGCGGTCAGCATGGGGGCCCTCAGCTGCTGCTCCATCAGATGATCAGGCCTCAGCAGGAAAAGGTGGGAGGTACTTATCTGGTCCCTCGCCTCCTGCCTGCCTCAGTTTCCTCTTTCGTCAGATGAGTGGTTGGGACCAGGCAATCTAGAATGAGTAGGATGGATGAGTGCTGTGGGCGGCCAGCACTCTAGGTCCTTCCCAATGAGCTCCGGCTCTGTGACCCTGGCAGCCGCGTAGCCTCCGTTAGTCTCCATCTGCCACCTGTAAGGGGTCAAGTGACCCTTGGAAGACTGGGGAGTGCTGAGTGAGCTAGTGTGCACACTGTGTCTTATGCAGGGAATGGGACTTAGCAGGCTCTTAATGCAACACGTTTCCTTCTCCTGTCCTGTTTCCTCGCTGTCCACGCCTACATTCTTCTGGCTCAATGGCTGCACAGGGTTGAGAATCGGAAAGCCACACAGGAAGCTACCTGACTTTGCTTCCCTGTACAACTGTGTGCGCTTCTCTCGGCTCTCTCAGGGGATTGCTAGGAGCCGCAGACACTGAGGAAGGTTTGCACTGTCTGTGTGCCCATGCTGGGGACACTGCCACTATAGACCATGTTCCTGAAATATGGTGTATACATCTGAGATTTTAGTACAGGAAAAATGGGGTCTTCTTGCTTAAACCACTATGGAAGGCATCGTATTTCCCTGTTCCCCGTGGTTGCCAGAAACATGATTAAATTTGATGTTTAGGAGCTAAAATATCTGAAGGGTATTACCCCCCTTCCTACACATCCTTCAGGGGGACCTCTGGCTCCCCAAGACTGGGAAAGGGGCCCACTGCAATGCTCATGCTTTCCTCCAACAGAACACCCATTCTCTTCTCTCAACACACACGCACACACACACTCACACACACATATATATAACTTTGAGGCCAGTGAGTGTGATCAGCTCAGTACACCCCACACAGAAAACCTGGTGTCTGAAACTTCTGAGATCATAAATGTTCCTTGGAAGGAGAGATGAATGAATGAGCCAATGGTTAAATAAAGCATTTTTGTTTCGATGTCAGATGTAATCATCTTCCCTTTCTAGTCTATGGGTTTTTATCTTTTGCATTTTGATCTTTTACAATCCACACCTTCTTTAGAAACACAACCTTTTAAAGTCATTGCACACCTTTTATCATAAGCACAGCCTTAAGGCTTTTTGAACTTGTGTGGGTGGGGCGTAAATACCCACAAAAATAAACACCTCTTCCCGGAAGCCTTTGCCAGCCCCAGCCAGCGAGCGCCTCATGCTCAGGAACGTGGACTTGGGAATAAAGCAGGACACGCAGTCTCCTGACTCTGTCATGTTACAGCCGTGTGATCTCGGGCAAGTTGCTTTGCCTCCTGACCTTCTGCGGCCTTGCTGATAAAAACAGAGGTACTGAGATCTCCCTCAGCGGGAAGTGGAAGATTAAACAAGACCTGGGAAGTAAAGTGAGTAACAGAGCACTTGGCCCATAGTAAGTGCTCAGCGAGTGTTTATGATGCCAGACCGTGTCTGGCGGAGGGATGCGCCTGGCATGTCCTGGCGTTCTGACTTGGCTTTGAGCCCCTCGAGGTCAGGCCCTGGCCTGAAGCTCCTCTATCTTGTGTGAACTTGACCACATGGCTCCATGCTGGGCACAACGTCTCTGAATAAACTTCTGAACATCAGCGGAGGGAGCATCAGACAAATATCAGTCTGGTTCATGACTCACAGCACACAGATATGGGAGGGGCCTTAGAGGTCAGGTGGTCTGAGTCCCATTTTACAGAGGGAGAAGTTGGGGTCTGTGGAGGTGCTGGGTAGTCTGGCTGGCCCAGAGCCAGCACCCAGATATCAGGCAAACACACCTTCCCCCACCAACACCCCCACCCCATCACATTGCTCTCCCTGGCTGCTGACAAAGATGCTTACAGGGACACACAGCTATCCTGGGATGTCAGCCCTCTGAGCATGGAGCCTCAGGGGGTCTTGAAGCTGCAGGAATTAGCTGTGGTGCAGGTGGGGAGCATTATGTTCCAAAGTGCTCCCACGCTCTCTGCTTCCTCGCAGGGCCTACGGGAAGCAGGGCATGTGCTTTCATCTGGACACTGTGAGAAGCTGGAAGGCCAGAGATTAGGGGACGGGTGGGTCTCAGATCCCTCCCTTCTTCCTTGTCTTTTAAAGTTAGCTGCTCTGGGGCCCCTGACTGAAATAAAGAACCTTTTCCTTTGCCCCTCACCTTAGCCCGACCAGTCCCCTCACTCTCCATCACTGAGGGCCCAGCTGGGAGAGGAGCAGTGATCTTTGCCTGGGCCTGGTGGGAATGCCGCCAAGGGCTGTGTCTAGCACTTGGCACCATCTTTCAAGTTTGCTCTGGAGAAGGTCGGAGCCTGAATCCCCCGAGTCCAGGCTGTGGGAGCTGAGAGGGCCTGGCCTTCTGATGAGGCCGTCTTTGCCCGTGGCTTCCATAGACTGGTGGGATCTGGGCAAGATGGAGGCTAACTTCGAAGGCCTTGACTTGTATCCTGGGTAAGTCTCAAAGTTAAAAACTCCCACAGCCCCATTGCCAAAGACTGCATTACTAACATGGGAGAGATGGCAAGGGCCATGTGTGACTTTGCCTCGGGGCCTGTATCATGCACATGCGCACACCTCCATATGGAGCAGCCGCTGGACACATGCTTGATTGACATTCAGCAACTTTGCAAATGCTAATCGCAATATAAATTTAATTTTACATTTAAGGGCTTTTAACGCGTAGCCTATTTATTCAGCGGCTCTTTATGATTTATCATCTATGTGGTAACTCGCCCCACGTTGCTGAGAGCTGGTGTTAACCCTTGGCTGGCAGAAACACATCTTTCGCCAGGCCACGCTGGGCTCAGCTCCCTGGGCACGTGGACAAAGGAGGCCCTGCGTGCTGCCGACTCAAGGAGGCAGGTGGACACCTGGATGGGGAGTGATCTGCCTGCCCCCCTTCCTCCACCCCGTGACCTACTTCTCCTGTGCCTCTGGAAACCCTGCGAGCTCAGAGCCTGAGATGAGGACAAACGTTTCATTCAACACCGTTTATCCAGAGCCTGCTCTGTGCTGACCACAGGGGAGCCCCAGGAGGAACTGCCTTAAAAAGTCCCTGACCAGCCTGGCTGGTATGCTCAGTGGTTGAAGGTCCACCTATGAACCGGGAGGTCATGGTTTGATTCCTAGTCAGGACATATGCTCATGTTACGGGCTTGATCCTAATAGGGGGCATGCATGATGTTTTTCTCTCTTCAATGTTTCTATCTCTCTATCCCTCTCTCTTCCTCTCTCTCTCTAAAATCAGCAAAAACATATTTAATATATTTTTTTAAAGTCCCTAATGGGTCAGCTAGCAGTGTGGGTTTTCTCTTCCCATATTGGTGATTGGTGCCCCAAAACTCTTATTCCCCTCACCCCCTCACTGCACCTTCCTGGGGGGGGAGGGGGGGTGAAAGACATGACACCCACCACCCCGGGGAAGATCCCCAGGCCTTGGCCACCTAGCTCCTTTGGGTCAGCAGGTGGCGTGAAGATGCTCGTGAAGTCTGCCCTAGGGAGGAAAGCCCTTTCCCTACACTTGGCCTAATGCAAGCTGCTCTCTCTGCCTCTCCCAGGGGTAGTGACCTGGGCCTTACGGGGGATCTCCTCCGCTGCTGTTGGGGCATTTTGTGCTAATTATTTGCTGTCTCAATTACATAACCAGGTCTTTGTGAGCACTTTCCTGGGACCTTATGGAAAGTCGGGGTCTGGTTGGTCGAGTAAGCATTTCTGAGGAATTCTCTGGAAAGCCCATGCCCTGCTGAGCTCCGAGTGCCACTGGAGCGCTAATCCTGATGGCAGAGCCTCCCAAGGGCCGGCTGTTGGGAGGGGCAGAGAGCGGAGAGTGTGGTAGAAATAGCTCTCCTCTAAGAAACGGGAGCCCCGGCCCAAACCGCAATCCTCTTGTTCAATGTACCGCTCTAGCTTCAAGCCTCATTAACTAAAATCTCATTAGTGGCCTTGAGAGTAACTAACATTAATTGAGTGCCTTGTAGGCATTTTACCTGTGGTATCTTATTTAATCCTATCAACAACCCTGAGAGGAATGTTATTATCCTCTCCCTTTACAGGGATGAACACTGAGGCTATCGGAGGTGTAATACCTTGTCCACGGTCACTTAGTTGTGGTAAGGGGTGATGATGGAGGGCTGGGATTGGAACGTGGGCCTTCTGTGCATTGCTTTGCTAGCCTGTCCGTTTTTACAGACACCTATCGGGTGTTTGCTATGCATCCAGCACTGAATTTCAAATGAAGTTTTGCCTTGGAGAAGCTCAGAGTCTAATGGAGAGGGCTTCTTTGAAGCTTGCCCTGTGGGTGTAGTCTGGGGTAGTGCCCAGGTAGAGGACACAGGAGGGTCACTTGGCATCAGTGGCTGTCTGCTCAGGGTGCTTCATGGTGTCGGTGGGTGGAGCTGAGTCTAGAAGAATGGGCAGGGGATGCCAGGCAGCCAACTTTGAACAGGAATTGTGCCAATGCACAGAGAGAGGACAGCCATTGCCACCTCTACTGAGTGTGAGCTGTCTGGCCTGGCCAGATGAGGATGGGTCCAACGCCTAAAGGACGCTGGTCTGGATGGAGGAAGGGGCCTATGTGGAAAGACAAGGGGACATTTCCTGGCTCTCAACACCTTGCTGAGGCTCATCTCTGCTATCCGCAATGGCTGTCTCTCTAGCCTTGGAGACATAAAGCCCATTTGGCATATGCTTTTTGGGTCAGTGTCAGAGGATCACTGTGTTTAGCACTGCAAGCTGCTGAAGCCAGGTAGTTGCTCTGGGGCGCCTGGAAATGTTTATTTCCTGGTACAGCCCCTCCCAGTCTTAGCACACAGGAAGCACCCATTAAACGTGTAACCGGTCTTCCTTGGATCCCCTCCTCCCCCTCTCCGCACCCCCCTCCCCGCCCCCCCCCCCCCCCCCGCCCCATAACAATGAACAATCCTAATCCTAAATGGATGCTCAGGAGGTAACGAAATGAGGTCACATTTTTAGTGCATCTCACTAAATAAACTTCCTTAGTGCTCCTTGTGTCCTTTCATGAAATCTTCAATAGGAGTGAACTAGGAACAGCTGGGGAGTGGCTGGGGGATATGGCGACCTCGGACACAATACTGAGACTCACTATGCTATCACCCCACTGAGCATCCACCTGGAGGCCTTGCAGCTAGAGCACCTTCTCTCTCCCCACCCCCAGCTCCACCTGTGTTCTTCGATGGAAAGACTCAATATCATGAAAAGGTCAACACTCCTTAGGTTAATTTACACATTGAATATAACCCCAATCATATACCAATGGGTTTTATTTTCTCTCTGGAACTATTAAAGTTTATATGGGAAAATAAACAAGCAAATGAAACCTGAGAGATAACTTTTAAAAAGAAGAGCCATGAGGGGAGACTCATCTTACTAGACTATCTGAAAACAGTATACAGGCTAGGTGATTAAAACAGCGTGTCGTTGGAACACATTAGTGAGCCAATGGAACAAGACAGTCCCAAGATAGGCCCAGAGCATATGTACGAAATTAGTAAATGAGACAGGCGCCATCTCACAACCATGTGGTAAAGAGGATCTTTAAAGACGGGGTCTGGGACAACAACATAGCTATTTTTGAAGAGATAAAATTGGCTCTACATACTGTGAACGCTGTGGAGGGGAAAAGACACCCACCTTCTAAGAAGGGCTCCTGGTGGCTAAATGAGCTCAAATTAAAAAAAAAAAAAAAAAAAAAAAAAAAAAAAAAAAAAAAAAAAAAAAAAAAACAGAGCCTAGCTGCCATTTCTGCACAGGGGCTTCTCACACAAACTGCAAGCTGCAAGGCTAGACCAGTGTTTTTCAACCTTTTTTGGGCAAAGGCACACTTGTTTCATGAAAAAAATCACGAGGCACACCACCATTAGAAAATGTTAAAAAATTTAACTCTGTGCCTATATTGACTATATTTAAAGTAATTCTCTTGAATAGGAATCAAATAAACACAAAGAAAGTATTTTATAATTACTTTATTATGAAATATTAAGTAAACAAAATAGTGAAAAATTATAAAATTCTTGTCTTGTCTGCACCTACGGCACACCAGTGTGCCGCGGAACAGCGGTTGAAAAACGCTGGGCTAGACTACCTGCCCCTGCTCAGCTAAACTGCCCACCTACACTGTTTATGCATCTGAGCCAAACCTTATAAAGGAGCTCATGGAGTCCTATTTCAACCAATAAGACTTAGGCTTTCCCCACCCAATCAGAGCTACTCTATTTTGACCAATCAGGACTTTAGACCAATAGAACTGTGAGGAGTTGGTATCATTTGCATAAGGGTGGGCCAATCAGGAACCAGGGTCGAGGCTTCTGTCTATATAAGCCAGCTCCCCTCTGGCTCCAAGAGCAGACTTTTCTCCTAGTTACTGAAGTCGGGAGAATACAGGAAATGTCTAGGTGGAGCAGTGCTATTGGGCTGAAGGGATGCCTGGCTCCAGAGCTGCCAGGCCTGGGGGCAGCTTCACAGTCATGTACAACAGCCACACGGCAGCACCATCGAGCTGTCCCATGTTCAGAGGCCATGCTGCAGCACTGCTGAGCTGTTAGCACTAAACAATGTCTTACTTCACAGCACCCCAAATTGGGGATTTCTGTTGGCATTTTAATTGGCGCCAACTATCATAAGTTGACAGGAACAACCCCCTGGGGTGGCCATCAGAGTTCCTTCAGGGGAAGGACAGAATTTGGGGGATCTCCGTGGGAGTACCCATTGTCCACTGGAAATCAATCATGTGACCAGTCACAGTGATTCAGGAGGCAGCACCCAGAGTCCTCCCTCTCTCCTGCCACTGTTACATTTCATGCTGAGGCTGCAAGACTCACCAGTCTACATGGAGAGGATGCCCAGGTTGAGCTTACCTGCCATGCATGGGAAGGCAGCCCTTCTGGGGCTGCTCTACATGGACCCTTTTCTCAGGCACACTGAGGGCAGGTGCCAGGTAGCATAAGGAAGTCCTGCCAGAGTACTGTGACCCTCAGCACCAGCTCAGTCCCATTCCCAAACAAGGACACAAACGTTCCTCAGATTGCCCAGGATCTGTCTGCACGGCTGCCCTGGGCCAGATAGTGGGGCACATGGGGTTTGGGTGAGTTTGCAGGTCTGGCAGAGGGCCATCCTTGTCACGTGGAATGACAGCATCTCTGGGCCGTTTCCAATCAACAGCACAGTCAAGTCTCCTCCATTCAGAAGAGCAATGCTATCAACACCCTTCCTGGAATATTAGTACGAGTCCTTTGGGTCGCTGTGGCCTCACACTCAGGCAGCTTTATAACACAGAAGAGTGATTTCAGGTTGCCGGGGCCCCTGAATAAAGAAGGCCTTCCGTCTTCCACCGAGGATAAAAGTGAAGGATGGCCTGGGCTAGAAGTGTCGTCTCACAAGGATTTGTTTGGCCAGCTGGCTTTCAATGAAAGGAGGAGGGTGAGAACAGTGGTCTTTATTTAAAATCGCCAGCCTCCTGTCTGTGGGTGGGTGGCTGGAGGAGGGGAGGAGTAGGCCCGGGAGAATTTCAAGAGGGAGGTTTTCCTGGAAGCCTGGATCATGATAGCCATGGTGGGTGTGCAAACTCCTGCAGTTAGTTAAGAATTAGTCACTCCCGGTCTGGGTGGCCCAAGTGTAGGAGGCACCATAAGCAGCAACGAGGTATAACTGGAGAGAGCCCTCCCCGGGGAGGGAGGTCAGGACCTGGGCAGGCCCAGTAGGTGTTGGCTTCCCAGGAAATGCTGTCGTGCCAGGAGCAGGCCTGGGCGGAGAGTGAGGGGCACACGCAGCCATGCGCAGAGGGAGCCCACAGCTGCAGTCCACAGCTCCGCACAAGACACTTGCTGAATAATTGGCGCAACCAAGCGGGGTAGCGGTGTTTATTGAGAGAAATTAATTCCGTCTCTTTCCAAGTCATCCTGTGCCGGGCTGGTGAGTTCAGAAATAGCTGGCTGTCCTCGCATCACAGAATCCCATTGTGGGAAGGCGCCTTGGAGAGCAGCCCCCTGACCCTTCCCTTTGTAGATGGGGGGAGTGGGGCCAGCCAGGTTAAGTGACTTGCCAACAGCCACGCAGGGGCTCTCGGGGCCTCGGCTGCCACGCCTCAGTGGCCCTTCTCCCCTTTCACCCCTTGCTCTCAGACACAGGTCCTGCTCCAATGCACACAGACACCCTCCTGCAGATCAGGGAACAACGCCCTGTCCTGGGAGGAGGCCCCGGGTGGGAGCAGGTGAATTTAGCCCCATCCACCCTTCTAGCCTGAAGCTGCTGTCTGCAGCTCAAATTCACAGCCTACCTGAAGCTTCCATGCTCCGACCATGCTTATGTGTGTGTGTCCACAGGCTGCCTGGTTTCTCTCCCAGGGAGGGATTTTCCTCCCAGCTTTCTCTCCCACCAGCTCATCTGTGAGTCCAACTGGCTCATCAGAGTGGCAACCTGCCCTCTCTCTTCCTCCAACCTAAAGATAACGTCAGCCCCATTATCCTCGGCACCGCCAAAGCCCTGTGGTCAGACTGCCTGGGAGTGAGAGCTTGATCTCAGAGGCCATCAGGGAAGCGGTAGCAAACTGTAGCCCAGAGGCCAAATCCATGCTGGGCCTGTTTTTGAAAACACAGTGTTATCAGAACAGTCAGTCTCCAACATGGACATACCGTCTATGACTGCTTTCAAGCTCCAGTAGTCCATGGATAGCAGCCACCAAAATGACAGGGTCCACAGAGTCTGTGATGTTCATCAGCTGGCCCTACACAGAAGGTCTGCCAGTGCCTGATCTACAGCACCCCTCCTGTGGCTCAGAGAAGGTCGGTGACTTAGCCAGTCTCACAAGCTGATGGATGGCCAAGCCAGAGTTTGAACCTGGGGTCCCGACGTTCTTCCCCGTATACCCCGGACTCTCTGCAGAAAGAAAGCAGACTTGGACATATCATCAGACGCCCAGCTTATCGCCAGCCTTTTTCTGTAGAAAAATTCCAAGGGAGAGATCGTTCTGCTCTGAAAGCATCAAGGCGACTCTGAACTCATTCCCAAAAGCTGATTTGGGAGGCCTGAGGTTCCCTCCCTGAAGGAAGTTCCTGAGAAGCTGTGGTAGCTAAGCCACTTGCTCTTGCCTCGGCCCCACAGGGACCACACCAGCCTGCCTATCTCCCAAGGGTGCTATCATTGCCCAGCTCCCCAGGGCCAATCGATGCTTCCCATCCCGGGTTTTGAGCTGGTGCACTCACTGCAGTGGCATAGCCTCTGCTTTCATGAGTGGAGAGAAGGTGGCCAATCCAGGGGGCTCCAGAGAACATGACATCTGGATGTTCTATAGCCACTGTCCCCAGCAACTGGCAGATCAAATCACAGTGACTTACAAATACCAGGAGGTCCCCTTTTCCTTCCTCCTCACCCCTCCTGCCCTTTCAACTCCTCTCGCCAAAGCTTCCAAAGGCACAGTCCAGGGCCTGGTAATGGTCCTGCTCTTTGTCTGCCACAGGTCATTCATGAAAAGCTGCTCAGGGCACAGGAGGAGGAAGGGAGAGGCTCTGAGGTCAGAACCCAGCACAGCTCCTCCCACTGCCCAGAGTAGGAACGCTGGCCAGCCAGGCAGGTGCTGAGAATCCACGGAGGCCCGGGCCAGCATGCCTGGGGGTGAAGGGAAGAGCATGGCATCCTGGATACATGAGGTACCCCGTTTAACCTCAGCAGTGGTCGTATGAGGCAGGGACTGCCGTCCTCATTGACAGACGAGAAAACCGAAGCCCAGGTTGGATGTGTTCATCCAGTTGGTCAATTGAAGATTTGGGATTCAAACCCAGATCTGCCTCACACCCAAATGTGTCTTTCCTCGTCGCCATAGAGCCCCCAAGACAAGAGCAATCCAGTCCCATGAGCAGGTTCTCAGCTGGCCAGCCTCCTCCCAGAGAGGCTGCCTGCCAGTCAAAGCTGTTGTCTAACATGGGAAGCATCTTTCCCAGGAAAAGCAGGATGGCAGACACCAAGGTGCGATGCTCGACCCTATCCCCTCCTGCCCCACCAGGAAGGCCTGGGGTGGGGCCCTGTCTGGGGCAGCATCTTCCTCACATTTACTCCCTTCTGAGTCCACACCACACTGGAGTCAATGAACTAGTTTACAGAATGTCTTCACATTTGCCCTGAAAACCGGGGAGGGAGAGGGGAGCGAAGCACTGGAGCCTCCCAGGTAGCAGCCACCGGCCAGCAAGGGGCAGGGCACATAGTGGCAGCTAAGTGAGGGTTGGCAGCCTGGCACAGTGAATAAAACACAGACCTGCAAGCCAGCCTGCCTGGATTTGCGTCTGAGTGCTGAACCCTCTTCTCTGTACCATCTTGGGCAAGATGGTAACTTCTCTGGGCCGCAGTCTGCTCTTCTGTAGAATGGGGATACGGAGCCAAACTGGTTGCACCCAAGTTGGGGGAAAGGAGTTAATATTCTTGCAACTCAGAGGAGTGCCTGATACAGGGTGCGGGCTTTGGAGGCATTAGTTAAGTCTTCAATGCACATAGTTTAAAATAGTACATCGGTTTGGGTTTTCAGTAATGCTATGAAAACCCTTCTAAAATGTTTACTCCTGGCCCCAGCTGGTTTGGCTCAATGGATAGTACGTCAGCCTGGGAACTGAAGGGTCCCAAGTTCGATTCCTGCCAAGGGTACATGCCTGGGTTGTGGGCTTGATCCCCAGTAGGGAGCGTGCAGGAGGCAGCCAATCAATGATTCTCTCTCATCATTGATGTTTCTATCTTTCTCTCCCTCTCCCTCCTCTCTAAAATCAATAAAATATATTTTAAAATATTTTTTAAATAAATAAAATGTTTACTCCCTTATTCTGCTCTGAAAAGTACAGCACAAAAAAATACCGAAATTACTCACTCCGGAAGCAGAATGTGGCAAGTAATGTTCTGGTTAATTGAGAGTCTGCACAGCGCTGATTTTGTAAAGAGCATTTGTGATGATTTCAATGCCCTCGTTTTGAGGTAGAAGGCGTACAATGGAGTGACGTGGCTGGGTTTTTAGGAAACACATCAGAACCTAGAAATCCAAGTGGTCACTTAGGCAGCCCGGGGTCCCATGACTCAGACAGGAGGCACTGGGCAGGAAACCACCTCAGCATCGTCTGTCCATCTGTCTTTCTTCTCTCCCCTCTGAAGCATGTTTGGAGCTTAGAAGGATCTTAATTATCATCTAATAAAACTTTGTAGCTCTAGACCACATGTGTCAAACACAAGGCCCGCGGGCCAAATCCAGCCCGCCAGGCCTTGCAATGTGGCCGGCACCGCGCTGTCATCACTGCACTCCGCTGTCAGTTTATGACATTGTCAGTTTATGACTGTTCAGTAAACCATTCGGCCCGCGATTTAGGCTGGATTTTAGATTTTGGCCCCTTCTCTGATTGAGTTCGACACCCCTACTCTAGACAGTTTGGCTAAGTGTGTAGAGCAGTGTTTCCCAACCTTCTCTCATGATGAGAATCACCTGGTGGAGTTGTTAAAACACAGATTCCTGAATCCCAACTAAGAAGTGCTAAACTAGAATTTTGGGGAACATATAGGTAAAATTGTATACTTAACTAGTGCTCTAAGACAGATTTTATATACAGAGCACTAAGTTAGGTATGCAATTTTACCTATATGTTCTCAAAAATTCTAGTTTAGCACTTCTTAGTTGGGATTCAGGAATCTGTGTTTTAACAACTCCACCAGGTGATTCTCATCATGAGAGAAGGTTGGGAAACACTGGTTTAGAGCATCAACCTGCAGACTGAAGAGTCCCAGGTTCAATTCAGGTCAAGGGTATGTACCTCAATTGCAGGCTCCTCCCTGGCCCCGGCCCCAGCGGCCCTGGTTAGAGCGTGTGGATGAGGCAACTAATCGATGTGTCTCTCTCTCTCACATGGATGTTTCTCTGTCTTTCCCTCTCTCTTCCACTCTCTAAAATCAATGGAAAAATATCCTCAGGTGAGGATTAGGGAAAAAAAAAAAAAAAGTTGTATGTGGGCTAAACAAGGTTGAACAAATGACTAGAAACCAGTCTCTCCACCACTTAAACCGACCACCAAGAATGTTACCAAATTTATTTACCATTTTTTACTCCAAATGACTGGTTTACCCTAAGAAAACTTTAGTCTGTTTGTTAAAGACAAATATCTACCCCCACGGAGACAGAAGAATGGGCAACCAGCTATGGACACATTTACTTGTGCTGTCACCGAGTCAGACCAGTTCACCCCCTTGGCATCCTGGCCCACTTGGAGGGAAGACCCAGTTCAAATTCACACCAGAGATTAGGAGAGGCTGTCAAGGAATTTCTCTAGCTGCTTTGTCCTTACATGGGTAAAGGAAAGTCAGTCTTATGCAGGCACCTGAAGTCAGTGGGACAGTGCTGGGAATTAGGGGCAGGCAGGCGCAGGTGCATGAGCGTGCGCGCACACACACACACACACACACACACACACACACAGCCCATTGCATGAAGTTAAGCCATTGCAGGTTGACCAGCAGGCCCTGGGAGTTAACCAGCACTGGTCTCTAGGTGGGCGTCTCAGTGAGCCATGAGCCCTGAGCAGGAGCCAGGTAGCAGGCCAGAGGCAGCCACCATGGCAGGCCTGGAGCTGCCTGATATCACCACAGCCTGGAGGAGATACCAGGGTCCAGCTATAGGGCCTGAGGATCAAGTCAGGGGCTTATGTCTTAGGACTCCCAAGAGCAGGGTTGGGCTGTCTTGGGAAACCCATGTTGCCAAGGTTACAAAGGCAAGTGTGGGGGTACAAGGAACTGAGAAAATGACCCATATCTGGTCTTGGAAAGAGGCAAACTGTGCAGCCCACCCCAGGGTAGTGCAGGACCTGGGCATGCTGGCTTGATGCCAAGTCCCCTGAGCTCCTGGTCTACCTCCTTGGCTCCCCAGCTACAGCTGGCGAGTGTGGGTGGGGGCTTAGCTGAGCACAAAGGCAGGTCCCAGTGGGGCCCAGATGCATTGAAAGGAGGGCAGCGGGGACAAGGGCCAGCTGGGAAGCTGATGATGTTGGCTGAGCAAAATCATCCCAGGCTGGAAGCCTTCCCAGCAAGGGGAGAAGCATCCCTATGTGGTCCCAACCTGCCAAGGCACTAGAGCCTGGGAAATGCAGGGAAGATCGCACAGCCTTGCAGACAATGCATGCCCCAGATCAGGAGTCCCCAGGGAGCTGGTGGCAAAACAAGTTCATGTCATAGACTTTGCTGACTCTGGGGTAAAGGCTCGCCTGGCCTACACTGCATGTGGTGACTCTCCCAAAAGAACTCCAGAATAGGTTCCTATCAATCTCTGTAGCCCCAACCAATCTCCTGATTTCTTTCCTGTTTCTCTTCCCCAAATCCAAGCCCCATGTCTTGGCTCACTAGTAAGCTAATTAACATTAAATAGTAACATTTTATTCTTCCCAGTTTTATTAACACATTTGGAGAGGATCACAGAGAACATAAGTCATCTCAACCAAAGGGATGAATATTTAATGGTGAAGGTTTAGCTACGCGATGCCTGGGAGACGTTTTAAGGCAGAGGAAAGCTGCCCAGAATCCGTTCCTCCCTTCATCATGGCACCTCCATTTCTTCTTGGAAAATTTCCTCTTCCCCGTCATGCAATCCAAGGGCTTATTTCCCATGAGGGATGCCAGACGTGACGTATCCTTGCACCCAACAATGGTGGGACGTAGATACACGGTCCCAGAGCAGACGGATGGCGGTTGGTGGTCCTTCATCACAGAGCAGGCAGCATGATGACCCTAGGATCCTGTCATCCAGCCCTGCAGATGTTCTTTGGTGACTGTCCTAGGAACTCTGATGCTGTGAGCCATTCCCCCCCACCCAGCCTTTAAGTCAACCAGACTTTGCTGTTTGCAAAAACATGGATCTCAAGTGGCCCCCACAACTGCCTCCACACGCAGTGTCAGGCCAGTGATGACGGGGAAGAGGGCTGGCTGGCTCAGCGCCCCTCCGTGCAGGGGCAGGGACACAGTACATCACAATGACCACCACCGTGGACATGGTGCATGAGTGGCCAGAAACAAGAGCCACTTGCAGGGACCCAGGGCTGAGAGAATGGAAAGCAGCTTCCCATCTCCCAAAGGTGACAGGATGGGATCGTGTGAATCCCTGAAGGCCAGGCTGACAGCAGGAAAATCCCTCACTGGCAATCTTGCCTCCTCTTTCCTGCCATGTGCACTGGCACACACGTGAGCACCTGCAGGCCCACAAACGTGTACACACTCAGCTAGCAGGCATCCTTCCGGTCTCTCCGAGAGACTCTCCCGGAGAACATGCAGGCCCGTGTCTGTGGAGGCTGGGTGGTAAGTGGAGAAAACAGAAGCAGGGCTGGGCCATGGTGTCTTCCTTCCCTGGTGGGACCCAAGAAGCCAGGTCCCTGCCTCACAATCTTAAATAAACCAGGAGTCCCAGCGGGCAGACAGACAGGGCCAACCACAGGGTCCCCCAGGCAGCCATAAAACAAAAACATACCCTAAGTATGACGAGTTGTCCCCTTACCTCCATCCTCACAGCCACTTGTTCTCTTCTGGGTAGGGACCAACCAACTAAAGGCGCTGGAACTCATTGGGAAGGGCAGGTGGGACAAACAGGTGAGTGGCGCGACAGACTCAGCACAGTGGGACCTCAGACCCACCACGTGTATAAGCATCTCCTAACGGAGCTTCATCACCCACACCGATCACACATGACAGATGCCCCCCCACCCCCCAGGAACCCCAAGTAAGCAACCAGGGTGTGGCTGGGCCAGGAACCAAGCAGGGGAGAAGGCACACGGGAGTGAGGCAGAAACCAAGCTGCTTCCGAGGACTTTTATTGGAGCCTGGCCAGCGTGAATGCGATCAGGAGCCCCCTCCCATGGCCCGGCAGCCTGGCGGGCCGGGACAAGGGAGGCCACCTCCTCCGATCCCTTTATAGACAATGTTATAAAAAAAATAAACTTTACAATAATACATCTCGCTCATCTGTTGGGGTATTATTTCAATAGCTTTGTTTCTTTAAAAAAAAAAAAAAAAAAGGAAAGAAAGAGGGAAACCACACGATATATGTATATGGATGTGTATATACATATATGTAAAGAAGGGAAACGTGTTGGGTACATACAGTTGGCGTATGTCTCAGAAATGAGGAAAGATAAGCTGGAAGCGGGGAGAGAGCTGCAGAGACCAGAGCGTGGGGCAGTGGGCGTCCGCTACGGTCTTCTCTGCCCCTCTCCGCAGCCCCCTCTCCAACGAGAGCCACCCAAAGAATCATTTCTTTTTTTATTTCAAAATTCCCGCCACCAAGAGGAAGTGGCAGCCCCGAGCTGCTGGCAAGTGTTGCTCCCTCCTCCTGAATGGGTGTCCCAGGGGGGCTGAGCCCCCAAGGCCCTGGAGCTGCCCAGCCCGTGCCACAGTGGGGACCTCCGTGCACACCCCTCCCCAGGCCAGAGGCAGACCCGCCCAGCCCAGAGGGAGGGCAAAATAAACTCCACGCTCAAAGCCCCGTGAAGGTGCTACTGGTGCCCAGTTGGACCCAGGGGCCAGCCTCACTGCTCTGCCACCTGACGCCCCTCACCAGCCCTAGCAAGTCCCCAGAGTGGGCCACTTGAGAAGAGCAGTGGCCACTGTCCTGCCTCAGACTGCATCAGGCACGGCCACAGTCCCTTAGCCGCAGGGGTCTCGTCAGGGTCCAGAGAGAAAAACGCCAGCAGAAGGTGTGGGGCATGTCTAGACCCTCGTGCCCTCCTTGGCGCTGGGGTGCCCTTGCCAGGGGCTCTCCAGGAGGCTCTCAGGCTGCCCGCCTACTGTCTGTTTGGTTTAGAAAAACTTCTCCAGAGAAGAAACCTGGGAACAGACAGGTTCAGAGACAAGGTGGGGGAAAATGTTTTGCTGTGTGTGTGTGTGTGTGTGTGTGTGTGTGTGTGTGTGTCCTTTCAGCAGGCGGGTGCTCTCGTCCACGTAGCTTTCGGAAACCTCCAGATGCCGCTCCCAGAGCCTACAAGGCCAGCTTCCACATCAGGAAGGAGAGAGCGGTCAAGGCGGCCGACGGGCTGGCTCGGCAGAGGCCTGAGTTGGGTCTGATCACCTTGTTACTCCCTGGGATGATGTTGGTGGTGAGCTGAGGCCACAGCAGAAGGGGACAGAAGCAAAGAGAACAGGGAAGACAAACAAACCACAAGAGTCAGCAGGGCTGGGAACCGGCAAAGAAAAGGACCAGCTTCCCAGACCACTACCCTCCCCCCCCCCACATCCAGGGGGCTCCCCTTTGTCCACTTGTCCACTCTCTTGGAGGCAGAGCCAGGCTTCCAGAGAGCTGGGCTGAGCCCCAGCTGGGGAAGGCAGTGCCATGATGCCCAGGGCAGCCTGGCTGACACTGCCCAGAGAGGAAGGCCAGGGAGAAGGGGTGAGACAAAGATCTCAAGGGGAAGGAGCTCCCGGGTCCCCAGGACCTTCATGAGGAGAGGAGAGAGATGCACTGTTCTTTCTGTTCCTAAATGTGGCCGAACCCCCCCTCCCCCCTCCATAGAGCACCCTTTTCGTATCTCTAATGCACTCTCCTCCCGCTGTGGAAGCTTGCATGGCCCCTTCTGGGTAAGTTATAGACAGACTATCATACAGTCAGATCCCCTCATGCACTGGGGCTCCTGTGAGGAAGGGGCTGTGTCCTCTCTGTCTCCTCAAGTTCACAGAACCAGCACGCGCAGGTGCTCGGCACACCTGCCTTAAGAGTCAGGAAGGCGTGGCAGGGCCCTGCTCAGAGCAGCCAGTGTCTCTCCCAAGACAGCCAAGCTCTGCACCCGCCCCGTCTGGTGCTCAGCTGGCCCAGCCCGCCATGGATCTGAGGGCCCTGAGTCTGAGGCTCACCTAGAAGCAGCCTCCAGTGGCCAGGCCCCTACACCACCGCACTCTGCCCCACTCACCTCTGTGAAGCACGTGCTCAGCTCTTTGGAGCTATTGGCCTTCAGCCCCTGCTCCTGCGGGAGAGAAGGCACCAGTGAGGACGGGTCACCGCAGCTGAGCTTGTCCTGTTACTCAGACAAGGCCCAGCCATCCGCTGTGGACATCATGAAGCACAGGGCACAGGGCACAGGGCAAAGCTTTGGCTCCCATGCAGCACAAGACCCTGTCCCCTTCTGACATCTCAGCGACTAGATCCCAGCTCCTGCCGGCTCCTGAATAGAGAGTTCTAACTGCGCTCTCAAACGTCCAAAAGCCACTCACAGGTCTCTCCACCACACTCAGCTCCTCCTGAGGCAGGGACCATGCCTTCCTCCCCTCACATTGCACGGTGTCTGGCCTATGACAGCAGCTCAGTAAACGTCTTACCAGGTGCATGCATGAGTGGATAGATGAATGCATGCATGCCACTGAGCAGAATCAGCATCTGAGAGTCCTCATTTGGGTTCATGGGGAAGAGACAGTGATTGATTAGTTATGTCTGCCACTGGTGCATGTCAGGAGGACATATGGCAACAGTGCCAAGGGTTAGCTTTTCCACCTAAATCGATGTATGGCTCCTGGGAGCTCTGTGGTCAATGTGAGGAATGGGAAAGAAAGCTGGTTTGGTGATGGTTCCGGGTTCTGTGCCCCCGGCATGACTGCCTGGATGCAGGACCAGAGGGTGTGCTGACGAACAGTCCTTTGTGATCATCATCCTAACAGTGATCCCAGAGAACCAGCTGGGGGATGCGGTGTTTCTATCCTAACTTCAAATGGCTTGGTTCTCAAGGCACCTGCAGGGACTCTCTGGCCACCAGAAGCAACTGGGAAGCCCAAGAAATTATGCCTAAATCACTGCTCTCGGCCAGAAGTATCAAAATCCCTTGAACATCACAGGCCATCTGCCACCCAGGGCATCTGGTCAGCTCCACAAAGCCCAGCTCTCACACAGAGGTCCGGCCAAGAGCAGAGGCACTGCCAGTGGTGGAGATGTGATGGGGGTGATGATGAGGGTAGTGGGCGGAAACCAGACCCAGGAGGATCCTGCTTAGGACCACAGAACCAGTGACCCAGGTGCCAAGATCCAGCCCCGCCAAGCCACCAACCTGCATCCCTGGGAAAGGGCGAGTACTCTAGGGCCCTTTGCCCCAAGGTCTGGATTCTACTGCCTGGACCCAGGGCAGCTCCGGCCAGGGAAAAGTACTGGCTGGAGCCAGCCAACTCTCCCGTGAACCTGCTTCTGTTTCTGGCACCACCCACAAATCTCAATGCCCTTGGTCACCTCCCTCCAGCATACCCAACCCCCCAATAACTCACAGCTCCTCCCCACAGTTCAACCCCTCCTTTCTTACCTGACTTTGGCCAAGATCTCCAGCAGATCCCTCAGTCTCTCCTTTGCCAACCAATCTCCCCAGCTGTCAACTATCCTCCCAAACCACAGTTCTCATCTTCTCATCACGACACTCACTATTCAAAAGCCTTCATGGCCTCTCCACACTGACCATTCAACCTGCTCACTGGTCTTCATTCCCACCCACCCCCACTCTGCGTTCTCGCACATGTCCACCGCCTGCTGTCCCTCCAGATCCAGAGCAGGCCAGCATTTCTCCACGGAAGGCCAGACAGTAGCGATTTCAGGCTCTGCCGGCCAAGCACTGTGCACTCCACTCTGCCTGTGCACATGGGCACAGGTAAACAAGGGTGCGGTGTTGATCCAATAAAAAAAATTATCCACAAAAGCAGCACCCCCTAACTCAACCTCTCCGTGCTGCCCTAACTCCCTGGCTTGCTCTGCTTGCCCCTCTGCTTGTCTCTCCCTTTCTTCCAGGCTTGCTCTGCTTGCCCCTCTGCTTGTCTCTCCCTTTCTTCCAGGCTTAGCAGTACCTTGACCACAAGGCGCTACTAGGCTGGATCCCACCACACGAGATCAGTCCTCTTGGTGCAGCAATCACTTCCTCCCCCTGAGCTTCGGAACATGCCCATCCCACCCCTATGGGGACCTGGGTACTGGCCCAGGAAGCTTGTCAGCCTCAGTGCCTGGAATACAGTGACATGCAGAAGAATTTATGTTGAATAAATGCATGAATGCAGAGGTGGATGAATAAATGAATGACTGTGAGGGAGAGTTGGGGGAGGGAAGAGGGAATGCATGCAAGTCTCCCAAAGCTTTGAAACAAGCCATATTTATAAATCAGGAATTGTGCCTGATAGACACGTGGCAGGCCTCTCGGCCCCATTCTGATGGCCGAGGGTGTATGCACAAAGTGAGAGACCCACCAGGGAACAGGCAGGAGAGGAGGAGCCCGAGGCAGGTGGCTGCTGGCTGCTGAGCCCATGCAGGTGAGTGGTGAGAGGCTGTGGCAACCCCTCCAAACTCATTTCTAATTTCCCCAGATGCGATGGGCCGTTATCAAGGGTAAGAGCAGGAACTGGCCGGTGGAGACACAAAAAGCAAAGGGGACTGAGTTGCTGGGCCCCTTAGCACAGGAAGGGTGAGCCTCCAGTTGATCTGATGGGCCCTGCAAATTGGCCCAGAGCAACCTGGAAGTGCCCAGGACCCTGGGAAGAAACCAGGGCCAGGAAAGGTGCCAACCCACTGCCAGCCTTCCCCATCCACACTGGTCCAGGCCCATCGTATGACCAAAGGGCCTTCTAACCGTCTTCCTGCATTCTCAACAGAAAGATGTCGCCTTGCACATTCATGACACACAAAGGGCATCAGAGAGAGCGGGAAACATAATAAATAGCCGCCTGTGACCAATAAAACAGTCTGTTTCTACACTGGAAAGCAGGCAGTTCCAATAGAGCAATGAATTGGGGACTCGCATTCTTCCCCTCCCTCTACAGAGCGCCAGTCCATGCCAACCACCGTGTGCTCAGTTATCCAGGCTACACCGAGGGCGAGATGTGGCCAGTCTTCCAGGGATGCTGGCCTGGGAGCGGCGAGCAGAGGCATGCGGAAGGGGACAATATGAGGCAATGCAGGAGCCCTACGTAAATGGAAGGCAGCTTTGCCTGAGCAGCATCAGGGGACCACTCGAGAGGCAACATGCAGGCAGAGAGGGTGGGGGAGAGGGAAGGAGAAGCACTTTGCTCAGAGGGACTGACTAGGCACAGCCAGCATCTTGCTTGCTCAGCCTTCAGGCCTAACCCATGGGACGACCTCGCTGGGCTTCAGAAACCAAGGCCCTTGCATGAGGGTACAAGATGGGCTACCTCCTACAGATTCCCTGCTCTAAGACCTCACCTCTCATTTGGGTCAAACCAAGGGAAAGACAAGCCCCCAGATGGGGAGGCTGCAGAAAATCAGGCTCAGGTGAAAGGAAACCAGGCCATGATCCAGCAAACCTCTAAGGTGAAATGGGGGGAGGGGAGTCATAGACCTAAGGCACTGAGTAGGCTGTGGTGGGGCAGGAGCCATGGCTTTGAACTTCCCACATCCATGGTCAACCACAGCAAGAGCCGCTTGTTGAGACAGCATCCCCATGGGCGAGCCCACCCCCATGGACTAAGGGTGGGAGCGTGGCACATGGAGGCGGATGGTGCCTGGAGGGACACGTGGGCCACCTCCAAGCATGGCCACCTGACAGGTGGCACAGCCCCATGGTGAGCTGCCCGCCACTCTAGCATGAAATTGAGCTGGCGACTGCCTGTGCAGCTGGCCCCGAGCCCCCGCCGGCCACCGCTTAAGTCCGCTCAGAGTAATCAGGAACCGTCCAAGGGTGGCACGGCAGCTTGGCCCAAATCAGGAGCGGGGCCTAATGGAGGGGAGCGGGGCACTGAGCCTGGCACGTGGAGGTCAGCTGTCACCACACAGGACAGCCCGCTGGACAGGGAAGGGTGTGGGCTTCCCACCCAGGATGGCCCCAGCACCGGCCTCTGGGGTGCCGTGGGCACTGGGAACTGAATGCCTCCACTTGGCCCAGTCCCTGCTCACAGCCTCCTCCTGGCACCGTGTTTTTCCCCCAGCTTGATTAAGATTATACATGACCATCAAAAAGTGCATACAGGGTGGGACAAAAGTAGGTTTACAGTTGTTCGTATGAAAAATAATAAATAATTAATAGATAATACAAGAGTAAACTGTCTTATGTACTCACAACTGTAAACCAACTTTTCCCCCACCCTGTAAATGTAAGTTGTACACGTGATGACCTGATACAGGCTGTGAAATATTCACCACAAGCCAATCCATCATATCACACCATTACTATTTTCCTGGTTTTTCTTGTGTGAGAACAAATATGGTCTAAGGTCGATTCTCTAAGCAAACTTCAAGCGCTCTACATAACACCGTCAGTGACAGTCAGTGCACCAGCTCTCCAGAACTCACTCTTCATGAACGGAACTCTGTAGTGAAAGCCCACCTGCTGCTCATCCCACCAGCCCAGCCCATTCAGACGGGTGTCTCCACTGGCGCACAGCCATGTCTGTTTCCCTTGCCTCCCACACCTGTGCTCAAGCTGTGCTCCCAATGCCCCCCACCATGGCTACACTTCACACTCACCCACCTTCTGGGCAATTCCAATCCCAACTCCTGCCTGAAACATCCCCTGTGCCACCCTCTCACCACCTCACTGCTCCCTCCCTCCTCTGCCCCCCCCCCCCCCTGGAATCCTGCATTCGGTCCTACTTTAGACTCTTTGTTCCAGGTATGTGTGTCAATGTCTGAGTGTGAGAGAAAGTGAGAGAGAGAATGAAAGTGTGTGTGTGAGTAGGCATGAGTATATGGGAGAGTGTGTCAGTGAGTGTACATGGGTGTGTGTGTGTGTCAGAGAGAGAGAGAAAGAGAGAGAGAAGGCATGAGTGTATGTGAATACATGTCATTGAGTGTGTGTGGTTGTGTGTGTGTGTATGTGTGTGTGTGTGTGTGTGTGTGTTTTTACTAGAACCAACCTAATATGCAAAGAATCTCCTGTAGCACAAGTATATGATACTAGGTCAGCAGAGAGAGAAGTTAAGTGGGGCGCCCTATGATGTACCTCTACAGTGCCAACTGTGTCCTGTCGTGACCCTGACCACAGACCATATCTAATGGCTGTTAGACTGCTTGACCTTGGACAATGCAATAAAGACCACAAATCCCAGGTTCTTGTCAAACTCATTCACCAGCATCTCTCTAGCATCTCACATAAGTGCACACAGTGAGTACATAATCCATGTTGGATGGATGAACAGACAACAGACAGGCAAAGAAATGATCATCATGGGCCTTGGACTCAGACGTAGGTGAAATATTATGCCACCTCTAACTAGCTGTGATAGCTGGGCAGGTTGCCTGGGCCTTCTGGGTCAGGTCCTGTAAAATAAGAGCCACCTCTCTGTGTGAAAATTCAATGAAGTAGGAAGAGCTACTGGCTCATGCTTGGAAGGAGCAGATGGCTGATACAAGGTACCCATCCCATTTCTCCTGCATCCCCTGCTACCTGGTACAATCCTGTGACAGAGCAGGAGCTGGCTACTTGCAAGGTGAATGCCTCATGAATGAATACATGGGCAATTAGCCCCCACCGATTCCTCCCTATCCTGGGTCCCTGATCCAAAGGGAGGAACCTGTCCACCCTGCTGGCTAACCTCCCACACCCGCCTCTGACAGCATGGTGCTTCCCAGGCCCTCGGCCGCCCTGGCTCCGTTCCCCAGTGGCAAAATCACGTCCTCTCACCTCGACAGATGTGCAGGTGGTGATGACGCTGGTCCCCAGGTTGGTGCTGTCACCGAGATCATCTGGCAAAGAAGGTGTTTTCTCCACCCTAGGGGCCTGGGTGGCTGGAAATGAGGGATTTTTGGGGGACAGATTCACATCTGTGCCGTTGCCAAAGGCCTGGATGGCGTTTCCTGTGGAGGGAGAGAGCAGGTAGATGCAGAGAATCAAGGGCACCTCCGTCAACGTCTGCCCCTCGCCATCTCAGCCACTATGTTCCCTGTCACAGCCCAGGGCTGAGGACATGGTGCAGTTCATCCAGACTCAACTGCGCTGAAGCTCCCCTTCAGATGCGAGGTCCCCATGTGGAGAAGAAAATAGCAAGAGGGAAGCCGAAACCGGTTTGGCTCAGTGGATAGAGCGTCGGTCTGTGGACTAAAAGGTCCCAGGTTCGATTCTGCTCAAGGGCATATACCTTGGTTGTGGGCACATCCCCAGTAGGGAGTGTTCAAGAGGCAGCTGATTGATGCTTCTCTCTCATCAATGTTTCTAACTCTCTATCCCTCTCTCTTCCTCTCTGTAAAAAATCAGTAAAAATATATTTTTCAAAAATAGCAAGAGGGAGATTAAAAAGACAAGAAACCAGAATAGAAAGAAACATAGGTGATGAGAAGTGCAGAGGAAGGGAGGAAGGTGCTGGAAGCGTGGAAAGCCTAGAGGGAGGAGCGGGCCACGCCCAGGGCAGCCAGCACCCTCTTCCCAGTGGCATTCAGTGCTGCAGACACACCCACTTCAGAGCGCCACCATCCCAGCCCCCCAAGCACTGGTTCTCCAGGCTCCTTTGCCATCTCAGGTGCTCCTAGGTCCCCACCGCTGGCATTCCAAGGGCCCCAGACTCGCCTTCATCCCTGAGTAGCCTCACGGACTCCCACACCATTAGTTAGCACTAACTCACTGAGGACTAAATTAATGGAACCTCTTGGACAAAACTGTCCCCAAGACTTAACCCTAAAGAAATTCCCACCTCCACGTCCTCAAGCTCATCATGTGTACATCTGAACTAGGCACCACTCCCTTCCCTGTCCACACTGTTTTCCCGTGTTTCCAATCTGGAAGGTTTCATCTCTCCCTACCCAAACCCCCCCGTTTGCCTCCCTAACCACCCACTTGCTGCCATTTGAGCCCATCTCCTAAAGCTCTCTCCCCTCCATCTCTTCCCTCCATCCTCTATGACCCTGTTTCAGGACCTCAGCCATCACTGTTCTCTCCCTCTGAGTGGACCCTCTGTGGGTCACTGGTCAGAACCACATCCCTACCTCACCCCTCCACACTGGACCAGAGAGTGAACCTCTGAAATGCACATCTGACCTGGAACCAGGTGCTGCCCCTGCAGTGATCCACACCACCACCCCAACTGCGGGAAGCCGTCCATTGTCAAACACTATCATGAAAGTGCAACAAGGAACTCGGAAGGCTGATGAACCTTGAGCTTTAGCAAGGGCTAAAGCTATGCATCAATTGTTCTGTTGAGATAGTGGTGGCTCAAAGCAATTTCCTGACCTAAGAGTCTCAAAGTAAATCTTTACTGATCTTTTTACTGACCTTTGAGACAATCTGTCTGCTACCAGTTTTCTGTGCTCAACTAAGGGCGAAGATGTGTATCTAGAACTGAATAAAAGCTAACAGGCCCAGGGCTTCAGAGAGCTTCTTTACTAGAGGGAAGTTTCCACCTGGCCCCTGCGCCTTCTAAATTCATATTTCCTGTCTAGTGTTTTCATTTATGCGCGGCCCCTTCTTCAGATCCTGAACCCTTGCTGCAAATGGATGAGGCACACCACCAGTGGGGATCCCCTTTGGGAGGGGGACTCCCCTCCTGCCCAGACAACTCCAGGTGACCCCATCCATGCTCTGTAGCAAGGCTCCGTGGTCTGTGGTTCTCACAACTCACTCTGCCCAGGTGGACAGACATGCCCTCCCTGCTGCTTCAGCTGACCAATGGCCCTGTCCCTCAGGGGGTCACCTCTGAGGAACCTCCAGGGGCTCCCTACTGCAGACTGGGCTGGGCATCCCACCCTGGGCTCCAGGAGAGCTCTGTGCAGGCCTTTCCCCAGCATGTTCACCTGGACTGTGACCACACGGACCTCAGTCAAGCTACAAGCTGCCCATGACAGGCACTACAACTTGTTTCTCTGAGTTCCCAGGGCCATACAGAAAGGCAGCATGGACAGATGGACAGAAGGAAGAGTGAGGGAAGGGAGGGGGAGGGACCCTCCAGGGGGTGTGGGTAGCAGAGGTGTCAGTCTGAATAGATGGGGCAGACAGAGCTTGTGGCTCACCTTGCTCTCCAGCCTTTGGATTAGGAGTTTGATAACTTGAAGAAAAAAAAAAAAGTCACGGATTCTTAAAAATTGATCCCAAAGGGAGAAGCGACAAGACAGCCAAGGGCCTCTGCAGGTGACACCCTGGTAGAGCAGCCCCACAGGTCACTGGCTGTCCCGATGGAGGAGGAAGGAGATGGCTCAGACAGCCTCAGAGCCCCTTTGGGATGAGGGTGGGAGGGGTTGCTAGGGAGGGGGCAGTTTGGGGGGGAGCTTCAGGACTTACGAAGGCAGGGGTTCTCGGTGAAGTCTCTGAGGAACTTCTCACACTCCTCCTCCAGGTTCCCACTCCCCCGACAGCTGCACCAGGGGGATACCACGATGCCAGTGGGGCTGGAGTCCACATAGTTGGGCGTCATGTCAAACCCTGGACAGGAAGAAAGGGAAGCAAAGGAGAGGGGAGCGGTGAGACCCCCTTTCTGGACCCCCAAACCTCAGACCCCAAGATAAGAGGCTTGGAAGCCGTCCTCCTTCCCACCTGCCCCCAAACACACATACGTCCCAACTCACAGTTCAAACTCTGAGTGTTACTATTCCAGGGAACCATGAGGTCATCAGGGGGCACAGGGCGTGGGAATGCTCCCCCCCGCCCTGCCCCCACTCCCATCTCCAGAGTGTGGCCCGTGTTTTCTCCTGGCCTCAAGAAGAGTATATTCTGGAATTCATGTGACTGGGCTCTCATATCCTGGGCTTAGGTTCCAGTGCCAACATTTACTAGCAGATGAACCTGTGCACGTTATTCCATTTCCCTAAGCCTTGGTTTCCCCATCTGCAGCATCTCCACTTCCCAGCACCTCCCTAGAAAGTGCTGTTAGGAGAATTAGACAATCAACTGCTCAGCACGGCACCTGGGATATCAGACCCTGCAATCAATGTTCCTTTTTCCTCTTATTTCAAAATCCTTGTAGGTTCCTCGGGCCCTCCTCCCCCATGAAACAGCCATCCTGGCCTCTGGTCTCTGGTCTCCCACCGCAGCTCTATCCGAAACCACCATCAAGAAAGGCAAGCTCAGGTGTCCACCCAATGGCTGGAGCTGGGCCTGGCCCCTGGCCCCTGGGCATCACCGTGAGCCCGGGCAAGGGGTGGCTTACCAATCATGCCCGCATAGGAGCCCAGACACGCCTGGTAATTGTCAGCTGGACAGCTGGTGAGCGTCTGGTAGGAGGCGTGACAATTGGCGTGGAAGTCCGCCAGCCGGGACCTGGTGTTGGGAGAAGATGCATGGAGAGAACAAATTAGCGTGGCTGCCTTCCCTCCCGCCTCCTCTGTGGCACAGGGGTTTCCTCCCAGCTTCCTGGACTGGAGGGAGCCAGGGAGAGGGAGAGGAGGAACATGGGGCCACCAAGGGCTCTCAGCTGAGAGCTCCCAGAGGGGGCTCCTGGAAGCCACACAGTTGAGGTTCATCGACTCCAGACGGATGCTTCAGTCAGAGCAACAGGGAACCAAAAATGCCTGGGACAAGGCAGAAAAGCAGGTGCCATCTCCTGCTTGACCGCACTCCTGGTGACCCGCCAAGTCCCTCTACACATCCCTCTTCCACCTACAAAACGGACACGTGAACCCTGCCCTAGCTACCTTGCAGGAGGCGGCGAGGTCCAAGGAGTTGCCCCAGGGTGCAACAAGAGTGCCCCCAGGGTGAGATACCTGAAGGGCATTGCTCACCCATCTCTTCTTCACCAAACCAGAGCATGGCCTCCTGGCCCCAAGCCACCAGCTTCCAGATCCCACCCAGTAGAATCAGCCTCTTCCCCTGCCATCACCCATTCCTCTCTGTCGGCACCGGTGACTCCGCTTCTGAACTGTGCACACGGCCCTGTGCTCCCTCGGCCCTGAGCCTCCAGGAGGCAGGCGCTGTCTGGCCGGGTCTATCCCCCAGTGTGGAGGGTCCCACAGAACCCAGGGCACCAGAGATTCCTGCTCGTTCCTTCTAGCTCAGTACCCTGACACATCAGCCTGGCAGAACACGCACTTCGTTACAGCAGCCACAGGAAACTCATACAGCACCTTCCAACGCCACGTTGTTAGCTTTGTCCAGGTGTCTCCTCCAGTGGGGGGACATGGTGAGGCCCCAGCACTGAGGAGGCCCGCAGGCGAGCAGCATCGGGCGGACCCCAGCTCTGCAGGGATCACAAGCAGAGCCAGAGGCCCCCATCTCCTTCCCACCCAGAAGGCACCCAAATGCCATCTCTTAGCCAAAACACAGGAGTCTGTCCAATGCCACTGGATCACAGGTAGGGCCTGGTTCCCTACTGCTGCTTCCCCAGTGCCCCCCTGCCACCCTGCCCTATGAAGTCCTTTCTGACCACCTCCACCTCTGAATTACAGCTGCAGACAACATCTGGACTAAGCAAGCAAATATTTAATTGAATAGGCATCTACTGTTGTTGCCCTGTTGGACTCTCCAACTGGAACCCACATTCCCAAGGGACAGACCCTACTGATTTCTTCATCCAAACCCCTTGGGTTGGGTGCGGTGGTAGATATCTACCCATCCTTTCTCCGAACACGTGCTGAGCCCCTGCCACATGACCAAGGGACTGAGGGTGGGAGTAGCACGCCTGTCCCTGCAATGTCAGAAAGGAATTCCCAGCGAATGGGGACAGGGTCCTGTGGGAGCAACTGCCCGCTAACTAAGCAGGTGAGCCTCCCAGACGGCTTCTCAGTGAGGAGGGATAGGCAATCTCACTGCTGCAGAGGAGAGGGCCTGTCACCAGGCCACGCTCTGCCCATCCCTTGCCGATGACACGGCCGGTGCTCAGCGTCCCGTTACCCAATGGGTGAGCCACGCCAGGCCCCCTCCCTCACGGGGCCTGAGAGACGTGGGCACAGAGGAGAGGCATCAATCACCCTTATCTCCCCTCCACCCGGGCGCCTGGTCCCAGCACGGTGCCTGCCATGGGCAAGGACCCAGCGGGAGCAGCTTCCCCTGTGTCTGATAAAAGGAAAAGACACCTGTTACCTGCCACGGTGGATGTGGGTCTCATGCAAACAGTGTGAACAAGGAGATGGCTCCCTCAGCCCTCCCTTGCCTCCAGGCGCCAGGCGCCCCGCTGGACAACAGGTGAGCGATGCCCTCTCACCCCCACATCACTTTCCCCGCCAGGCAGAGGACGCAGGAGGAGGAGGCAGGCCCCCAAAGCCAGGCACCGTGCACTGGGCCCCGGGGTGACCAATACGAAAGGGCTGCCTTGCTCCCCTGAGGCCATGGCCTACTTCCTTCCCCGCAGGCCACAGCTCTATCCAGAGCACGGAGGGGGGGGGGGGGGAGGCTCAAGACCAGCAGACTGCGAGAGGAAGGGGGTGGAGGGGCAGGCAGCTCTGGCAGGCGAGAGTGGCAAATGGGGCCATTTAGGAGGATGTCCCATCCAAGTCTCCAGGAGGCCTTTGATTGCTCAGTTCTTCTCCTCCCCGCAAGATACACTGAAGTCCCCGGCAGCTGGAGCACTCTGAGAGCACATGGTGTCAATTTCCCTCAAGCCATGACACGCCTGACTCCAACCACAACACATAGCAGCCCTGGTAGGTGCAGACACAAGGCAATGGGATCTTTGAACAGTGCACGGCGAGCCAGCTGGGATCTCTGCACCATCGCTGGGCCAGGTGCCACTCTCCCTGCAGGCGCCCTCCGTCACCTGTCTCGTGGACTCTGCCCTCCCTGCCAGGACAGGCCTTCCTGGATCAGCCACACCGCTTCTCAGATGTCTTTCTTTCAGAGCCCCCATGAGAGAGGTGGCATCAAAGAAAGCGGGAGAGAGAGAAAGACAAGCAGACCACGAAGCGAGAAAAGCAGAGTGCCAGCAAGAGAATCAATATGAACCCAAGCCAAGTCCACTCGCCGAGATCAAGCGAAGGCTGCCAAGTGAGCTCGGGGCAGCAGGTGTGTCTTTCCAAAACACAAACCCTCTGTGGGCTTGTTTCCTCAACAACTGTAGCCTATTCAATCACAGGAAATCAGCGGAGAGATGGAGAGGGGCACTTGACCCCCAATTTGATTAAACAATTGTCAGATTGAATACAGGACACCCATCTAATTTGAATTCCAGATAAGCGATAATACACCTTCTTAGGGTAAGTGTGTCCCAGGCCATATTTGGAGCATGCTTACATTAACCGGTATTCCATTGTCTATCTGGAATTCAAATGTAACGAGGTATCCTGTATCTTATTTGTTAGACCCTGCATTCCTGTTTGACGGGCAGATTTGCTCCTGCAAAATCAAGATGTGTGCAGACCGACCCTCACAGCAGAAATCACGCAGATGGGGTGCAGGGGTGCGTGGACTTCCTACAGGTCAGCGATTCTCAAAGTGCAGTCCGAAGACCAAGGCGTCAGCTGGGAATCTGGTAGAAATGCACATTCCCAGGCCCCGCCCCAGACCTAGCAGATCTGACAACCAGAGCAGGGCCCAGCCACCTGTGCTTTGCCCAGCCCCCCAGCCCTCCAGGTGGCCTGGAGGCAAGTGCCGCCAGGGACATGGCCGCTGTACAGGCTCAGAGCTGGTCTCAGCTTTCACTGCCCCCGCTCCAGGCCCAGCCAATGAAGAAAATGAAGCTTCAGGCCAAAGCTCATGGTTACATGGCAAAGAGTACACATGTTCATACACACACACACACACACACACACCTACACACATTCACACACATGCACACACACACACCTATACACACACACCTATACACACACACCTACACATACACACACACACCTACACAGTCTCTCTCTCTCTCTCTCTCACACACACACACACACACACACACCTATATATACACACCTACACAGTCTCTCTCTCTCACACACACCCCTATACACACACACACACACACACACTTACACACACACACACACAGCTACACTTGGACACACCTCTCAGTTCCATGCTTTGGTCTTAGTAAAGAGAACGTACAGGTACCAGTTATCAATGAGACACCCCTTAACCCAGATTGTACCCAAACACACTTTCTCAAATCTGTCTGGCCTCATATACAATTGGGGTGAACTGCTCCCACAGAAGCCCCAAACATCCCAATGCTGGCCAACACGTGGCTGTTTGGCCTGAAGTTGTTGTCAATTTCCCAAAGTTCCAACTTTTCAGGAAACCCGTGTTCTACTGGTTGGAGAAATGGAGAAAGAGGAGAGGGGGCTAATGTTCCCTGAGAACCTACTATGTGCTGGACACACTCTCTCATTTAATTCTGAACAACCCCATAAAGTAGACAGAGTGGATGATGTCACTGTGCAGATAGGGTCGCTCCAAGAGGCAGGACACACATGCATATCCTGCAGCAGCACCACACCCGACCCAGGCACCTCCCCGTGAGGGCAGGTCCTTTCTCCGGCTCTGCTGCCAGGAGCCCCCGCTGCTCACAATGCTTCCAGGGTAGCCGCCAGCACGGCCTCACGCAAACCAACAGGGCACCACAATATTTCGTGGAGGCAAGAAAGGGCTCCCAAGAAGAGCCAATCACTCACCACGGCTTTCCAGACAATTTATGGGAATGCAGAGCAAAGGGCTTTACGAGGCCCACGTGCCTCTGGAGCCGCTGCCTGAGGCCCCGTCAGCGGTGCAGGGCCTCGTTAAATGGGTTCAGTGTCCGTGACACTGAGAAAGGGGAAGGCGGATTCCACCCACGCAGCTGTTTTCTGATATCTCCGGGGCTCACCGTGGACAGCCTGTCCTCCATCCTCTCCTGCCTCCTCTAGGACACTGCCACCACCCGCTTCATGGCATGAGGGACCAACCGGCTTCCTTCCCTCCTGTGCAACCCGGAAGTGCACACTGGGAACTTATTCTTTCTTCCCAGAAGAGCTGCTCTCCTCGGGGTGGGTGGGCTGGGGATTTCCTCCTCCAGCCAGGCTGTCAACCATAGCGTCCCACCCTCCTGGGCTGCAGGTGGACACATGACCCAGGCAGCACAAACCACACATTTTTTTCCCAGCCACACTGACTGGCCCAGGGAGGATGATACAGGCTGGGCCGGACAGGGCCCTTCCCCGAAGTCTTGCTGGTGGAACAGGCATGGGAGAGCATCCTTCTTTCTGGCTATGAGACTGCATAGGTGTGAGCCCAGAGCAACAGGAACCACGTTCCAGCCTCATGGCACAATACAAATAAGTAGCTACACTGAAGAGAGAAGCAGAATGAGAGAGAGAGCGAGACGAGAGCGAGCGAGCGAGCGAGAGAGAGAGAGAGAGAGAGAGACCCATTTGTATTAGAGTCCTGGGTTACTCTCCTGCCCCTTCCTCTCTTTTATTGGAAGCTAACAAATTCCTTTCTAATTTTTCTTAAGCTAATCGGGTCTCTCTCACTTATAACAGAAAACATGACTACTATTTAGCTTTGCTCTCTGATATGATATGATGTTCTATGCCAAGTTCAAAGCGACCAGAAAGCACACACTGGGAAGGACACAGACCAGAACCCAAACCCACAGAGGCTATGACTAACCCACACAGGAGAGCCAGGGCAGGCACACTGCAGCGAGAGCCACTCGGAAAATGAACGGCGATGAAATTCAGGGAGGAAGACACTCCGCTCCGGGCCTTGCATCCTTACCCAGCCAGCGAGAGGGGAATGGCGCAGACAGATAAGCCACAGGAAGCCACCTCACTATTAAAAATGACAAGGACGAGGATTGCACCAATATACGAAAATTCAAACCCGAAATCATGTGAAGGGATAAAAAGTTTATGCTCCCTGGTCACAATCAGGGGAAATCGTGAGCTTCGGAAGCGACAAGATCCAGAAGTAAGTTCCAGAAGATGCTGACACAACCAACTGTTCATTAGGTTCTCTTTTAATAAAGTCATTTTAAGACTGTAATTATTTCTTTACGTTTAATTGTATGGGGCCTATTATAAGCAATGCTGTTTCTAGCCTTCAGTTAGACAAAATGTTATCGGTTCCAGAAGCATCCACACATCCGGTGGACCCTCTGTCCGAGACAACGAGGCTGAGAGAGAAGAGCTACCAGCTCAGAGGACGGGCCCCCCGCCTGGGGCAGCTCTGATTGCCACGCCCAGGAGCCGGCAGGCTGGAGACAGCGCCTGACGCCCCGCTGGGAAATGCACATGGAACCCTCTGGACACGACCAAGACCTCGGGGCCAGCTGCGGCAGGTAGAAATGCTGGATCTCCGCTCACAGGAGACCCTGGATTCTTGGAGCATCCTTCTCCGCCCCACAGCCCCACCCCAGCCCCTCCACAGAAGCACTCCCCGTCGTGAAGTCCGGCTTCTGACATCACGTCGTGCTGACGGGGTGTGAGCCTTGGCCCAGCTACTCACTAGCTGTGTGGCCACGAGTAGGTCCTTAAACCTCTCCAGGCCTCTGTGGCCTCATCTGTAAAATGGAGGTGGTAGCAGTTCTTCCCTCACGAGGCTGTGGGGAGGATGAATGAGATGTCCAACGAGCAAATGTACGAAAGTGTCCAGACAACACCTGGCGTGCAGCGGGTGCCTGGCAGTGCCTGGCAGTGCCCGGCAATGCCTAGCAATGCCCATCAATGCCTGCTGCCCCTGTTACTGTGGTGGGGGTCACCGCTGACCACTCCTGAGCACGAACACTGTGGAGAGACACAAGCTCTTCCTCTTCGGAACGAAGGGACGTCACACCTCTGACCTACTGACAAGCACCTCCTGCCTTCACACGGCGTCACGCGAAGTCCTTCCACCGACGTCACCACGTGTTATTCTGACAGTGAGTCTCTGAGGTTGGCAGGCCTGCCCTGCTTTACAGATAAGGAAACAGAAGCCTGGGGAGGTTAATTCATTAACCCACATCCCAGCAGCGGGGCCAGAGGCTCAGCTCCAGATCTTACTCCTGAGCCCGTGGCTTTCCCTATCACCGTGCTGCCCCTGCCCCTACCAGCCCACTACTCTCCCCCGGCCCTGGTACTGCAGCCACAGAGCCAGGGAGGTTTATTTCTGTTCTGACATTCCCCCCTCCCACCCCCGTCCCTCTTTCCAATGCAGCCTGGAGCTCACCCAGCACCCTCTCTCTCCTCCAGGACAGCCATGAAAACTGTCCACAGAAAATGACCTGAAGAGGCTGTGGTTTTTGCCACTGGACCCCAGCTGACCAGAAGCAATCAGTTAGACCCAGGCCACCCTCAACGGTCTGACACACCAACCACAGTGGGCAGCCCACACCTGCTCTGAGAGAGGATCAGTGGTCCGATGGGACAGAATTCAGCCCACACCCACATGGATCTCCCACCTGGGGCCCAAGATGGGACCCCAGACCACTTCCTTCTTCCGGAGACCGCCAGCGGATACACTCCTCTGAGTCCTCTTACAATACAGGCATGTGGGCAGGTACCCTTCTCTCCTTCCCATCCCTTCACCTACGTTCCAAACCTATTATTACTCCATAAAAAGAGAAAAGAATTAAATGTATGCAGCATTTGATTTTAATTGAAGGACTGTTCTATTTCATTGAACTGCTAAGTAAGCTGAACAAGAGATTGTGTTTACATAAGCAAACCCCAAGTCACTATAGACTTGCTGTCACATTAAGTCAATACTTATGAAGGCTCTCTATTTAATTATTCAGTAAGGATTGACTTATTATTGTGTTAAGAGTGTGGTTAGCCTTGAGCTAGGTAGCCAGCCAGCTGAAAGAATTCTTTCAACTTTCTCTGAATGCTGATATGGCTCTTGCTAGCAGTATAAGGTTAGGTTTCTTCCCTCTCTCCCTCCCCCATGTCCGCTCCCCTCCTGCTGCAGAACAAACACCTCCAGGTCTGCTGTCCCAGAGTCAGGGGTAGCAGGCCATCCGTGGTGGCCAGGGAGCGGGCAAGGTCCCAGTCGCCAGTGGTCCACCTCTCACGTGGTCTTCTTAACCCCGGTAATTAGTCCTGAAACTCTGACACCTGGGCTCTCATTAGCTTAGTGTTTCTGCTCAGGTCAAGCTGTACTGACCTCCTCATTCCTGTCCCAGATGCCCAGGACCTCCTCCTCAAGGACCCAATTCCCTCCCACCTTTGTCAGTCCCAGCACTTCCCCGCCCTTCAGCCTCCAGGGAATGTGTGTGTCAGCCTTCGCGATCCATCCCAACCCTATTATTCCACGGCATATTCTTGCAGAAGTTCAGATGGGTTCTCACATCAAATCTCATTTCGTGGAACGTACCATTTGAGGAAAAGAACCCCAAAGGTAGATGATTAGCCGAAACTGCAGACCCACAAGAGAGGAGTAGCGATTATGGACAAAATCCCCGCCGCCACGCCACCTCATTCAAACCCCAGCTCTGTAATCGCACGGCTACAACCCTGGGCCAGTTACTTACCCTCTGGGAGCGTCCTCATCCACAGAAGGGGTCTAGTCATCTCTGGCAAGAGGACCCGAGATTCCTGGACAGCACCTAAGACTATGCCCACGAGTTACTCCGGTGACTACAGCCCATGAACACCCCCAAAGGAAGACTCCCGGGCCTTTGACAGCCCATCATTTGCCACCCTGATCCCCATCTACCACTGGCTCCCTGCTTATCTACATCATATCATCTGTTCTCACACTCCTCCTCCTCTTCCTCTCTCCCACCCCAATCCCTGTAGCAATGTCAAGCCACACACATTCCCAGTTGTGTTGTTTCACAGATCCTTGTCCCTCGGTGCCACTGCTGCCAGGAATGCCTGCTCCCAACCATGTCCTCTTTGAAACCCCTTCCAGGTCACCCTTCCAAGCCACTTCCGGGCCAGCTTTTCCAGAAAACCTTCTCTGAATGCCTTGCCCCAACTCTGAACATGTTTCACAAATTCCAGTTATTGCACTTGCACTGCCAACCATATCATAAGTTATGTTTTTCTTATCTGTTTCTCCCAACTGAGAAAACCAGGTTCAGAACAGAAATCATTTAATTAGCGTTGGAGTCTTCAGAGCCCATAGTAGTGATTGACACCAAATAGGAACTCAGTATCCGTTGGATGGAAGGAGAAAGGGAGAGATGGAAGAAAGAATGGGTGGGTGGGTGACTGGATGGATGGATGGATGGATGGATGGATGGGTGGGTGGGGGCTATATCTGAAGGCACAGAAGACTTTCCTCTAAGCAGGAGGAGAGTCAAGAACTATTCTAAATAAATAAAAATTACAGGCAGATTTCCAGCTGGCAGCACAGCCAAAAGCATCACCGTTGCATTACTCTGGTCACCGAGATAGCTCAGCCCCCACTGGGACTGTCTTCCTCCCCTCCTCACATCCTGCCTGGTGGCTGTTGGGAAACTTGGAAAAGTATCTTTGTCTGGTAATAGCCATTCATGAAAGGAGGCCCCAGGGACCTGCAAAAATTAACACACATTCCTTAAGCACCACTCTTAAGGCAAAGAAGTGCCTTGAGGACTTACAGAGGAAATCCAATGGGCCTCTGAGGAGAAAGGCTGGGTAAGCTGTCCATTCTCAGACAGGCAGAGAGTGAAGGCCCAGTGACAAGCCAGGGCATCTGGGTCAGATACCCGCTGCTCACAAGCCGTGAACCCTGGAAATGTCACTGCGCTGCTCAGTATCTGTCTGATACCCCCACCGAAGAGGGTCCGGAATGACCCACAAATGCAAAAGTGTTTGGAAAATAGAATGCACCATCTACCTGTTTATTCTTTTTTCTCTTTGGGAATAAAAAGAGAGAGAGAATGAGCAGCACTATTACACACAAATTATGTTCCTCAGCTGAGTAGCCAGACCAGCTTCCAGCGCAGGAGGGAGGGGGGGGGCAGAGCAGGGGCAGAGGGTGGGGGTGGCAGAGCAGGTGAGGAGCCTGCACACCACCACTCAGACCCGCTGGGAAGCAGGAAGTGTGGTGGGGGACCAAGTGTGGTGGGGGACCTGCTCTCAGAGAGCACCAAGTGTGGTGGGGGACCTGCTCTCAGAGAGCACTGGGCAAACACCCCCTCGGGCCCCTCGGCCTCTATTCCAGGCCTTCTAGAAGGCACAGACCACACAGATGGATATTCCACCCATCAAATACAGAATCCACATCCAGGCAGCTATGCCACCATAGGAGTCTTTCTCATTATATAGACTAATGAGAACACTGTGCTTCTCCGGAGAAATTCATCAAGGCAACATCCATTATAAATGACATTTTTCCTGAACTAACAAAGGATGTGAGGCTGGGGACACTGGTTAAAGGGAAATATTTAGCTGATTCCAGAAACCATTCCAAAATTAATGACCCGCCCCCTTGCTGGCCAGTGCTTGCTCTGAGCTTCCGCCTCCCACTTGGACCCCCGAGTGGCAGGTTGGGGGAGGGGGCGGGGCTTGCTCCCAGGGTTGTGCTGCCCTCGGAGGAGAGGGAAGTCGTCCACGGCAGCATCACTGAAGCATATAAGACCAGATTATTTGTGAGCCCAACTTGCTGAGGCAAGATGAAAAATATAGCAAACTGCAGCTGCTGAACTCAGCTCTTTTGTTTTTTCTTCCTTCTTTCTCCTTCGCTGAGGTTAGTGTTTCGCAAAAAGGGCTTTAAAAAAAAGTGAAAGCTATAAACTGGGGGGTTCCAACCTGTTAGCTGAGGTCAAGCACACAGAGCAGCATCCCGGGAGGAGAGAAGATGGGCTGTTTGTCTCACCTGCAAGCAGGATGCTCGCTCACACAGGTTCCCACACACAAGCTGGTATGAGGGCCCTGCACCTGACAGGGGCCAAGCCTCACAGCCCCTCAGGAAAAGAATCTTCATTTTCCCCAGTCACAGGCCCTTCCCCTAGGTCAGTGGTCGGCAAACTCACCGAGCCAAATATCAACAGTACAATGATTAAAATTTCTTTTGAGAGCCAAATTTTTTAAACAAACTTTTTCTAACGCCACTTCTTCAAAATAGACTCGCCCAGGCCATGGTATTTTGTGGAAGAGCCACACTCAAGGGGCCAAAGAGCCGCATGTGGCTCACGAGCCTCTGTTTGCCAACCATTGCCCTAGGTCCTAACTCTTGTGTGGCTTCTCCCTGTTTCTACTCTCCAACTCCAAAGCGAGAAACCCTTCAAGTAACCCTTCAAAATCAAAGGGCCAGGCCTGGTGCTGGGCCAGCATGGAGTACACAAAGCCACAATCCTGCGAAGGGTCAGCTTCTACCAGTGCCTCCCATGGGGAGTGGACTGGGTGGAACTCAGAGGGGACACACAAATCACTCAGGGAGAGCAGTCAGTAGCCCTCTCAAACCTCTGCTATAAACCAATGACACGTGGGCCTGGAGCTGCTGAGGATCTGAACTGGAGCCTCCAGCTTCAACTCAGGAGAAGATCAAGTATGCAGGTAGGCCGTTCCCACAGGGCAGGACAAAGATGGTGACTCCCATCTGACATACGACCAGGCACAGAGGGAGAAGACTCTTAGCTCATCAGGCGTTTGAATGCATTTACCTTAGAACAAGCAGATCCGGGGCCCGGTAAAGTTCCTCACTGTTTCCACGGAATCTCTCACACATTCCCCTCAGGGCTCTGCCAAGCAGTGCGGGGCACAGAGGGAAGGGAAGCCTGAGTGGAGATGGAGACACAGTAGGGGCTGACCCAGGGAGAGAGGGACGGCCATCATGGCCAATGGGTCTATGGAGAGCAGGAAGGGGATCAGCCACGGGAAAGCATGATGAGTGGGTTCTTGAGGCAGAATCCAGAGCGGTGCCCAGAGTCTGGATGCCTTTCCAGAGCACCTGTGTGCCAGCGGAAGCAAAAGGAGGCTCCTGGGGTCTGCTGTAGACTGAACATTTGTGCCCCCCCAAAAAAATTCATGTTTAAACTTGATCCCCAACGTGAGGTGCTAGGAGGTGGGGCCTTCGGGGGGGGGGGGGTGATTAGGTCATGAGGGTGGCGTTCACATGATGGGATTAGGGCCCTGATAAAAGAGGCCCCACAGAGCTCCCTCCCCCTTCCTTCCCTGTGAGGACTCGGAGGGAAGACGGTGTCTGTGAACCAGGAAGCAGGCTCCCACCAGACACTGAGTGTGCTGGCGCCTTGATCTTGGACTTCCCAGGCTCCAAACTGTAAGAAGTGAATTCCAGCTGTTTGTAAGCCATCCAGCCTGTGGTATTTCTGTTATGGCAGCCGGATGGACTAAGACACAGTCCGCCATCAGCTCTATTCTCTCCTGTGTGTACGGACGCTTCAGGTCCCCGGGAAAGCTTAAAGCTCCCGGCAGAAGTGTGAAGGGGAAGGTAGGTCCCCAAGATGGCTCACACATCAGCCCTCTTCCCTGTAGGCTAGAAAGTGAGTCGGCCATACACCACTGGATGCCCTAATTCCCCAATCCCACTCCTGTGGTACCTCGGGGGTACAAGGTAGGAGGCAGCATCTCAGTGTGTCAGCTAAGGTGGACCACACAGTAGCTGGCAGAGGGCAGAGCTGGCTCAATAGGCTCCAGGGCAGGGAGTCACACAGGGCAGGAGAAATGAAGGCTGGCGGGGTACAGCGGTGGAAAGCCACCAGCCATGGCCCAGACCCACCAGGAAACAAGAGGGGCCGTGGGCAGCCAAAGTCACTTGAAGAGAACCACAGGAGCACTATAACCCACGAGGCACAGAGCCGGAGGAAGAAAATCCAATCAAGCTGATGCCAGCTGACCCCAGAGCTCACAGAGCAGCCCTACCTGCACAGGGAGGTAATCCAGGGGGGCTAGGGTTTCAGGGTTTCCTCCTTGCTGCCCTTGGCCTACTGGAGTGCACTGGGTGTTCTTACTGACACCCTGAATGTGGATTTTGCTGGTGGCAATGTTGGAATGGGGTATACTGACTGTGCTTTGATGTGTGAGAACCTGTGGCAATGAGGCAGGTAGACCAGTCAGCCTTTGAATACCCAGCAGATGCACTCCTCTGAGCAGTGGGTCTGCAAATCGTGGAGAGGTCAGCGTGCTGTTGGAAGGCCTTAGGACAGAGCCCTCCTAAACCAGGACGCAAACGGGGTGGCAAGTTGAGAGCTGGCAGCTGCTGGCCTGTGGGCAAAGGGTCTGCAAGGGGCGAAGGCTGACATTTTAATGAAGGTGTCCAGGACCCCAAGACAATGGAAGTCTGTGTGCACAGAACTGGACATCAAGGAAATAAAACATAATTATATCCAAGGGAGCACTCAGCAGTTGGCATACAATGCAGTAGTCTCCTTGGCCCCCAGCCCACCCTTGGCTCAAACAGGTAGCACATGGAATGGCACCACATGGGGTGAGGCATGTGCAACGTCTGCACAGGGCTGCAAAGGCCACAGCCATGGCCCGTGCACACCCTCCGAACACCTTCCAGGCCAGGACTCCCCACTCACCCTCGTCCAGCAGACCTTCCCTAAACCCAGCCTTTTTGACCTGAAAGGGAGCTGAGGGGACAGCCACCAGCACCAGAGAGAACAGAATGCCACCCAAGCCTCCATCTTCATAGCAGAGCCAGCCAGCTTAGAGAGGTTGAGAACTCAGGAGACTTCTGAGCTTCTCCCCAAACTGAAGCCTCAGAGCTGGGCCGTTCCACTCCAGCGCCACAGTCATGCTTCCATTACAAGGAAACGAGCTCCCGCTGCCAGCCTGGGGACTGGGAAGGCGGAGGAGACTCCAGGGCAGGGACCGGCAGGAGGCCCTTCCACAGGAGCCCAGGGCGCCGCCCAGGGCAGGTGCTCTGCTGGGTGCTGAGTCAGCCCAGACACTCGGGACCATGGAAACCTGTACTGTATGCTGTTCCTGTTTCTATAATGATTGCCTTTCAGCCCTGCCTTTGCGTTTACTGAGACCTGCCAAACCGATGCTAAATAATCAGAGCTAACGATGTAGAGCGTTTACTGTGTGAGTGCCAAGCACCTCAAAAAGCATGAACACATGGAATCCTCACAAACACCCCGAGATGGGTACCACAAAGACCCCGCGCTCAGTAGAGAAGGAAACCGAGGCTTGGAGAGGAGATTGGACTATAGCCTGGCTGGGACACGCTGGGCTGGGACTTGAGCCAGGCCTGTCTGTGGTGCAGGTCCAAGGCCACCAGCCCTCAGAGGTGTGGATGGATCTAGACCACTGTTCCCATGGAGATGGACATCGCCCTCTGGGATTAATGGTGGCAGCAGAACCCAAGACAGGCCTCCAGGTGGGTGGTGGCCACGAAGGCAGAGCCACGCTGCCTGCGCCTTTCCCCGTGAGAGGGACACCCCGGCTCCACCATCCCATGAGGAAAGCTGGCCCTCTCAGGTCTTCGTCTCTGCCCTCAAAACCGCATTCTTTCTGCAGCTCTTCTCTCAGCCTAGGAAACCACACAGGACGCCTTCACCCAGAACAGAGCCCAGGCCAGCCTTTCCCTGCCAAAAGCCGGCCACCCACTGTCCCCCCCGCCTCTCTCCTGCATCTCAGAAAGCCCCCAGCATCTCCCAGACTTTCCTGGGAAGCACCTGCTCCCTTGAGCCCCCTCCTACCCATCTCTCGCAGGTTATTACCTGTCACCAACTTTGGAGACCCCACCAGCCTCGGGACAACAGTGACAGCAGCAAGACCACCCTCCTCCGGCCAGCAAGTCCCCAGCCAGGGGACCCTCCTCCGTCCCTAAGGCCGCCACAACAAAAAAAACGCCAGAAATTAATTCTCTCACGTCCTGAAGGCTGGGAGTCTGAGATGCGGGTGTCCGCTGGGCCGTGCTCTCCCCAGCGCCTGGGCCTCGGCGGTCTTTGGCATTCCTGGGCTTGCAGCTGCATCACTCCAGTCCTGCCTCTGTCTTCACACAGCCTCTTCCCCGTGTCTCTGTGTTTGCTCTCCTCTTGTTATAAGGACACTGGTCGCTGGATTCAGGACCCATCCTGCTGCAGTATGACCCCGTCTCAACAAACTGTATCTGCAGAGACCCTATTCAAACAAGGCCACGTTCTGAGGTTCCAGGTGGACGTGAATTTTTGGAGGAACACTGTTCTACCTCACATTCATTTATAGCCTTCCCCCCGCAACAGGCACTTGACCTCACCCCACCCCCACCCCAGCTGGGCTCAGATGCAGGCTGAGACCCTGTGTGTGTCCACCAGGGGTGGCCACTCTGCCAAAGACAGGCCTTCACTCTCCAGGTTCTCCGTCTCTGCTGCCCACCCAGGCCTCCTCTGCCTGGGCCTCCTCTGGGAAAGTCCTCCGGGCTGCCCTGGGGGAGAGGCTAAGGACCCCTCCCACATGCCATAGTGACAGCGCTAGGGGAGCAAGTCCTACTGTGCTCTCCCCGTCCCTGGGACTGGTCAGGCCAGGACAGCTGGGAGCCTTTGCCTCAACTTCCTTAGAGTTCCGGACCACTCCTAGGTCCCCTGCAGGGGGAAGAGGTCTCGTAGGATGCTGCCTTCACCACACCCACAGGAGCGCGGCGGCCACTCCCTGCCTACCCACAGCCGGTTTTCACTCATATGTGGGGTCAGGCCCACCGGTCCGCTCCGTAACATGCCACGGCCGTCTCTCAGCGCACACGCCCAATTTCCAAGGCTGTCTGGGCTCACAGCAAATACGGTGGTTGTTTCCAGAGGATAAACAAGCAGGGGTCATTTTAACAGCACCAATGCCAGCTGGATAGTAACACACAAGTGTCTGGATGTTCCACACAAGTAACCGGCAGATAAATCCGGGCCAGGCTCCAGCGCTGGCACACTCCGTCTCCACCGGAAAGATCTGAGAGAACGCAGAGAAGGGGATGCAGGCCCCTCGCAGGTGGATCTAAGAAGCAGACTAATGTCAGGCTGCATGTTGCAGGGCCTTGTCCACGCTGATTCAATGCACCGGCACCAGGCGGGGTGTGCCGCACGCCTGTTTTCAGCCCTCCCTGGGATCACCCCCTGGAGCCCGGGAAAACTGGGTTCCTGAGCCCCAAACCCAGGGGCTCTGTTTCGATCGGTTTTAGGAGGGACCCGGGTCAGAGTGTAGTAAGCCCCGCAGCTGACGGAGCCATCTGGGAGAGAGAACGCAGAGGAACAGCAGGAAGGCAGCCTGTGGAGCCAGCCCCGCTCAGGCTTCTGCTCCCCCTCAGACGCCGTGTGGTCTTGGGCAAGTCCCTGACCGTCTCTGACCTGAACACAGAGAAGTAAAAACAGTACCTGCCCAAAGGGCTGTGAAGAGCATGTGAGGTCAGGCGTGAAAACCGCTAACAGTGATGGTGCCTAGCTCAGGAGACTGCAATCAAGGTCACCTCCCCGGGAAGACTAGATCCTTGGGGGCAAGCCTCTTCCTGATGGGGTCGAATTCCCAGTGTCAGCGACAGGGGGAGGGGGAGGGGCCAGCACCCTGGCAGCCTTGCTCTGTGGGGTCTGGACAGACAGACAGCACCCAGTCCTCGCCCAGTAGATCCCAGTGGCATTCACCTCGAGGGGCAAACCAAGACCAGCACAGGACGGAGGCCGGCTAGCCCCAGAGAGCTCACGAGCCGGGAATACTTCTCTCTCTGTATCTCCCCTGAGCCTTTACTGAGCGCCAACGAAGTCCTGGGTGTGATCCTGGCGGTGCTGCTGGGGAGAGGCATTCCTGCTGGAGCCTGAGTCTCACAGGGACAGGGCTGTGTCACCCTCCAGGTCCACATGAGGGTCGGGGGAGTCATATCCCCACAGGGAGGTCCCAAAAGATGAGGCCCAGGATGCCCACCTGCCCTGCCTTCCATTTTCAGGCTTCCCCTTTTATAATTGCACAGGACCTGGGGTCATTATTATTAAAGAAGAAGGAACTTTCTTTATAGAAGTAGCTCGTGCAGTTCAAAAATGCTGAGGCGGGCATGCTGACAAAACCACGACAACACGCAGACCCCCTCACAGAGACTCCCTCTTGCACGGCTACACACGTGTCCTCGCTCCTGCAGTCCCGGGTGAGTGCACACTCATCCCCCGAAGCACACACACTGAGATTCCCCTACCCTCACTGCCCCCCCAAAGGGCTCGGTGACCTGGGTGCAGTCACCACGGAGTGACTCTCACTTCTGCTCTCCCAACCACAGAAACTAGGGGGCCACGCCTCGCCCTGCCCTGCCCGGCCCGTGTTTCTGGGCCCAGGAAGCCAGATACCACACAGAAGAGTCCAGGGGCCCACGGACCTGCGGTCAGACCTCAGAGACCAAGAGACAGAGGTACAGTGTGCAGGATGTGCTAGATGAACTGTCATATACCAACCCTCCAACAGAGAATCCAAGGGGCCATAAGCCAGGCACATCCTGTCCTCTCTGGAGGGGCGGGGGGCAGAGGGGCACTGTAAAGGTGTCTCAAGAGTTCTCAGTGATGCCCTGGCTGGCGTGGCTCAGTGGTTAGTGTTGGCCCAGGCACCAAGAGTCATGGGTTCAATTTCCAGTCAAGGGCATATGCCTGGGTTGCAGGTTCAATCCCCGATCCCAGCATGCAGGAGGCACCAATCGATGTGTCTCTCACATCAATGTTTCTCTCTCTCTTCCTCCCCCCATCTTCACTCTCTCTAAAAAATCAATGGAGGCCAGGACTGGTTTGGCTCAGTGGATAGAGCGTCGGCCTGCGGACCGAAAGGTCCCGGGTTCGATTCTGGTCAAGAGCATGTACCTTGGTTGTGGGCACATCCCCAGTGGGGAGTGTGCAAGAGGCAGCTGGTCGATGTTTCTCTCTCATCAACGTTTCTAACTCTCTGTCCCTCACAATTCCTCTCTGTGTAAAATCAATAAAATATATTTTAAAAAATCAATGGAAAAAAATATTCTCGGGAGAGGATTAACCACAAAGAGAAGCATCCTTAATGTGGCCAAGCTGCTGCCCAGAGGGAGTGGGTCACCGAAGCCGGCCCAGCTCCTGTCAGTGTGCTTGAGTGGAGAGGGGGAGGGGAGACTGGCATACCCACACCATGTGAAGCCCCTCCTAACCGCTCAGCCACTCGGCACCATCTGAATGCCAGGGCTCCTCGGTCTCTCTCTGCCCCTCACACCCCACTCAGCGGCACCCATGCGTGCAACACCACCAACACACACCCACATCTTCTCAGGCAAACTTACTGAATCATAAGACAAAGCACAGAGACCTCCGCTCTGCGACCCGGCTGGGTGGCAGGAGCTTCATTAATGCCCTGAGCCCCCCCATTCTCCTCAGACCATATCCTCACCGCTCGCCTGCCCCAAATCCCAGAAATAAGTAAGGCAAGTCACGGCTCTTGGAACACAGAGCTGGGATAAGGATCACTTCATTCGGCCCCTTTGTTTTCAGATAAGGGGCAAACCCCAGCGTCCTCCTGAGGTTTTCCAGGGAGACGAGGACCGATTTGGGGGTAGGACCCAGGAATTCTGGCCCAGGGCTCCCCTCTTCCTCTGAGTTGCTGACGCTGTCCCAGCTCACTCTGCTATATTTGAAGAGGAGCCCTCACTGTGCGTTACTTCTACCTGGTCCTCACGGCAACCCAGCCAAGGACTGGCATCACTGCCCCATCACCCACCCAGTACTCAGGGTCCCACGGTGATGAAGTAGCAGCTCCAGGATGAGACCACCCACCCCTGAGACCACAACCACCCTCATCTGAATTCCTGGGCCCGAGATCAGTAACAAAACAAACAAAAACAAGAGGGTAAAATCGTGCTGTGACCCGAAGGCACAGGGGAACAAGAGCATGAGGTCATATTTGTTGCAGAGAAAACAAAGCTCGCCTATCCTTACCCATCTCACAGCCAGCACTCCTCCAAAGGCCTTCATGTGCTCTGTCCCCTTTCCAACGTCATTTTAGGACACGAATCTGTCATCCAAAGGGCCCCGGCAGAACGGCGCTGCCACCGGCGAGGAAGCGCCTGCCCAGAGCGCAAAGCTCGCACACAACATGGTCTGCTCCTGAGAAAGTCCTGAACCTGCTCCCCTGAGTCCGGTGGCTCCTAGCCCAGTGGTCAGCAAACTCATTAGTCAACAGAGCCAAATATCAACAGTACAACGATTGAGATCTCTTTTAAGAGCCAAATTTTTTTAATTTAAACTAAATATATAGGTAGGTACATTATTAACTTAATTAGGGTCCTCCTAAGCTGGCTTTTGCTAAAAACTCAAGGGGCCAAAGAGCCGCATGTGGCCCACAAGCCGCAGTTTGCCGACCACTGTCCTATTGCATGTCTCGTTCTCACACAGGTGCCTTCTCCCTTCCATGGAAACCAGCAAAAGAGAAAGGGAGACAAGGGCACTCCCAGGAGACAGGACCTCCCGCAAGAGGTGACAGCAGCCCTGGCTGGGGTGGCTCAGTGGGTCAGCATCACCTCATGCACCAAAAGGTCACCAGTTCAATTCCTGGTCAGAGCACATACTCAGGTTGTGGGTTTGATCCCAGGTCAAGGCACGTGCAAGAGACAACAGATCAATGTTTCTCCCTCACATCGATGTTCCTCTCTCTCTCTCTCTCTCTCCCTTTTTCTCTCTAAAAATTTTTTTCAATAAAACCGTATTTATTTTAAAAATAAGTGACAGCTGATAGATTCTCCCTTCCCCCAATTAGTGGGCAGAGTATGATGTAACCTGCACCTGCGGACTGGACATTCCTGAGTACCTAACCAGGCACCTTTAACCATGCACCTTATATGGACTGTACATTGAACCACCAATCAGCACCTGCCAAATACCATAAGCCCTTGTCCCCAAGTACTTCAGTGACTATGTACCTCATATGAACCATACATTAAGCCACCAACCAGTGCATGCCGAGTACCCTAAGCCCCATCCCTTCCCATTCCTCTCCTCAGAAGGTGTGTTCACCTCTGCACATGTTGCTGTTCTCCCATTGAGAGACAGCCTGGCAGGTCCTTCTCCTTTAATAAAGCCTGTGGTCCTGGTTTTTGGCCCTCTGTCTCACCTTTCAACAGCAAACACAGTAAAAGAGCCAGAAATACTAAAAGAGCAAAACACATGGACTCCAAACCCACAGCCACTGGGGCTAGTTAGTTTGGGGCAAACAGTTCACCGGAAGGCATCGCCAACGCCACCTGTGCAACCTACCTGGCAGTCGAGGATGGCACTGTGCCACGAGGAGAGGTTTAGTTACCTCCCACAACCTCCACTGAAGGAGACAGGGAGCACTGAAGAACTGCACGGGTATTTCCTGCCCGCAGCACTGCGCAGGGCGGGGCTCGAGGAGGGTGAGTGACAAGCGCAGCGTGGCCGTGGCCCAGAGGTCGCCCGGGCGTGCTGTGTACGGGGTGACCTGGTGGAGAAGGCAGCTGCACCTCGCCTTCCTCGAGGCCCCAAACGAGAAAGGACTGAAATGGCGAGAGGTCTTTGTCCTCCCTCTCCCCTTCCCACCCGTGTCCTTTCTAGAAGGCCAGCAGGATTGGGGGGCCAGGCGCCTCGGTGTCCCTGCCACCAACAGGAGGCCATATTTATTTTCAGAGCTTCATGAAGGTCGGCCAGGAGCTGCAGATGCCCAGGGCTGGAGAAGGAGAGGGCCGAGAAGACCACCGGGAAGACAGAAAGCCACCTCCCCAGGCCAGAGGAAACCTGGACCCACGGGAGCTGCCAAACAGGGAGCCTCATGGCCTGATGGTCCCTCTGGGCAAATCTGGGGTCAGTGGATTTACACCTGTGGGAGCACAGGAGTGCTGGGAAGATGCTGAAGCCCCCCCCTCACCTATCCCACCCTCCCCACCCCGCCCAGTGTGGGGCTGTGGGAGGAGCAGGCTGGCTCAGCTAACCCGGACCATCCAGCAGGTTTCCCTGCTGACCGCCTGGACCCTGCAGGCCCCACGCTAGGGAAGCTCAATGCCCTGAGGTAACATTTCCTGCTGGCCAGGGAGGAAGAGCGATCCCTAACTGGTTTAAAAAAAACAAACAGGAAATGTGATCTGACCCAGAGTGCAGTCACTCTAAGAATAGGCTCAATGGATAGAGCGTTGGCCTGCAGACTAAAAGGTCCCAGGTTCAATTCCGGTCAAGGGCATGTACCTTGGTTGCAGGCACATCCCCAGTAGGAGGTGTGCAGGAGGCAGCTGACCGATGTTTCTCTCTCATCGACGTTTCTAGCTCCCTATCCCTCTCCCTTCCTCTCTTTAAAAATCAATAAAACATATTTAAAAAAAAAAAAAAAAAAAAAAAAAAACAGCTCTGAGGGGGTTGGGACAAAGCCATGCCTGGGGGCAAAAGCAGAGGCGAGTGACATGCTCAGGAGGCTTGAGCTCAGGCACCAGAAGGAGTGCCAGGACAGGGGCTCAGACCCTGGATTCTTTTGCAAGCAGCACAGGAGGTCCTGGGTCTGAGCACTCTGAAAAGTTCATTCTGAGGACGTATCTGATGGCTGCTCGCTGCCAGCCGTTTGACTGCAAAATCCATTCCCAAATGGCCTGCTCACCTGGGAGAAGCCACGGGGACCATATATCGGGAGCGGCCACCCCTTTTCCCCCTCCCCCATGTTCCACATCCATCTCCCAGATTTCTCAGGATGCAGCCAGCAGGCCCTGACACCCTAGAATCACCAGGCACCTACCCCGGGCCCCTTGGCCTGCCGCGGCCCCAGGTCAGAGAGGAGAGTCATTTCTTATTCGAATGAGCAGATTACAATCCTGGAATTTATCCACAGCATCTGGCTAGAGTAAAGGGTCAAAGCCCGCAGTCCCCCGACCAGCCTCCACCAGCACCCCTTCTTGAGGGTGGGCCCCTGCAATGCTTTTCGGAGAAAGGAGGCGCAGGAAGAGAAAGCCTGGCCCTCCCCCATGTTAACCACCTGGCAGGTGAGCCGGGGCCACTGGAAACCCTGATCTAGTTAAAATACATCTATCTGCAGCATTCAGAAAATAGCTATCTACAGTATTGCTTTCAGCTATAATGGAAAACTGATGGCTTTTATCTCCCCAACTTTATGACTATTGATGGGATAGAGGCTGAGGTTTGATGACCATTTAATAGCCGACCCTGTGCAGTTAGCAGAGCATCAGAAAGCAGTGAAAGTGCCAAGATGATTGTCTGGCAGAGAATCCTCCACTGAGGTCCAGGAAGCAAAACAACCACCCTCCCCAGGCTCCGGCAGAAGGAAAAATCAAAGTCATCATCATTTCTGTCTCTCCCCCCTCCTTTCTGCCACTGACCTTCGGGAGGCTGCTCCAAAGGGGAGGGGGGGTCGGGAGAGGGGACCACAGCCATGCAGGCGTGAGCCCTTCTGGAGAAAGGGGGTGAGAGAGGGGGCTCTGGCCTGAGGTCCCTGTGAACATCCCCCGTCCCCCACCCCGCCCCGTCCATGGACCCGCTGGCTCCCGGCAGGACTGTGGGGGCTTGGGCCTGCCTGGCAGGTTCCAGAGAAGGAAACGGAAGGAAAGAGAAGAAAGCAGAGGTCTGGTCTAGCCTGTGACCCACCTGGGCTTAGACCTTAGACCTTAGTCCAGAAGCCAAAAGCCACTGCCCGGGCTCTGCAGGTACTCAAATGCCAGACCCTCCCGGACCTTCTGCCTGTCCCCACCACTGCCCCACCCTTCTCCCCAGGTCCCCAGGCCAGCACTCTCCTGGGGACATCCTCCTTTTAAACACAGGAAGGAGGGGTGCAGGGCCACAAAGTCTCTGCAGCATTTGCAGATCTCTCATTTTCTACAACAGCCCCTTGACACATCTAATTCTGCCTTTTTTTTTCTTTTTTTTTTTAATTTAAAAAGAGCTGAGGCTCAGAGATATTCCATGTCCCAAGTCTGGGGTCCCAGTTTTTTTTTTAATAGTTGGTTGATTTTTTTTTTTTTTTTTAAGAGAGAGGAAGAGAGAGAGAAACATCGATATGCTGCCTTCTGCACACCTCTTACAGGGATTGAGCCTGCAACCAGGGAAGGTGCCTTTGACCGGGAATCAAACTGGCAACCACCTGGTGCATGGGATGACACCCAGCCAACCGAGCCACACTGGCCAGGGCTGGGACCCCAGTTTCAACTCCCTGACCAGTTCGACCTCTGCCATGCCAGGCTGCCTCTCCAAACAGGACGTGGCCAGGTGTGCCACGGCCTGGCCTTCTGCCCGGGGCCTGCCACGCTCTAGCTGTGTGACTCTGGGCAGACAGCTTAGGTCTCTGGCCTCCGTGTCTTCATCTATAAAATAAAATGCTGTTGGGAAGAGCTTTGAGATCTCCTCCAGCTCCATTTCAACGTGAAATCCTTGGGGCTCTCCCTGACACATGTTTAAGGCACAAGAATGTCTTTCTCCGCCCACAGCCACCGCCCTAGACAGCACATCTCTCTCCCATCCCAAGGCTGAGCCACCAGAGACACAGAATCCGAGGCCCCGTCACACCAGGGGCTCCCCTGCAGGCAGTGCAGGGAAGATGGGGGGTGCAGGCAAAGGGGCATGGACCCCAAAGGCTGCCCCTTCCCCAGCTTCAGGCCTCACGCAGGCGCCCTGCTGGATTCTCGGAGGCCCCCGGACCTGTCCGGCTTTCTCTTGCCCAACCTACGTTCAGTGATAAGAGCCCACCTGTCCTCCAAGCACAGCTCTCACCCCCTCCGCGAGCAGCTCATTAACCCTAGGCCGCAGCCCCCAAGCTTTCCGAGCTCTTGGTTACCACTTGGGAGCTATGAGTTGATTTTGTAGGGATTTCTACTGGTCCCTGCCGGAACTAGAGGAGGATCAGCAAGCAGCAGGCAGTGATCCTTGCTTGGCTTACTTAAAACTCCCCCAGAGAAACAAAACAACTAAGAAAAACCACACAGAGAGAGTGTGTGCCACTCCCAACTCTCTCCAATGTGCCGTGGACCACTCTCTCGGTGTCACTGGCCAGCTTAGATTTGAATGATGCCAACACACACCAATTCCTGACATGTTCCACCTGGGCATCATCTTCCTTGACTTTGGGTGGCTGCTAAGGAGACCTCCTATATCCCATTCTAAAATTCGCTGGCCCCATTGCTCTAAGCCACCAGAGGAAACACACCACAACCTCTAATGACCAGCAAAGAGCAGTCCACGCCCCCAAGCGGAAACTACCCAAAAACACTCCACCCACGTGGAAGACGTGACCCAGCTCGGCCCAGCCCCCTCTTCACCTCACGGAAGCCCAGAGGCCGGAGCCAAAAGCTCCCTGAGGGTCTTGTTGCCTGAGTGTCCCCTTCCCTCGAGGGCCGATAGGGGTGTCAAACTCAATCAGAGAAGGGGCCAAAATCTAAAATCCAGCCTAAATCGCGGGCCGAATGGTTTACTGAACAGTCATAAACTGACAATGTCATAAACTGACAGCGGAGTGCAGTGATGACAGCGCGGTACGGGCCACATTGCAAGGCCTGGCGGGCTGGATTTGGCCCGCGGGCCTTGTGTTTGACACATGGGGAGGTGTTATCCCCACCAGTGGCCAGGCTCCGGTCTAGACAGGAGTTTCGCACATGGTAAGAGTGAATGAACATGTATGAAGACAAGCTGTGCGTGTTACCTACAGGGACACTGTTAAAAACCAGTAAACCGGCCCTGGCCAGTGTGGCTCAGTTGGTTGAGCTTCATCCCGTGCACCAAAAGGTCCCAGTTTGATTCCCAGTCAGGGCACATGCCCGGTTGCAAGCTCGATCCCTGGTCAGGGCGTGCACTGGAGGCAACTGATCAATGTTTCTCTTCCACATCAATGTGTCTGTCTCTCTCTCTCTCTCTCTCTCTCTCGCTCTCTCTCTCTCTCTCTCTTTCTCTCTCTCCCCCAATTTTTTAATAAAGCACATATCCAAGGAATAGGATAAAAAACACACACAATAAACCTGTACATATGGAGATGCTAACAACGACTAAAATGCCAACAATATACTTAGAGAGAAAAATCACTTACAACAAGCATGTTAAAATCTGTGCATACATATTGAGAAAGTCTGGAAGCATGCACGTATTCTCCAAAAAACATGAACCTGCCTTATTTCAGGAGTTAGGACTGCGGGTGATTTCTATGTTCTGAGTCCACCGTCTGGCCTGGCCTGAGTTAGTTTTGTTTTACAGTGACATACAGTTTTTATAACCGATTACATGAATTTCATTTTGACAACTAGGAAAAGAGGGAAAAGAGAAAAAGAAGGCATTGGAGAGTGGATGTCGGGGAGGGAAGAGGAGGGGAAAGGAGGGGGAAGGAGGACACCTCCTAGATCGTTAATCCATCCCCTTCACACAGCCCTGTGACAGGAGACCCACAATACACCTGCTCACAGGGGCCTGAGAAGGTCACTCGCCTGGCACTCCCCGGAGGCTGCCAAGGACTCCAGCCTCTACCGCCGGTTCTGAGGCTGGGGACTCACTCCCTAACCACGCAACTCATTCCAGTCTCAGGAGGATCAGAGTCAGTGACTGGCAGAGGCAGCATTAGGGTGGGAGCACTGTGAGGGTTTAGTATAACTCCTTTCCACCTGACTCTACTTCTCCCTCTTATTAAACAAGTTGGGAATACCCGGAGCCTGCTGGGAGGCCGGGAGCAGGGGGAGACCCTATCTGCTCAGTGTCTCCCCAGGACATCTGAAAATTCCAGCCCCTCTTTTCCTCCCTGCACCCTCTTCCTTCTCTCTCCCTCCCTGGTACCTTCTGCTGTAAGCAGGACATCCCTCCCTACTGGGACAGGCCATGCCAGTCCTGCTCCCCATCCTGTCCTTTTTCCTGGAAGGCTCTGCCCTAAAGTGCCCTACCCTCCTTCCGCCCCTGGCTCTCTGGCTCCCTCCGTGACTCTTGCAGCCTGATATCACTCCCTCCCCTGAATGCCCACAGCAAGTGCTTTAATCCTTACAATACTTCATTACGGAGCACCTCCTCTTCGTATATAATGTTTCCACACTGGTGAGACCTTGTCTCCCCAAATGAGCTGATAAGTGCTTTGAAGGAAGCGATGTTTACCATGTGCTGTGTGCCGGCCCGATGCTCGCTGCTTTTCCTGCATTACTTCACCTAATCCTATAATCTCTGTCTCGAGCCTTGGCCTCTCCCCTGAAACCCCGCATATACAAATACTTCGCTGACATTTCCGCTCGCACGTTTCCAGAGCTGTTCAAACAACAGGTTTGAAACCCCAACTTCTTCCCTCTATGTCAGACCTCCTCCCCCTGCGCCCTTCTCTCACATAAGACTTCACCAGCCCCACAGCTGCCAGGCCAGAGACCTGGCATCACTGGGACTCCTCCCCTCCTTCATACACACACCCAGTGAGTCCCCAGGATCAGACCTCTGCGAGGTGCCTGGGATCAGGACTCTCCCCACTCAGCCCTGCCTGGGCCCAATCACACTGGGTCCCCAGCAGGACTCCCCAATTCCACCCTAGCTCTCCTCTGTGCACACAGTAGCCAAAGGGATCTTTCTAAAACACCCACTGGATCGAGTCAGACTCTCGCTTAAAATACGTCCTGGCTCCAGATCCCTCTCCCCAGCCCCAGCTCCAGATCCCTCTCCACAGTCCACAGTCCCGGCTCTAGATCCCTCTCCCCAGCCCCGGCTTCAGACTCCCCTCCACAGTCCCTGCTCCAGACCCCCCTCCACAGTCCCTGCTACAGATCCCCCTCCACAGTCCTGGCTCCAGATCCTGCTCCACAGCCCCAGATCCAAACCCCCATCCCCAGCCCCGGCTCCAGATCCCCCTCCACAGCCCCGGCTCCAGACCACCTTCCCAGAGGATCTTTCTAGAAAGCTCTGACCCACTCACAGACATTTCTGAGCAGGTCTGAGCAGGTCTCTGTAATCACGACTTCATCGAGACTGCTGTGGAGGAGGCCACCAAGGCTCACCCTACACCCGGATCCAATGGTTACCCTCCTCTTTCTGGATCTCTCAGGAGCAACACAGCTTCCATTCCCTCTTTGCAAAAATCTCTTTTTGATCCCCAAGGCACCATAATGACACCACCAAACACTTACAGACACTTGGTGCAGGGATTGGGGGGGAGGGGCAGCACATTCTCAGGGCACCCTCTCACGCCAGCCTCTCCCTAGGAGACCCTACCATTCCCAGAGGCTTCAACACCATGAACATGCCAATGACCCCCAGAATGCATAACTCCAATCCAGCTCCAGATAGGAAGGTCTCCAAAAGATCTCAAAAGGAACAGCCTAACATGGACTCCTAATTCACCTTCCCCACCAAGCCTTCCCCGTCTCAGCAAATGGCAGCATCACCCCTGGGTTGCTCAAGCCAGAGGCTGTGAGTTATCCTTGAGTTCCTCCATCTCCCTCGCTTCCACATCAGGCTATATCATTTCCATCTCCAAAGTATCTCAAATTTACCCACTTATCTCTCTGCACATGGCTACCCCCCGGCCTGAGCCGCCATCATCTCTGATCTAGTGATACAAAAATAACCTCCCCCCCATCTCTTTGAGGCCATTCTTGCCTCCTCCCTTAATTCTCCGCACTGTAGCCAGAGTCATCTTTTTTATACCACAATTTTAGTAATGTCACTAGTTGGCTTCAGAAGCTTCCTTCTAACTATACTTAGAGTAAATCCAAACTCCTTGCTGTGGCCTGCAAGGCCCTGTGTAACCCAGCCCTGCCTGGCCCCGACCTTCTGCACCCCTCTCCCAAGTCCCCTCTGCTCTAGTCACAACGGCCTCATGTCCTTTCCCCAAAAACTCCCTCCTGCAAACTTCTGTGCATGTTCTTCCCCCTCGGAAAAATGCTCCTTCTTCCCCATCTATCTCATTTCTGGCTCCTCATCCTTCGGATCTCAGTTTAAATGTCATCTCTTCAGATAAAATTTCCCTGAAACCCCCCCTTTTCTAAGGAGGCCTCCCCTTCTTCCCCCATTTGCGTCTATTTCTAGATCCTGCTCATTTTGAAAATGTCCATGATCTACTTGTCTCTCCACTGATCATTGTCTGTCTCCTCCATAAGACTAGCAGCTCCAAGGGGGTCTAGATCTCTGTGTTCTCCAGGAAAGAGCTGGTATCTAGCACAGTGACTGACACATAATAAATATTGGTTAAACCAGTTGACATGGTAGTAATACTATATCATAAAAGCCTAATATGCTAAGTGTCCAATCATCTGGTCAGCCATTCAACCAACCAAGCACAATGTGCTAATGATATGCTAAGGCCACTCAACTGCTCCCTATAACATGCACTGACCACCACGGGGCAGATGCTCCAACCAGTAGGTTAGCTTATTGCTGGGGTCCAGCTGTTGAAGACTGAACAAGATGGGTCAGACACACCCTGAGTCCTCCCACATTCCCTCCCCAGCTGGCCAATTTCCTGTGTCCCTCCCCAGTCCCAACTGTGCACTGGTGGGGTCTCTCGGCATGGCCTGCGCCCTCTCATAATCTGGGACCCCCTAGGGGGATGTCAGAGAGTCGGTTTCAGCCCAACAGTGGAATGACCGATCACTATGACATGCACTGGCCACCAGGGGGCAGATGCTCAATGCAGGAGCTGTCCCCTGGTGGTCAGTTCAGCCAACAGCTGGGCTCACAGCTGGCGAGCCCAATAGCAGTAATGGAGCCTTTCCTGCCTCCACGGCAATGCTAAGTATCTCCAAATGACAGCTTTGGCCCACTCCCCCGTGTCAATCTGACATTCCGAGGGCTCCTGGACTGTGAGAGGGTATAGGCCAGGCTGAGGGACCCCTCCCCCCACCATGCACGGGGCCTCTAGTATCATAAAAGAATATTAAAAATCAGAGACCTAATTGGGAAGAAAAGTATTAAAGGAAAGCCACACACAATTGGTGCCACGTAAAGGACACAGACAAGCTTGAGGACGCATCAGTGGGAGGTGCGGCTAAGAGAGGGCTCAGGACAAAACAGGCTTTGAAGGAAGCGTAAGTCTAGGTTCTATAGAGAAAATGGTTGTGTCCCCCATTTTGACACGTTGAAACCCTAATCCTCCATGTGATGGCACTGGGAGGTGGAGCCTTTGACAGGTGAGTGCTGCCCCCATGATGGAACTGGTGGCCTTACAGAGGAAGAGGCTCCAACCCTCTCTCTCTGCACGCACCCACCAGGAAAGGCCAAGTGATGAGGCACCAAGGCCCCACCGTGCCGGCACCCCGACCTGGGGCTTCCAGCCTCCAGAGCTGTGAAAAGGAAATGTTCGTTGTTGAGGACCCCCAGTCTACGGTATTGTGTTATCACAGCCGAGCAAACTGAGACACCAGCAAGCAGAGAGCCCGTGGCCATGAGTGGAAGCAGAAATAATCAAGGAGCCGGTGAGCAGAGCCAGATCAGGGGAGCTGCACGCGTGCCCGCCCCTGTGCAAGCGAACACCACCCAGGACAACCACAGGGGGGTGCAGTCTGCCTCAGGCCTGAGCAAACCTCCCTGAGGTGGATTCTGGTGAGTGGCATCTCTCCACACAGGCCAGTCCTCCTGCACTCACCCAGTGGAGTGGGTTCTCGCACAGAACTCCACAAGGCGGTGCGCCTCGTCTCTGTGGGGTGTGGCTCTGTGGAGCCCAGGTGTCAGGGAGCAGCCTAATGGCCCAGGTTAAGGGCACTCTGCCTGGCCAGGCTGGCATCCGTGTCGTGGCCAGAGCGGGAAGACGCCGTAGCCAGAGCTGATAAACTAAATATCTAGGCGGCAGCTTCTCTGTGTTTATTTTCCCAGGGCCTTCAGTAAAGAAATAGTCAACATTCCAGCCTTATCTCAGCTCGCCACAGGAAGTTCTAAGAGGAGCCCTTGAGTACCCTTGGCCCAGAGTTCGGGAGTGGGGGTGTGGGGGGTGCAGGGCCCCTGGGGAGGGAGGCAGCAGCAGGGACAGCACAGATCCCCGAGGAGATGGCGGTCTCGGGTCTCGGGCAGGGCTGGGGAGCCACAGCCCCTCCCGCACGCAGAGCATCGCTCCACCGCAGCCTGGATGGTTGGGATTTTCTGCGGACGCGGTGGCTTCCTCATCCTGTGGCACTCCTAGACACAACTCTGGTCTGAGGGCACATGGGGATGTGGGCTCCGAACACTGCTCAAGGCGAGGACCCTTGGGCAAGGTCCACTTGTCTGTGGCTCCTAAGAAGGGGCTGCTCTCCCGTGCCACCAGAGTGACCCAGGGACGACCTGGTAGGGAGCAGAGTAGAACCAGGATTTCAAGAGAACCTGAGTGGAATCACTCCCATCCAGGTTACTGTGTGGCTCTGTTCCCACTGCAGAGGCAAGCACCACCGCGTCCTGGCGCTGGACTGTGAGTGCCCCGTGGGCCAGGACCTCGCCTCCTTCATTCACTCTCCAATCCCAACAGAAGACATGGCCCAGAGCGGTGATCAATAAACTGTCGATAAATGAACAAACGCATGGCCCCAAGACCTTCATTCCTCCTGCAACAGGTGACCCACTGGCCCAGGAAAGACTGGCTGGATCCCAGCAGGCAACACCCTCTCTTTCCAAAGGAGGACGGGACCCCCACAGCTCACCTGCCACTATGCAAATAACCGTTTGCTGCTATTCAGAGATAACCTGCTGAACACATCAGCCAACAGGTTCCACAGAGTCCAGAAGCAGCTGAGGGACAGCCCCAAGGAGCCAGGATCAAACACTGCCAACAGACACCAGGCACGCCCCAAGCTCAGCAAGAGGGGGCTTGCTGAAGGGGTTCTCCCCCACTCCCTGCGGATTGCCCTGAGGGAGGGGACCCCAAGCCCTCTGCCTTCTCAGCAGTCCTCTCGGACAAGGACTGTGTCTGCTGCTCGAAGGGGTGCAGGCAGCAGGGCAGCCCAGGCTGGGTCTATTTATACACTCTCAGCACCCCAAGGTTACACTGCAGCCAGGACATGGCGCAGGGCCAGAGCCTGCTATTTATAGCCTCTTGGCAGACTCAGAGGAGCAGGGCATTTCAGAGGCCTCTTCCACACAGACCGGGGAGAAACAGAACCCTCTTTCCCACAGCCCCCAGCCAAACACACACATGCACTCACACACACACATATATACACATGCACACTCACACATGCATATATACACGCACACATATACACACTCATATGCTCACATGCATACACTCGCGCATACACATATACTCACATATTTACACACATATGCACGTGTGCACTCACACACGTATATACACATTCCTACGAATACACACATGTACACATATAAACACATATTTATACACACATACACACATATATGCTCACACATGTATACACATATACACACATGCACACTCATACACGCACACTCACACGTGCATATATACACACAGATATATGCACACGTACACACTCACAGGCATATACGTATGTGTGCACACATTCACGCACATGCACACACACATATATATACACTCTCACACACACAATCTGGACCTCTATGCCCATCCTTGTGGTGAGTGTGTCAGCTGAGGGTAGAAACAAAAAAAGGAGGCCCTAGCCCACTGCGGGGCTGGGCAAGAGAATTCAGCCAAGTCCCATGGGTTCATCCCAGAGACCCTTGGGCTCTCCAGACTCCCTATCAGGACTTGTTAAAGGACAAGCCTCTACTGGACGGAAGCCCACAAACCGAAGGCTCGTGGGTGGAAACCAGACAAGGGTGAGTGAGAGGCCCAGGCTGCCCCTCCAGGACCAGCCGGGACCCTGGCTAGAGCAGGAAGCTTCCACTCTCACCCGTCTATGCTGGTCCAAGGGGGGGTTAGAGGTGCTTCCAGCAACGCCAGGGCCTGAGCAAGGAGACCTCCCTGTGCAACCAAAGACCCCTTCAAACCCGAATGCTCCGCGGTGAGGGAACCTCCTATGTCAGCAAGGGCGTCTATACCACTGACATCACACACTTGCTCTCGGACAGTGCAGCTGCGGTGGGCTCCAGCCACTGACCCCAGGAACCCCAGGCCGGAATTCCCTCAGAAAGAAGCCAGGCCACTTCCCGAGCAGAGGGGTGGGGGGCCAAGTAGGACTGGGCGCTGCAGCCCTGGAGCATGGGGCCTCATTCCCAGAGTCAGCCCAGAGTCCTGCCGCCCCGACCGACCAGCTGTGTCCTTAAAGCATCCAGGACATGAAGGCTTGGGGGTCCCCAGTTCACAGCAAAGGTCTCCCTGTGGTGCCCACCCTGGGGGGAGACACCAGGTGGAAGCCAAAGCCAGAGGGAAGAAGGCGCCCTCCTTCCCGGGCATTTTTCCGGTGCCCCTCTCCAGCCACCATCACCCCCGACTCCTCCATGGACACCCAGGGTCCACGGGGCAGCAAGCCCGGCTGGCCTGCTAGCACATGGAAGGAAGCCAGCTCCCCTCCTTCAAACCACCCTCCCACACCAACCCGCCCACTACTGAGTCCCACCTGAACACCTTTTCCTTCTACACGGTGAAGTGTATCCCCTAATTCTCCGGTTTCTGGCTCCCCCACCTCCAGAAGAACAAACAAAGAACGCCCCTGGCTCTTCCAACCGACACAGATGTTCCACAGGCCACCAAAGCCGGCCTGCTCCCAGCCCACTCACCCCCTCAGGGCCACCGACACCTCAGAGACACACATACTGTCCCTCCCTGAAGCACCGGGAATAAAGGGGGTGCTGGTGTTCCTGTTGTCCCTCCGCTCAGGACTCCACGGTGACATCGGGGTGAGCCTGGCCGCAGCCCCCTGGTGCCCGGGAGCACCTGGCCCACCCGGTGGGTCCCTGGGCCCAGAGGCACCACCTGGACCGCTGGGCTGGGCCTCAGTTCCTCACCCATCCTGTCGTTCCCGTACGCTGTGTGTGAGGAGGCCCGACAGCACCGCGTCAGCATCGGAACAAGGAGGGGACGCGTCTCCGAGCAGGAATTAGTGCTCCTTCCACCAAGTGAGGGATCGAGCAATCCGTGCATTCTCTGCTCTTTCCTGGCCACCAGGAAGCCAGCGCTCCCCCGGCACTGCTCCCCGCCTCTCCAGGCTCTGGGCTTCTCCCTCTAAGCGCTCTCTCGTTTATGCACAGTTTGATTTTAAATCGCCCCAATTTGTTGTGTGTACTTTTTGTGTGTGACAAGGTGAATATGTTTTAAAAAGCAGGGCTTTCCCAAGGCCTGCAGCCAGCAATGGGGAGCAGCTCTCCGCTCAACTCCAGCAGCAGCTGCTCCAGAACAAGGAGACCATCCCTGCCGTGTGCACACAGCCCAGCGCTCCCCTCAGACAAAGAAAGGTTCCCTGTCCTCTGCAGGCCCTGCCCCCACCACGCCTCCCATACCCCCCTACCCCCCCTGCCTGCCTAGCCCTTCTCACAAGGCGGTCTGCACCCACTGCCTGGCTTCTGCCTCCCTGCCAGGCCTCCCACTGTAATGGGCTTCCACCCTCCACACACACACATGCACACGCTCATATACACACGCACACACTCACACACATTCACACACATACAGACTCTCACACCCTCTCACTCACACATGCATATACACTCACACGCCTGCAAACTTTCATACACGCACACCCTCACATACTCTCACACTCATACACATATACGCTCTCCCGCCCTCTCCCTCCCACATACACTCCGTGAGGCACCACGCCATGCCCTCCCTCCCTCAGGAGCCCTTCCTCTTCTGGATCCTGGCCCACCGTCCTCTGGCTGTCCTGGACCCCCGAGCCTCCATCACAGGTTCCTCTTCCTGCGTCCCTCCGTTATGACTTGGTGCTTCTCTTACCATCTAAGCACTGAGGATGCGTACGCCGCAGGCACCTCCTGCCTACACTCCCTCGTGGACTCTACCAGCCTTCCCACCCCATCTCACTCACTGCCGGGGCTTTCATCACCAGTGAGGCACCCAGCACGTCCCAACCCCCCTCTCCCCTCCGGCCCCCGCACTGAGCGCCAAGCCCATGGGTCCAGGCACCTCCAACACTGCACAACCAACACCACATGTGCCGAATGGCCCCATTGCCCGTTAGTTATTCACCCAGGAAACACTGCGGGCACCAGCCGTATACCCATCCCAGTGACGTCTGTGGCCTGCTCACCACACGCCAGGCTCCAAGGGGTCACCAAACAGAAATGGCTTTGCCTGCAGGGAACTTGGGCCAGTCACCCAGTCCCATCAAGTCTACTCGCCAATCAGCTCTGACAAGATACGCCCCCTCCATCGCCACAGCCGCTACCTTAGCCCAGGCCGGCGCAAGCAGCTCGACCAGATCCCGGCCCTGACATCCCTGTGCTGTGTGACCTCGGGCAGGTCGCTTTCTCTCTCTGGGCCCTCGTTGGGCGCACAGAGACGGTAACAGAGCCACCTCAGGTACACCCTTGTTGCAGGGATTAAGAGAGATCAGGACGGACGGTGTCTGGTAGATGGCAGGCGCTCGCTTTCTGCACCGTTGTGAGCCCTGCTTCTCCAGCAGCCTTGCTCGGCCTGCCCGCCTCTGGCCTCCTCACACTCCATACGTGCCCACCACCTGCCCAGGTCCCTCCTGCCCTCAGCCTTTGTATATGCTTTTCTAGCCGACTTACTCCCTGGCCTTCTCCCTCCCATTTTCCAAGGTTCAGCTCAAGCCCTGCCCCTCTCTGGACCCCCAGGCTGAGGGGGATGCCCCTCCCTCCCCTGTGCTCCCTCCTCGGGGCGCCCTTAGCCCTTGTCCCAGCGACTGGGACCACCGCTCTCCTGTCTGGCTGCCTTTCTGGACCGGATGCTCCGATAAGAGAGCATCGTGCTCACCTGTGCACGCCCAGGCCTTAGAGCCTGCACGGGATGCGAGAGGGGCCCGATACAGGCTTAGCAACAAAGAAGAAAAGCAAGAGAAGCATAAAGAGGCAACCTCCAACCCACCGTAGCAGCAGCAACAGCCTCCTCATAATTAGGCTGCGCTTTTTAAACATGCGAGTGGCCAGGCTCTGTGCTCAGCTTTGGACACCCATTATGTAATCACAGTAGCCCTGGGACACGGGTACTTTTATTCCCGTTTTACAGGTAACGGGATGGAGACGCGGGACGTGTAAAAACCTCGCTCCGGCGGCAGACAGGAAGTTGAAAAGCCTGGATTCAGACCCGGAACTCTGGGACCCCACATGGGCTCGGCTCTTGACGGGGAAGAACCTGGCTATGTGCCCCCGAGAGCCCCTCCCTGACGGCCACACGACCTCGTGGGGATGTTGGGGCGTTTCTGGGGCCAGAGGTCTATGATTTAAACCAGTGTTTCCCAAACTTTTGACATATGTGTATCCCTTCTATAATTTTCGTATCGCTGAGTACCCCTCGTACTCATGAGAACGTAGAATTAGGCGCAGCTAAGCACGGTGCAGTGCATATCCCCACCAAACTCCGGTGCAACGCGTACCCCCACCAAACTCTTCCCGTAGCCCTGGGGGTACGCGTACCACACTTTGGGAAACACTGGAACTAACAGCTCCTTGGTTTCCTCATGGGGCTTAACATGAGGCTGGGCACAGAGGAGGCAAACAAAAGACCTGTGCTGAGGGAAGGAGGGAGGGAGAGATGGAAGGGAGGGGAGCGGGGGGGAGGGGAAGGGATGATATTGGGGGGGGGGGGCGGGAGTGGAAGGAAAAGGGAGGGAGAGAGGGAGGGTGGCAGATCCTGCACACTGGGCCCAAGATCATAACCCAGCAGACCCAGGGAATGCCGGGAAGGGGGGCTCCGGCCCCTGACGCCCTGCAGGGCGGCCGGCATTCTTACCGGCACAGGTGGTCGGTCCGGCACACGCTGCGCAGGTCCAGGCAGTTGGGCTTCTCCTTGTCCTCGTAGGAGCAGCTGGGCAGGATGGTCTGCCGGCGGCGCTCGGCACACGCCTGGTCCTGGCAGGAGCAGAAGAGCATGCGGTAGGTGTACTCGCTGGGCACGCGGTCGAAGAATTGGCGCAGGGCCTTGTGGCACTTGCGGCGGTTGCAGCGCTCGGTGGGCGAGATCTCGCGGTTGCAGATGGAGATGTAGGAGGAGCGCAGCTTCTTGCAGTTCTCATTCAGGTTGCAGGCCTTGGCGGCATCCAGGCAGTGGTTGCTCTTGACGCTGACGGCCGGGTCCGCCCCGGTCCCTGGACAGGAGAGGAGAGAGGTCAGAGGCCTGCACAGGCCTGGGGCATCCCCCTCTCCCCACCCTCCGCCTGCTCTCTGAGGATGCCTCTCAGCATCCTTTACACTCTGCCTCAGCTTCCTCGTCTTGAAATGGCCTCCCTTCGGTTGTGGTGAGGGTTAAACAAGGATGGGCAGTCCATGCAGTGCTCAGGCAGCGCCAGGCACAGAGTACACACGTATGGTGAGTACACACGTATGGTGAGTACACACGTATGGTGTGTACGGTGAGTACACACATACGGTGAGCACACACATGTGGTGAGCACACACGTACTATGATGAGGCCTGTTACTTCATATCATATTTAAGACTCCTCACAAGCAGAAAAGGCGAGCACCCGGTGTTCATGCGCCGCTCTGTTCCCACGTGTGGGAAATGGGGGAGTGGCTGGCTCAGGACCACACGGCTGGGCGGTAGCTAAGCCCAGACAGGCCGGGCCCTGAGGCCAGTGGCAGCACATGTGAGCAGGCTTCTGGCAGGGACCCTGCTGGCATTTAGGGAGCACATTCTCACAGCAGCCAAGGCCCAAACAGCCCCACGGCCACCCCTCACCCACCACCATGCCCTCTGGAGCTGGCCTCATAATTCCAGTGCCCCACAGTGGGGAGGGGCTGGGCAGGGCAGGGCAGATGGAGGTGGGGGTGCCACCCCAGATGGTTAGTGCTGAGACCCACTAACAAGAAAGCTCTGAGGGGAGCCTGCGGTGCGAGGTGCAGGCTGAATGTGAGCCCCCGACTCTGCGGGGCTGAGCACATGAGCATCAGTGTCATGATGCTTTGAGTTTCGTGCCGCTGCCCGTGGGCACAAAGCAGGATTCCCAGGAGTTTCCAGGTCCCACCCCACAAGTCTCAGCTGTTCCACGGGGAACACAGCACAGGAACCATGTGGCCCTCCGCTGCCAGCTGCTCCCAACTGCAGAGTGCCTGTCTGTCCGGACGACAGACGGTGCGGGAGGCAGGGATCTGGCCCGCACATGCCCCTCAGATGCTCTGGTGAGCGCAGATGGGCGACCATCTAACCCTACTTCTCCATTCACAGGTAAGGAAACGGAGGCCCTGCGTGGAGAGAGGGCTTGCCAAGGTCACCCAGCATGCCGGCAGCAAACCAGAGGAGCCCAGATCCCACCATGGAATGCAGAGAGAAGCAGCGGCTTAAGTTTTAGGTTGGGATACATCTTTTCATTCATTCTTCACCCAACAAACGCTTCCTCATAATTACTGAGCACCACCCCTCGTTCGAGGCCCTGCAAGGCGGTGGGAAGGATGTGAGTGAGGCACTGGACAGCACGGCCCCCCACCCATGGCCCGCCCAGGATCCTGAGAACTGCCAGCAGGGGTCCTAGGGTTCCCATCCCTCTCTCAGTAGAGATAGCACGTCCCACCTCTGCGCGCCCGCTCCTTCCCGGTGCTGTGCTGGGTCAGAAGTGTAAGAGGGGCAACCATTCTGGAGAGCTCACCAGTCCAGCCGGAAACGAAGAGGCGGGCGCAGGGGTGAAGGCCTAGGAGTCAGAGCTGCGCCTCTGTCCGCTCCTGGCCCTGCTGCTCATCAGCTGTGGCCTGCACCCCCCTTTGCTCAGTGTCCCTGTCTATAGACATGCCTGCCGCACAGTGTTCTGTAGGCGTGAATGAGGTCTCTTGTCTATCTCCTGCACGGTAATTTTGCACCGTCTGCTAGAACATCCCATCAGCTATGGCATCCATCTTTAAGGAAACACGGCTAAGCTGCCATCCTATATTTTCTGCTCCCCTTTAAAGAAAACCCTCAAACAAGTCGTCTACACCAGCGATCTCCTTCTCCCTTCCCATTCTGTCATAAACCTGCTGCAGGCTGGTGTTTGCCTCACTCCCACCCGTGTCCATGGTCAGGGACCCTCCGGCCTAAGCAACCAAAGGACCTAACAACTGGTCAACAGGTCCCTCTGATGGGCAGTGACCACCAGGAGGCAGATGCTCAATGCAGGAGCAACCTCTTGGTGGTCAGTGCACTCCCACAGCCAACCTCCCATGGCCAGCCAACCTCCCGTGGTCTCTCCCGCTGGCCAGCCAGGTGGGTGCTCAGTGCACTTCCACAGCTAACCTTCCACAGCCAGCCAACCTCCCGAGGTTCCTTCCCCCACCTGGCCAGCCCTGATCGGGACTGGGCAAGATGGCCCAATGAGCACTGATTGCCTGAGAGGCTAGTATAAGCTTATTCTTATACTAGAGGCCCAATGCATGAATTCATGAATGGGTGGGGTCCCATAGCCTCTAGTATAAGAATAAGCTCTGTATTTTGTGTGCTCACAACTGTAAACCTACTTTTGCCCCACCCTTTATTTCTATTAGCCAGCAGTGCTCTATGATCTTATCTCCTACTCTTTCCCCTGCTCAGTTCCTCCACCCATTCCAGCCCACTGGTCTCCTTGGTTTTCCTTGACCTCAGGGCCTTTGCACGCGCTTCTTCCTCTACCTGGAAAGCTCTCCCCCACCCCATGACCATTTCTCACTTCCAGAAGGTCTCAGCTCAAATGTCACTTTATCTGTGAGTGGTTCCTGATGGTAATAACAAGTCACTCCCTTTATCAACGCCGATCTGTTCCCCCCCCACAGCTCTCTTCACCACCCGCCTTAATGTGGGCGGACTTACTCATTTGTTTGTTTGTATCAAATATAAGCTCCATGAAGGCAGGGGCTTTGTCAGTTGTGCTCTCTGTGCCGTATCCTTGTCTCCCAGTGCATGATGGGTGCTAAATAAGCATTTGGTGAGTGAAAAACTCAATGTACTTAGAAGAGTATCTAGTTCATAATGAGTGTTCGAAGAGTGTTGGTTAACGCTGTTAAGGAAGACCAGTGGGCAGAGGGCGGGGAACAGTGGCCCATACATGACCACGTGTGATCAAGTATCCATGTGGAGCCCGGCCCAGAAGAGAAAGTCAGGGTCAATCATTGAAGATGAGCCGTCGCCCCCACCCCCTGCCTCACCACCAGCAGCCCTACAAAAGCAGACAGAGCAAACTCCCTCTCTTCTTGCAAAAACAAAAGGAGAATGAAGGCAGGAAGGGAATCGAGGTATGTTTTCCTACTCATTCGATGAACAAGTCCTTATTGAGGGCCTACTATGTGCTGGCATTTCTCCAGAGACACTGATGGAGACAGAGGAACAGGCCGTACATGAGGACGTCAGAGAGAAAAGCGTCCTGCCCAGACCGGGGTCAGAGAAGCAGCGGCATCCCTGCTGAAACCTTCAGGATAAGTAAGAGGAAGAAAAGAGAGAGGAAAGGGACCCAGGCAGAGAGAGCTGACAGCACTCAGTGCCTGGAGGCGGAGACTGAAGGAGGGACCCAGCGGAGAGGACTCTGGAGGCTGAGCAATGGCTTTCCAGTCACAGTGGGGCAAGGGGCTCCGCCAGCAGTTCCCTGAGCTGCTGCCAAACCATTTTGCTTCCCTCCCCCTTCCCTGCCAGGCAAGGACCAAGGGCACCTGTCTACACAAAGGCCATTCTGGAGGCCTGGCCTCTCAGGAAGGGTCCCCCTGACCTGCCAGGTGGTTCTTTCCTGTTCAGGGCACCTGTCGGACGCCGGCAGAGGGAAGAGGGAAGCAGCCTGGGCCAAGGCGGAGGAGGGCGAGGGCAGGAGGAGGCCCCAGAGAGGGGCAGGGCGACAACCACAAACAGCACAACCGCTAATTTAGGGCCTCTGCCACTTGCAGGTCCCCCAGGTGCTCCGTTCCGCTCCTCTCAGCGTGCTGCTGAGCTAATGCCGGGGTAATTATAGCCTCGTGGCTTCCATTTGGAGCTTGAATAGTGTCAGCTTTTGCTACGGGCTGGCAGATGTAACCCCCTGGGCCAAAACTTGGTAAATTTCCTAGAAAAAAAAAATAGAATACAAGAAACAAAAAAATGTGGCAATAGTAACCGTAATTGCCTAGTTACCAGGAAGATGTGGCTTCTGATCCTCCCAGAGTAGGTCCAGGGGGTGAGTGGGCCTGAGGACGGGCCCACCGCTCACGTGGAGAGTCCGGGGGCTGGCCTTGGCTCCGCCGTCCTTGTGAGGAGGCACGTGCCAGGGCAACCGACAGCCTCCCAGCCCACCACTGCCTCCATCCGCATGGAGGTGCCCCTCGGGTTCAGAAGGCTTGTTTTCCTCTCTGAGAGGTGCCACGGGGGAGCAAGCCAAAGGGGCTGGACTCCAGACACCAGCCTCGCCCAGCCCCTAAACTAGAATGTCCAAAAAGCAGGATGGAGGCCCTGCCAGCCCCCCACCACACACACACACACACACACACACACACACACACACACTCCTCCATACCCCACCCTGTCCCTGCACAGAGAGGTGAGACCACACAGGGAGTTGCCGGGACTCGGAGCTAAACTCTTCCCAGGCCTAGACAGACCCACCCTCGGGGCTCCTTCCCACTGCTCCCCACACGGGTTTTCCAGGGTTTTCCAGGCCAGCTGACAGCGGCCAGATGGGCAGGCTCAGCCCGGGAGTGAATGGTGACAGCTGCCCCAGGAGAGTGAGGCGGGGCTTAACCACACCTGGCACTTTCCAAAACTCACCAGCTCCAGCCCCCTGGGGACTCATTCTGGCTTCTTCATCCCCTCCATTTCTCTCCCTGGGTGAGTGTAGGGTGGGGGGCAGGGAGGGGAGGAGACAGACAACCACCAACAGAGGGGCTGCCTCCCCCCAGCCAGCCTCACCCACCCCCCTGCTTCCATCCTGAGTGCTGCCCTAGAACTTCAAACTGAATATCCAAGGTTTTCCTTGGATACACAGCGAGCTCTGGTCCTCCCGGCATCGCCTATTCATTTTTCAAATGTTTTTAAATGTTTCTACACCCACCTAGATTTGTCCTAAGTGATAAGATCTACATTAGTTCTGAATTTTCTAATATGTGTCCCAATGTACTCAAACACACATATGGCCGAAACTGGTTTGGCTCAGTGGATAGAGCATCGGCCTGCGGACTCAAGGGTCCCAGGTTCGATTCCGATTAAGGGCATATATCTTGGTTGCAGGCACATCCCCAGTAAAGGGGTGGGCAGGAGGCAGCTGATCGATGTTTCTCTCTCATCGATGTTTCTAGCTCTCTATCCCTCTCCCTTCCTCTCTGTAAAATATCAATAAAATATATATATTTTTTAAAACACACATATGTATTCTCATGAGAATGGCCAGCCATGCACATGCACTCGAAGGGAACTGACTGATATACAGTAAAGGCTCTTAAATGGTGGTGCATTGTGATGTGCTAGACCTGCCTCTTACACACGGATGCACAGAACCCCCCTCCCCCCAAACCACCCCCCCAACTAGCTCACTGTGTCGGGAGCTCCATGGCTGGAGCCCAGGACCCTGGATTTCCCAGGCTCCCCCCAGTTCTGGGGTGCCCCTCCAATGCTGGAGAAGTAATGACTTAGAGGAGAGGCCGAGCTCCCCAAACATGCACACCCCGCCCCGCACACAGCTTACCAAGTCACCCTCTGAAGAAGGCGGTCTGTGTGGTCACCAGAGCCTGCCCCTGGGGGTGACCTAGAGGGGGATCAAGGTAGACTTTCCAGCCACAACAGGAGCAGGAACGGTATCAGAGACACTCCCGAGCCAGTGGGGCGGGTGTGTCAACTCCCCTTCCCGACACCTGCCAGCCTGGTCCCTTGCCCCTCACCCCGTGTCCAGCTGCAACCCTGGGTCCAGGGCCATGCTCGGCAGCTCTTCCACGGAAGTGGGAGCCAGAGACCTGGGCCCACCTCCCGTCTCTGCCTCTCGCAGCTTGTGAAACCCTGACAGGCCTGATTCTCCCTGGGTCTCAGGTCCCCTCCTCAAACTACCTGGTCTCCTACAATTTGTGACTCCCCTGCCTACCTGCCTACCCACCTTCCCTACACACACACACACACACACACACACACACACGGAAGTGACTTGGTTTTCTCAGGACCTTGCTAGCAGAGAATTGCCAAAACAGCCAATATCCACACAGCAGCATACACATACAGGCAGAGCTCATACCATACCTGCCTCCGTACACGGCACCCAAATTGCTGTCAGTTAGCAGCCAGTCAAACAGCTGTCAGTCAGCAGATTTCACGTACTAACTACATGCCCTAGAAATCCAGCTGCAAGCTACAACGACGGAACCAGGAACTTTCATTCCCATGAGAAGAAACTGGTAGCAAAACAACAAATTAATAAGGCAATCTAAAGTGTGATACATACGGTGAAGAAAATACAGTAAGGGAATTCAGAAAACAGTGACTGGCAGGATGAGGGAGGGCCTGTCCTAGGAAGGAAAATCCCAAACAACAGGAAGAGCATGTGCAAAGGTTCTGAGACAGCCAGGACTCGGCATGTTCACAGGCAGAAGGGAAAGGCGGCTGGAGCTTCCTGAATGAAGCGAAGGGAAGAGGAGGGTCAGGGTAGATCACGTGGGAACTGCAGGGTGGGGTAGGAACGTCAGATGTTACTCTGAGATGCAGAGTTCCTGGAGGGTTTCAAGGAGGGGTGTCTGCTTGCAAACACATGGAAGACTGAGGATACACGAGGGGTCCGGAATAAAGAGGAAGCCAGCTAAGGACTGCTGCAATAGCTGGAGGAAGATGGTGGTACTTGGAGGAGAGGTGGCTGCAGAGAGGGCAAAAATAGCCCATTCTGCATGCACAGGACGAGGCAAACGTATGTTTACAGTTGTGAGTATGCAAGACACAGAGTTTATTCTTGTCTTGTCCTTATTTATTAACTAGAGGCCTGGTACACGAAATTTGTGCAGGCGAGGGGGTGGGAGGGCGTCCCTCAGCCTGGCCTGAGCCTTCTCGCAGTCTGGGAGTCCTCAGGGGATGTCTGACTGACAGCTTAGGCCAGACATCCTTAGTGCTGCCGTGGATCCGGGAGAGGCTCCCACCACAGCCACTGCACTCGCAAGCGGTAAGCCCTGCTCAGGGCTTCTGGCTGAGCAGTGATTCCCCTGTGGGAGTGCACTGACTACCAGGGGGCAGCTCCTGCGTTGAACTTCCCCTGGTGGTCAGTGCACATCATAGCGACCAGTCATTCCGCCATTTGGTCTATTTGCATATTAACCTTTTACTATGTGGGATTACTGTATTATTTTCCATACGAACAGCTTCAAACCTACTTTTTCCCTACCCTGTATTTAGAGATAAAGCCAAATGGGTAGGTTAGCTGCTGAATGAGAAAAGAGAGAGAACTCAAGGGTGTGGCCTGGGCACCAGGATGATGGAATCGTCTTGTGAAACAGGAAGGTTTGGGGAGAAGGAGGGCAGACTAAATGGATATTCCTGTGTCGACTTAAGTTTGAGACACCCGTTCGTTGTCCCAGTGAAGATGCTGAAAAGGCAGAGGGACAGAGTCTGGCGTTCAGTAGGTGTCTGAGCTACAGACATCAGCCGAGCCTCACTGACTAGAAGCCATTTAAAGCTACAGAACTAAATGAGGGGAGGGAGAGGCAGGACAGAGCTCCAGGGGCCACCACTTGGTGGGAAGGAGAAGGCGTGGAGCATGAGCTGCTGGAAATCGGGAGACCCCAGGGTCATGAAAGCCAAGACAAGAGCTTCAAAAAGGGGGGAGGACCGTCAATTCTGTCTAGATCATGAGGGTCATAAGGGTGAGCATTCAACAACGAGGTACAGAGTGAGCAGACACTAATAGGGCGCAAGGAAGGCAGAAGGCGGGAGGAAGAGCGAGGGCCCAGCGCCCACCCATGCCCAGCCCTCCCTCAGGATGCATATACCTCCTCAGCACCCACTGAGTGAAGCCCGCTGGAGAAGCAAAGAGAACTGCCTCCGCTCCCATTCTAGTGCTGGTGACAGTACAATCAAGTGACGCTGGACACGCTCCCCTGGTCCGAGGCCCCTCCCTGCCTCACAGGCACCCCTCTGCCTGCTCCAGGCCGGGCCTGTGGTCAGGAGCAGGGACTCTGGCCCAGCAGTGGCCTGGCAGGCGAGCCACCACCAGCAAAGCGCACATGCACAGGTGTGCAACCTCTGAGCTTGCGTTCCTCGTCTGCATCACAGGGATACAACACCTGCCCGGCCGACCCTCAGGACCACGCTGACGACGACACTGAGAAACGTAGGTGAAAATGCCCACGCGGTGTCCAGCCTCACGCGGGCCTCAGATGCTCTTTGAGAGAGAGTGTCCCGGCAGGGAGACCCTCTGCTCCATCTCTTGGTTTTCTCGTGGCCCTGCTAGCAGAGGCAGCCCCGTGTGCCTGTTGCTCCAGCGCCCCCATACCACACCTCGAAAGGTAGAAGTCCCAGTCCTCCCACAGGTGAGCAAGGTGAGCAAGAGGCGGCCTTCCGAGCTCCCTCTGCTCATCCAGGAAGCCTAAGGGAGCGGGGACGGGGGTCTTTCTCACGTTGGATGGCCAGGAGCCGGGGCACAAAGCACTGCTGCAGCTTCCCCAGGAGGCAGCCAGCCAGCCCCAGCACGCCTGGCCTGCCCGGCCTCTGTCCTCACTCCAGGCCCAGGGATCCCCTGGACCAGGGTGTAGTCCAGGCTCCCTGATATCCTGTACTTCTCCCCGAACGTTCCCCTCCCCTCCAGCCCCATACAGCCCCAGCCACCCCCACCCTCCAGGGCATCTTGGAAGCAGGCCAAGCCAGCAAAGGTCAATCTGATGAATGGCAAATTCATTGAAAATCAATTCGGGGGGGGGGGGGGGGGGAATCAATTACCTTTTAATACCATTTTACATTTTGTCAAGTGTTAACCACTTGTCAGCATTCTTTCTCTAACTCTTCAAAAAGCATATTCGTCTTATTTTGGGTTTTTACCGATTAAAATGTCATCCTTTAACATTTGAATGGACTCCTTCACCCACTTTGGAGGGCTCTCTGTCTTTTTAAATATAGTTTGGGTGATTAGCTTTTTTAATATTTAGGATTTTAAGCATTTGCACAGCAATCCCCACAATGGTATATCATCTTTAATTTTGTTGTATTTAAAACCAAAATTGAGGCATTTCCTATTGATGTGATGCTAAATCCTTCATCCACATTTTTTTGCTGTTGTTGTTAATCCTCACCCAGGGATATTTTTCCACTGACTTTTATAGAGAGTGGAAGGGAAGGGGAAAGACAGAGAGAGAGAAACATCGATACAAGAGAGACACATCGATGGGTTGTCTCCCTCAGGCACCTGACCAGGGCCAGGGGTCAAGCCTGCAACCAAGAATGGAACCCAGGACCCTTCAATCCACAGGCCCAACCCGCTAGGGCTCATCCCCCTTTTTTATTTGCATGAATGGACGTTAGCACTGGAGGCACCAATCATAAACTAATTTTGTTTACTGATAATGAATATATATTTTCTTGCCTCTAGATGTCTACATCAATTATGACTCCAAAACCTCAATTATACCTTAAAATTTAGCGATGAAAACCACTTGGAAAAATCTGCAGAAGCCCATGAACACCATTCAACGTAAATTTCTAGAAGCTTCTAAAATAACCAATTTTGGTAAATCAATAAACTTGGTAACCTTGGTGGCTGGCCATTTAGCATACTGAGTTTAAAAGCAGTGGCCACGGGGCACCTCATGGCGAGCTTTCTCCCCGCCGCCATCTCTGTGTCGTTTTTTCCTCCCTGGGGTTCCTGCCTCTAGCCCACCACCAAACTGCAAATTCGTAATTCGCACTGTGCTACTCAAGTGTCTACACCCTCCACGGGGCTCTCATCACTCTTAGAGTGAAATCCAAACTCTGCCACTCGCCTGCAGCATCTGGCCCAGGATCCACAGGCCGGCCCCTGTCCGCCTCCCTGCCCACCTCCCAAACCAAGGCCTCCACCCCATTCCCTGGTCCCCAGCCACGCCCTCTGCCTGAAGTCCCGCCTCCATGCCAAGCTGCTCCCTCTGCAGTCCCCGCACCTCCCCACGGCTGGGAGGCACATTCTGACATTCCCAATCAGAGCACCCACCACCTGTTTTGTCACCTGATGTTATTTCCCTGTTTAGCTTTCATCACTAGGTTACACCTGTGTTGTTTTCTGCTTTTATCTGTCTCAGGCGAATCAAACCTAAGCTCTAAGATAGGGGTGTCGAACTCAATCAGAGAAGGGGCCAAAATCTAAAATCCAGCCTAAATCGCGGGCCGAATGGTTTACTGAACAGTCATAAACTGACAATGTCATAAACTGACAGCGGAGTGCAGTGATGACAGCGCGGTGCGGGCCACATTGCAAGGCCTGGCAGGCTGGATTTGGCCTGCGGGCCTTGTGTTTGACACATGTGCTCTAAGAGAACAAGACTCCTCTGTCTTGTTCATGGACGTATCCTCACCTAGGCCAGCACATGGCACACAAGGGACAGTCTCTCTCTCTCTCTCTCTCTCTCTCTCTCTCTCTCTCTCTCTCTCACACACACACACACACACACACACACCCCTGACCCTAACCCCACACACATACCCAATACACATACCACACCCATATCACACACATACACACATCATCCCACATACACAAAACCACAGATACCACCACACACACACACCAACTCTCACACACACCAGCACCCCAATACAAGAAAAAAAACATAAGCACACCCAACCCCACACACACCACACACACATACCATCCCATAGACACACACAAAACCACACACACACCACCACACACACACGACCACACACACTACCAGAGCATGTACCAAACCCACTTATACTCTCCACCTACACCCTGCACACACATACACACACTGCCCTCTCAGACACAGTCTGTGCTGCCCAGACTGTGTCTGAGAGGACAATTGGGAGGAGTTGGGAGGAGGGGTTGGGAAGAGGGGCATTCCTGGGTCTGTTATCTAAGCCCTGCTCCTATCGGACAAACAAGGTGAATGCAGCTCGAGGCTATGTCAGGGGCAAACACTCTGGGAAAGGACCTGCGGAGCTGGGCCAGGCGCTCCTGGCTCTCGGCGCAGGAAGGCCAGCTCCGAGCACCCACGCCTGCCGGCCCAGCCTGTTCTGTATCCTGCAGGGGAGCCAGCAAGCAGCTGCCTGGAAGATGCAGTCGGAAGGTACCAAAAAATACCTCCCCCGCAAAACCTCATACCAGCTATGACACCTGAGGTTCTGCCGTTAAAAAGCCTTGTTTGGGGTTAAGTTTTGTTCTCCCCCTTTTCTTTTCACAGCAATTTCTTCCTTATACACAATTTCCTCCTTACACACAATTTCTTCCTTACACACAAAGGCAACCAGACATGGACTCACCAACACCCACCCACACCTCAGCAGGAGCGAATTCCTCTAGGCACTGACAGGAGCCTGGGGTCCCACCATTGATGGGAGGGGGAGCAGGGGATGAGGGGGGACTGCAGACTCCCCCAGTTCCCCAGACACCATGGCACCCCACGATGGGGAAGCTGGCCTCCTCCCACTCGTTCCTGACTGCTGATCAGCAGGGCGAGAGTCCCGGTCCCCTGGCCCATCCACCAGACACCTCACTTCTCCTTGTCCCCAGAGTCCTCCCCCGCCCCACGCCCTCCCCTTGGCCATCAGATGTCTTCCCAGAAAGGGGGGGGGGGGTAAGAGGTGACGGAGCTGCAGCGAAAGCCCAATTTTTGTTGATGCTCAGAGCCTCTGACAGCTGTAAGGAGAAGAATGAGATTTTGAAATTTAAATAACACGCTTCTGCATTCGGCTCAGGGAGACAACCTGAGGATAAGCAGTTTATCGCAGAGGGAGCCACGGTGCAGGGGGCAGGGAGGGAGGCTGTCTGCCGTTCCTTCACTTCCTCCCTGCCCTCCACCTCCAGCCCCCGCCTCCTCCGGGCTGCCTCAGCAGGCTCTCCCAGAGGCCCCAGCCCACCTACTGAGCCTACTGAACCAGGAAGCCTTCACTCACCATCTGCTCAGCCACCAAGGCAGGAGGGCTGGGGCTCCAAGACTCAGACACCCCTCAGGGAAGCCAGGGAAGGGAAGGCCTGAGGCAGCCAGCAGAGCTGGGCTGGACCCAGGCCTTCCCCACCTGCCCCTGGGAGGAGCTTGCCCAGGCCTCCTAGCCCTGGTCCCACCAGATCCCACTCTTTCCTCTCCCAGGACTTTCCCAGCCACTGCCCACTGCAGCGCCCCCTGGACTCCGGGGGCAGTCTTTTGTCTATGCCACCACCAATAAACCATCTATTGGGTGTCTAGGTGGGTGTTTGCCAGCTCCGTGGACAATGAGGAGTGAGGACAGGGCCTGGCTCATTGTAAAGCTGTGTCCTATGGGGACCTCCCTGAGCACTCGCCATTTACTGCACAAAACAGGGACCTCCAGACACAGCCTCTCCCGTGGGAGCACCTGGCCAGGGACCCCGCTCTAAACCTCAGCTGCTCCAGTGAAGCAGCCCTCGCAGCTCGCAGGACACCTCAGACTTGCCTGGGCCTCCTCGTCACTCCTCCTGTGCAGCTGTGACCCCTCACACTGAACCACTGGCCCCCAGCAACCCCCGATGCCACCATGGCCACCGACTAGATGGTCCTGTGCCCCAGCGCAGACTCTTGCAGGTAAGCAAGTGAAATGCAGGGGGTCATGACACCCCCCCTCCGGGGTCTCCCAGCTTGGAGGGCCAGCCCAGGATTCACAGCTAGGACAGCAGGCCTCGGGGTCCACGCCCACCACTGTTCCAGGATGCCCCATCGAGCTGCAGTCCGGCACAGAAATGACAGAGAGACCCACACCGCAGTCCCACGTCCCCACAGCGAGAGCGACCTCTGAGATGCGGGGTAAGGCTGAGGCACCACGGGGCAGGTGGTGCTTGCCTCTCAGGGGCCATCTGCAGGACTTTGTGACAGGGTAGGGCTCCCTCCTGTCCTGAGCCCCGGAAAAGGGCCACCAGAGCCTACAACAAGAACAGCTCTGGGCCCCTCCTGGCTCAGCCAAGCAAGCTGGGCCGCTCCGGAGGCTCGCTGGCCAACTGAGGCAGACACCGCCCATCTCTTCCTCTTCCAGCCCAGAGGAGTGCCTGAGCCCAGCCTCCCGCCAGCCTCATGTGCCCTCACCCGGTCACAGTGGCCAACACAGGCCACAGCAGCTCAGCGGGAGCCCTGGGGACCCACTGTCTCCAAAAATCACCCAAGGGCCTCCCACTGCAGCCCCAGCCAGCGCTCTCACAGGTGGGAGGCAGCCACCCATCACCAAGCATTTGTTTCCCTAACACTGCGTTCCAGGCCGGCCCGGCCCTGCCTGCCTTCCGCCTGGGACAGTGGTCGGCAAACTCATTAGTCAACAGAGCCCAATACCAACAGTACAACGATTGAAATTTCTTTTGAGAGCCAAATTTTTTAAACTCAAACTTCTTCTAACACCACTTCTTCACTCGCCCAGGCTGTAGTATTTTGCCGAAGAGCCACACTCAAGGAGCCAAAGAACCGCATGTGGCTCTCAAGCTGCAGTTTGCCAACCACTGGCTTGGGAGATCCCTCTGCAGGGGGTCTTCACGGGGCAGCTCAGTGCAGTTTCCAGGCACCGGCCAGCACCCCGAGTACTCACTTAGTCTCACAAACCCTGGAGGGCAAGCTGTCCTCCCTGCCCGTGTCCTGCAAGAGGAAACGGGGCTTCGAGGTGAGGCACCTGTGCAGGTACATGCCGGGCAGGGCAGAGCCAGGATTTGAACCTCCATCTCTGTACCTTCTCTCGGGGCCTCAGTTTCCTTTTCTGTCAGGGGCAGGGGTAAGCCTACGTGATCTCTGAGCTCCCTCCCAGCTACAGAAAGGAAAGGACATGTTTGCATAAACATGCTCCGTGCCCACGCATCTGGAAATGCTCACATGCAACGCAGAGGCCCGCCCCTCACCAAGAATGCAGAGGCAGCGCCTGCTGACAGCCCAGCCGGCCACCTGCCTGTCACTCCTCCCGTCCCTTAGGCATGGCCATGGTTGGGAGGAAAACCACTGCCTGGCCTGCCCGAGCCCTTCATCCTCACCGGGAAGGCCTCCGGGTGGACAGGGCATCTCTGCTCTCCTCACTCCCCACATGGCCCCTCCATGACTTCTCTTTGCCTGGACAACCTCTTCTTTCCCTGAGAAGCCTTTTTCTCCTCCCCACCTTATTCCAGCCTCTCCTGCCTCCCAGATGAAAGAAACCAGCTGTGATCCAGTACTCCCAAGGTCACAGACAGAGGGACTCAGGGACAGAGGGACTCCCAACTTCAGCTCCTTCACCCCTGAGTCCTCTCCAGAAGGCACCCGGCCTGGACTGAACATCCTCGGCAGAGAGAGTATGACTCACCGTCCCTCTCCCTGCATCCATTCTCAACAGAATCCTCCTTACCAACCCTGTGAGCAGGTGCCACCCTCCCACTGGACAAACATAGGCAATCCAGCTCTGAACGGCCACCATGAGGCCACGACCTCACAGCCCTCAGCGGAGGCATCAGGATTCAGACCCAGCGCCGCGTGGCTCGAGGCCCACACACTCTTCCCACGCACCAGGCACAGTAAACACGCCAGTTCACGTTTCCAAGGGCAGTTGGAATTGCTAGAAAGAGGACAAACCTCAGTCCTCCTCTGTGGGCTCTCCTTGATCATCTACAAAGCTGGGGCAGGACACTGGATGCCCTCAACATCACCGTCACCCTGGTTCGGGATGGAGCCAGCCTGCCCTTCCCCTGGCCTTGGACTTGGGACTCACTGGACACCGGGAATCCCGGATCCAGTCACTGAGCCCAAGGCCTGTGTCTGCCCTGGGCGGGGAGGAGGGAAGGGCTAGCCCTGCCCCCAGGGCCTCTGGCATCAGAGAGGGTTGGGTAATCCTGGCAGCTTTCTCTGCCAACAGAATCCCAGAGAGGACTTTCCAAGAACCCCGACAGAGAGAGAAGGTGAGAGAGAAGGAGAACACACATCCCAGGACACCCTGCATCAGGGCCCTGAATTCTCAGGCAGTGAGGAGGATATAGCGGCCTCCTTCTCATAGTCCGAGGCCCCCCCACTGGGGGCAGTGGGGGGGGGGGGAGAGGCAGAGGAGAGCCACCCAACGGGGGGCAGCATACGGCCAAATATGCGCATGTGGAAGTGGGAGGGGCTCCACCCAGCCCTAACGCAGCCGCCTTATCATCCCAGAGCATGCGTGCAGCATCTTGGATCGCCAGGACAGGCCTCCCCACCAGCGAGCTACAGGCAGGTGGCAGGTGGGCCCAGACGCAGACCCCTCTGCTGGCAGGGCAGCCTGTCGGGGGCTCGCCATCGCTGAGTTCCAAGCTGCTCTGCTCATCCCAGTATGCCAACAACACTGCCATCATCTGAGTGCCCCGGTGGGGAAAGGCTGGGAGCACTGCTTTAAGTTCACGCCTTCTTCCTCCAGAAAGAAAATGCAAGGTCAGGAGCAGAAGTGACCTGCCTGAGCCCTTCCATTGATTTGTGGCAGAGAATGCCCTGGGCCACCCAGCAGCCTCCTCTCTGCGGAGCCCACCCTGGCCCGCTTGGTTTCTGGCTGGCCAGGCCAGGGCCACCTCACCCAGCGATGCATCCAAGACTCCCCACACAGAGCTGCCCATGCACCAGCCCTGGGGCTGCAGTGGGTAGAGCAGCGTCACCCCGGGGGTGGTGAGGAGGGAGCCGTTCCAGACCCTGGAGCCCTGCCCCGCTCCCGGGAGCAGTCCCCAGAGCCCAGGTATCCAGGGCAGCGGGCGAAGGCAGCTGATTCATGGAGCTGCAGACCTAGTCATTTCCTCATTTATCTTGTCACCATCCTTGTCCCACAGAGTGTCAAGTCCATTACGTAAAGATTTTCTGCTAAGGAGATACTTAATGTGAGCCCGGGGCGCAGCAGGGGCTGGACCGAAAGGAGGACGTCTGACCTTCAACCCCCAGGGAGTAAGCCGAAGCTACTTCTTTCCTGGAGTGAGACCCAATGGCTCCCACCCACGTGCAGTCCTCAGCTGGTGCCTGAGCTACTGTAGGGAGGGGAGTGGGTATGCCAGGGCATTCCCACAGAGCATCCCCACCAGGGCATCCACAAGCTAACGACATCTTCCGTCTACAACTGTGCCCCTGAGCACTGTCTCAGAGGAGTGGTCCAAGGTGGATTTCTACCCAAAATGAACCAGAAAACGTAAGAATCAAAATGTGTGCTGGGAGAGACCTAGGTCAAGCCCTCACCCAGGGCAGCCATGTGGACTGGCAAGGCCTGTAGCTGACCACAGTGCCCACAGCCACAGGCAGCCAGACAACCTGCTGAGTCCCACACCTCTGCCCTTCCCCCACCGCGGGCTTTGATGGTGACAGCCCAGCCAGGGAGCTCAACGCACAGCCACCTTTGCAGCCTCCGTGCCATTCACCAACGCCAGGCCCTGGGGCATGTCCAAACAGTCACTCTTTAGCCAGTGCCTGCCTTCTCACGGGTGTCATGGCTTCTCTCACCAGGCACATGCATAATGTCCTGTCTCCATCCCGGACATATGCATTCCCAACAGGAGAGGATGGGGTCACCCTCACGGAAACAAAAAAATTGGTTCTTGGTTTGGCAAAAACAAAACAGACATTGCTGTGGTTTGTGGTCCTCCAAAACTCAGCCCTGCCTGAGTTGGCACTTGCTATGGACTAAATTGTGCCCCTTAAAGAGCAGTAACCCCCAATGTGACTATGTTGGAGAGAAGGCTTTTGGGCAGTAAAGGTTGAATGAGATTATCAAGGTGGGGTTATAATCTGAGAGGATTATAACAAGATCTACCCCTCTCCCCCCCCCCCTTTTTCCCTCTCACCCCAACAACTCTCCTGTCCCACCCCACCCTGTGAGACACAGTAAGAAGGTGGCCATCACAAGTCAAAGAGAGAGCGCTCACCAGAAACCAAGCCCTGCCCAACCTTGGTCTTGAACTTCCAGCCCCCAGTGCTGTTAAGATAACACATTCATATTGTCAAAGCTGCTCAGTCCACACTATTTTGTGATGGCAGCCCAAGCAGACTAAGTATGTCCCCAGTTAGAGAGAATGAATTTTTCTCCGTAGGGGGTTAATAATGGAGAAAACATTTGAGCAACATTGTCCTAGAGAGTCCTCCATTTGAAAGGAAGGGCTTGGGCCGGGACCGGTTTGGCTCAGTGGATAGAGCATCGGCCTGCGGACTGAAAGGTCCCGGGTTCAATTCTGGTCAAGGGCATGTACCTTGGTTGCGGGCACATCCCCAGTGGGGGTTGTGCAGGAGGCAGCTGGTTGGTGTTTCTCTCTCATCAACATTTCTAACTCTCTATCCCTCTCAATTCCTCTCTGTGTAAAATCAATAAAATATTTTCTTTTAAATGTGAAAGGAAGGGCTTGGGGGCTCACTAGTCTTTGGTGTCACCATTTAGAGCACTGCTTCTTTCAACTGGCAGCACATGTGTCCCAGGAAGGCTTCAAATCCTGCCACAAAACCAGCCCTGGAACCTGGGAAACAGGGGTTCGGGCACAGGATCCCAGGGAGCCCAGCCACCCAGCCACCTTCTAGCACCAGGAGACTCCAGGAGAGCTCACCCCAGCCCCACAGAGCAGTTCCAAGATGGGAAGCCACACACACCCCCCCCCCCCCCGTCCTCCAGTGCCCAAGCAGGGGCAGACTGTCCGGGCCCACTGGGCCCCCAGATGGCAGAAGGAACAAGAAGAAGAAAGGACCAGCCGAGACCGGTTTGGCTCAGTGGATAGAGCATCAGCCTACGGACTGAAAGGTCCCAGGTTCGATTCCGGTCAAGGGCATATACCTTGGTTGCGGGCACATCCCCAGTTGGGGTGTGCAGGAGGCAGCTAATAGATGATTCTCTCTCATGGATGTTTCTAACTCTCTATCCCTCTCTCTTCCTCTCTGTAAAAAATCAATAAAATGTATTTTAAAAAGAAGAAGAAAGGACCAAAGAGCTCATCAGGTTCCTACACATGTCCTTGGGGGGACGGGGGGAGCTCACTATGTGGGAGCAAAGCTGGAGTTTCACCTGGTCCTTCCCCCTCGTGGGGCTCAGAGCAGTTCCTCAGAGGCCGCTCAGTGAGGTGCAAGGAGCAGAGCCCTCATGGGGGAGGGAAACCCACAGCAGAACGGACAGCAGTGACACCAATGCCAACCACCACGGCCAACGCTTCCTGAAGGCTCACCCAGCGGCACACTGAGCCCTTAATTACCACTGGCTGTTTCGGACCTCGCACCCGTCTTCAAGGTTAGTAGTAGCTCCCCATTGCCCAGCTGAGGAAGCAGAGGCACAAAGAGCTTGAACAGTGAGAACAAAGGAGCTGGGAAACTGGAAAGAGGGACCCCAGGTGAGGAAGAGGAGAGTGACAGCAGGTTTCCTATCTGAGGCCTGCTGCCTGGCCGGCTCGAGCAAGGCAGTTCCCATAAGCGCTTTACTGCCGCACAGCCCGGGGCAGGCGTGCTGCCTCCTGTTCCCAGAGGAGGATCTATCTGTCTGATGCTCAGAGCCCGTCGGGGGCTCGCCGGTGCTACAGGCCAAGGCTCCGAGCCAGCCCAGGCCGCTACCTGCCGCCCCTGGACCAGACGAGAGCCGGGAGGCCCCGGCACTAGCCGGCTGCTCACCTGAGAAGATGGAGGCGAGCCTGAAGATGTCGGAGAGGCGGGAGGTCACCGGCTCGTAGGGCGAGGCTTCGTAGAACTCCTCCCCTGGAAGAGAGAGCATCACAGTCAGGCACAGGGGCCCCGCTGACAGGGAAGGGGAGGTCGTGAGTGGAAAGCTGGAATGTCACAGGGACCAGGGATTTCCTCCAGCCAGAGGGGACACCCCCAGAGCAGGTCAGGCTGCCTAACTCTCCCTCGTGCCCCGGCATGACCTGCCCACCTCTAAGGACTTCTGAATGCTCTGGAAAGAAGGCCTGGGAAGTTGGGACCGTGACCGCCTGGGGAAGGCCAGGTGGCGGTGGCCCAGAGAGGTGAGGCAACCTGCCTGCCATCACACAGCTCCTCCTGGCAGCAGCTGCACTGCCGTCTCCCAGCCCCCCCACCAGCGTCCTCTCCCATCGCACCTCTACTTCCCACCGTGACGCCCGAGAACCTGGCTAGAGGGCCCAAGGTCTGCTGCAGGGAGGCCTGGCCCCAGCTCCTGTTGGCTTGACCCCCTCCTAGGCTCCCTACATATCTGCGCCCCCGCCCCCTCCACCTGCTGGCTTCTCGGACCTTCGGGTGCATCAGAAGCTCAGCGAAAGGCAAGGCAAGGGAGTGACAGGAGATAAGGGGCACAGGGCTCCCCTAAAGACCCCCTACCACGTCATCAGACCCCACCCCCTCTGCCACTGCCCCGACGGGAAGGACACAGCCTCTGGAGACGTTATGGTGAGAAGAAAGCCATGAATAATCACTAGGGCAGGGGCTGTTCTTGTGAGTGGAGGGGCAGAGAGACAGTGATGACCCACAGCCTCGCACAGTGAGCTCCCACCTACCCAGAGCCCTGGGCTATGGACAGGCACCTCCGTGTGGGCGGCATCCATGGGGACCTCCTGCAGGAAGGTGCCTGCCATCCAAACGTGGGAATCCAGCCCATGAGGTCACCCTGAGGTCAGGACTAGGGGCGTAGTCAGGACTAGGAACAAAGCCTCCTGTGTGCTATACTGCAGACTCCAGAAAAGGGGGCCCACCATGGACAACACCGGAAGTGTGTTCCCCCTGGAGGGACGGCCCCACCCTTCACTTCACCTCGTGGGACACCCACCCCTCAGGCCCTACAGCACACAACCGTTACTTGTCCCCTCAGGCCTGTCTCCAGCCGCACCTTCCCCCTGGGCCTGCGTGGTCTGTGCCCTCCCCTCTACCCACCAGCCCTGGAGAAGCTCCCTGTGGGGGGGCTGCCAGCCAGTGCTCGCTGCTGAGGCCAAATAACGTAAGAGTAAGAGCGTAGGAAGGGCTTTGTAAGGAAAATGACGTTAGTGTTACCCTGTGCTTCCCATCTGCCAGTCCTACTGAAAGTTGCTGTGCTAACTCATTCAATCCTCTTAAGTTTACCTGTGGGGCAGGCATCGTCAGTCTCCCTGTTGTAAAAGGATAGGGACTGGGGCACAGAGATGGTAAGTAACTTGCCCAAGACCACACAGCTGCAAGGTGGCAGAGTCAAACTTCAAACCCAAGCAGTTGGTGACAGGGTCCACGTATTGAGTCATTATGAACGCTGTCTCCAAAAACGAAGTGTTATTGAAACCAAGCTGTTCTTAAAGGAGATCCATCTCCCGCCAGCTGGCCGGCTCGCCTGGAGCAGGGCCTGTCCTTCATGGCTGCATGGGGTGCAGCACCATGCCTGGGCACAGCTCGGCCAGGAGGATTGGCTGGGAGGGACTCCGGGGGGAAGAGGGGAGGAAACGGCCTATTCCCAGGACTGGCCGGAGGAGTCCATTCTTCCAGACCAGGGGTCGGCAAACTCATTAGTCAACAGAGCCAAATACCAACAGTACAATGATTGAAATTTCTTTTGAGAGCCAAATTTTTTAAACTTAAACGTTTATCTTCTAACGCCACTTCTTCAAAATAGAATCTCCTAGGCTGTGGTATTTTGTGGAAGAGCCACACTCAAGGGACCAAAGAGCCGCAGGTGGCTGGTGAGCTGCAGTTTGCCAACCATGGTTCTAGGGCAACAGAATTCACTGGTGAAAACCCGAGTCCTGGCAGTCAGACTGAAGCAGAATCAGGGCATTAGGTTGCTGGGCGTGGCCTGGGAGGACCGTGGAAGAGGCCTCTGCTGCTCACATCTGAAGGACCAGGGTGGCCCTGAACTTCACTGTCACCTTTGAAACGGGCAAGAAGTCCAACAGCAACAGCTCTACCCTGTAAATACCAGCGGTGGTGGTGGTGGTGGTGGTGTTTGTGGTGGTGGCGGTGGTGGTGGTGGTGGTGGTGATGATGGTGATGGTGGTGGTGATGGCAGTGGTGGTGGTGGTAATGGCAGTGGTGGTGGTGGTGATGGTGGAGGTGATGGCAGTGGTGATGGTAGTGGTGGCGGTGGTGGTCGTGGTGGTGGTGGTGATGGTAGTGGTAGTGATGGTGGTGGTGATGGTGGAGGTGATGGCAGTGGTGGTGGTGGTAGTGGTGATGGCAGTGGTGGTGGTGGTAGTGATGGTAATGGCGGTGGTGATGGCAGTGGTGATGGTAGTGGTGGCGGTGGTGGTCATGGTGGTGGTGGTGATGGCAGTGGTGGTGGTGATGGTGGAGGTGATGGCAGTGGTGGTGGTGGTAGTGGTGATGGCAGTGGTGGTGGTGGTAGTGATGGTAATGGCGGTGGTGATGGCAGTGGTGATGGTAGTGGTGGCGGTGGTGGTCATGGTGGTGGTGGTGATGGCAGTGGTGGTGGTGATGGTGGAGGTGATGGCAGGGGGGGTGGTGGTAGTGGTGATGGCAGTGGTGGTGGTGGTAGTGATGGTAATGGCGGTGGTGATGGCAGTGGTGATGGTAGTGGTGGCGGTGGTGGTCATGGTGGTGGTGGTGATGGCAGGGGTGGTGGTGATGGTGGAGGTGATGGCAGGGGTGTTGGTGGTGATGGCGGTGATGGTGATGATGGCAGTCGTGACAATAGTGGTGGCGGTGGTTGTCATGGTGGTGGTGGTGATGGTGGTGGTGATGGCGGTGGTGGTGGTAATGGCAGTGGTAGTGGTGGTGGTGGTGGTGGTGGTGGTGGTGGTGGAGGTGATGGCAGTGGTGGTGGTGGTGATGGTGGTGGTGGAGGTGATGGCAGTGGTGGTGGTGGTGGTGGTGGTGATCGTGGTGGTGATGGTGGTGGTGGTGGTAGTGGTGGTGGTGATGGTGTTGGTGTTGATGGCGGTGGTGGTGGTGATGGTGGTGGTGGTGATGGTGGTGGGAAGGAGGACAGACCTAAGGCCACAGGACTTCCTGGGCACTGCAAAGGGGCTGCATAAGGAGTCAGGCCTGCCCCTCCTCTAGCTGGCTGTGTGCCCTGGGTACACCTCTCCTCCCTGCACATCAGCTTCCCCACCAAAACGGTTGTGGGGCTGAATCTCCCTTGGGGATGGAACTCTCTAGACAGGGGTGGGGAACGTCTGGCCCATGGGCCGTGGAAGACCCGAGAAACCCTTTGGGCTGGCCCTGGTTTTAAACATTCAATCAACTCACCAAGGCCTTAGGGGGGAGTTGATTAAATGTTTGACCAAATATAGCAGGCTGATGTACGAGCTGATAATGTGCATGGCCTGCGAATGATGTTATAAATATCCCACCGGCCCTTGGCAGGAAAAAGGTCCCCACCCCCGCTCTAGGAGCTCAGCAGAGGCCACATTCCTGCCACCACCACTGGCCGAGGACCTGGGCCTCGGCAGAGGGAGAAGGAGGGACCAAGTCTCCAGGGAACTCTCACCCCCAGCAGGGGCCAAGGAGAAGACAAGAACCCAGACCTGCACAGGCCTCTTCCCTCCCAATCCGCCCACCCACCCCAGGAACCCAGCCAGGTTAGTCAATGTTATCAGCAACAGGGAGGAGGTACTCAGGGGACTACTTCCCCCACACCATGAATAATTAACTGTCAGCTAGATCCTCTCATTCCTCTTACTCACAGGAACATTACCAGCCCTTGAAAGCCCTCCAGGCTTCCCATGGTCAGCTCTCAGCAGAAACTACCTCTGGGCCCCAAGACCCGGGGGAGAGGGGATAGATTATAGAATCCTGAGGGAGGAGGGAGGCGCTGGAGGGGGCTGGGTTCTGAGGAATGAGACAAGCATGGGGTCTGCTTTTCTAGAGTGGGCCCAGGGGAAGGGTCTCTCAGCCCCTATGCCGGCTGGCAGGCTGGCTGGCTGGCATAGGGATCAGGCACAGGGACTGACTGTGGCTTCTGTCACCCTCTGAAGCACACAGTAGGCGCTTAACAGATGTTCACTGAATAAATAAACCATCAGCAGCTCAAGATTTGGAAGCGAGCTGTCTCCAGCCAGACATTCCTGGGTCAAAAGAACCTGGAAGACCACAGGGCCGTCTGCAATATAAAGATGGGTCCTGCAGCACCCGCCCGACCCACTGCCAGTCTCCCTGGGGTTGAACTGGCGATTCCAAAACCTCTGCCACCTGAGCTCCGGCCCTGCACAGCCAGCTGTCCACAGGGCATGGCCACGGAGAGGCACACGCTCCCAAATATGCTTACTGTTACCTCAGACACCTCAGGGCCCAGCGCCCTCCCAGAGGGAGCCCCTCGCTGGGAAGGCCTTGGGCAGCCCACCTGGCTCTTCTGCGGGCAGTTCTGTCCCCTTCCCCGTGCGTCCTGCAGCACCCGCCCGACCCACTGCCAGTCTCCCTGGGGTTGAACTGGAAGGCCGCTGGAAATGAAACAAGAAACTAAAGGACCCAGCTCACCAAATCAGGGACCTTGGTCTTCTGTGCGCTAGAGTAGGAAGCGGTTATGGGGTTAAGCCTCGACTGACCTGCTGGCAAAGTCACAAACAAGTCCCAGCTTGGAGGGCACAGACCTCTAAGCATAATTAAGCTTGATCAGTTCTGCTCCCTAGATCTCTCCTAGGTAGCTAGTGGGCTGTGGGAGAGGCAGCAAGTGCTGCCAAAACAAGTGAAACTTATAAGAACATTGTAAATTACCTTGTTTGTCCCTGATTATAAGTGAAGCCGAAGCCGGCAGTCTGGCACAGAAGACCCACCCAGACCCAGCTTTTTCTCTTTGTCTATCATTTCTCCGTCCTTCGTCGCCCCTGCTCAGGCTTGCCGAACCCTTGGCTGTGCTGGCATGAGTCCGCCTGGGGCACAGACAGCCCCTGTCTCTCAGAGAGCACAGTGCGTCGGCCCCACTTCTAGTTCTAGAACTCAAGGTTGCTAGAAAGGGAGGAATGGCCACCTGATTCACAAGGAATCGCTCTGTGGTGAGTGGTGCTGGTGCTATTAATAATTACAGGCACAGCTTACCGCTATCAGCGTTGAACTACCTTGGCCACTGGTCAGGAACCCCTCGATATCCGGCCTCCATGCCTGATCTGTTTCCTTCTTCCTTCCAGCACCTGGACGTGGATTGCTCCTCTAACACTAACCCCTCCCAGGCCCTGGACCCACTCCTCCCCTTTCCCAGGCACTGTCCACAGAGCTCCCCTCTCTCCTTCACCTCGCGTCTCCCTCATACTGCCCTGCTTTAGAATTTAAACTGCCCAACCTTCTTGCATCTTAAAAAAAAATAAGTCGTCCTTTGTTGTTCTATCCTCTTCACACCAAAAGTCTAGGAGGTGCTGGTCCACATTCATCACCCGTAACTCCCAGCTCCCACTCACTCCCTAACCAGGCGTGTGCTCCCAGCAGCCACCTAAGAAGCTCACCCCAGGGCCCAGGGGTCCCTTTCCCGCCTGCTGGCTGCTGGACCTAACGTGCTGGAGGCTGGTGCAGTCCTCCTTCCGAGAGGGAGCTCCTCCCTGGTCTTCTGCTGCCCCTTGTCTATCCCCCTCCCACCACCCATCCCCCGCCTCCTCCATCACCCTCGCCGGCCCCCCCTCCCTCCCCGCACATCTTGAAATGTTGCTGGTCCTCCCATGGAGATGGCACCCCCTCCCTTGGCCTGGTTCCCACCTACAGGCTCATGGCGATTCCAAAACCTCTGCCACCTGAGCTCCGGCCCTGCACAGCCAGCTGTCCGCAGGGCATGGCCACGGAGAGGCACATGCCCCCAAATATCCATCATCTCCCTGCCCTCCCCCCACTCAACACCTTCACTTCTTCTTGCCACCGGACCCCCCACCCACTAGTCTCCCAAGACAGAAACTGGGCGACCTCCTTGACTCTTCGCTCCCTCCCCGAACCCTTGTGGGTTCGGCCTCCTGAACAGCCCTTAGCTCCTCCTTCTTGCCCTGTCCTCGCTCGGCCACCATGACCCCGGGCCTGTGTCACACAGCGCCTTGCAGTCTCTCAGTCTGCGCTTCATGAAACCACATGAGCGTCGTCCTGACGCAGAGCGCAAGGGTGGTCTCGCCAGCACAGTCCAGGCGCCCTGCTGCCCAGCAGAACGGTACCCTCCACCTCTCCTCACCCCACCCACTCCCCACGGCCCCCTCCGCATACTGTCACCTGTGGGTCCATACGCCCTTCAGCTCCCTCCCATGCCACCTTTGCCCAGCCCTCCCGGCGGCACCTCCCACGCTCTCCCACAGATCTTCATTCTGTAACTGCAGCTCACTCTTTAGTCTCAGCTGCGAGGCTGCCTCCTCCAGGAAGGCTCTCCAAGGTTTGGTAGCAAAAGGTTAGCTACCCCTCCTCAGTACTCCCACAGCGACTGGGACTTCCTACAGCGCTCACACCCCAAATGACAGAAAGCCCTCACTTTTCTGCACCTGCCCGTCCACAATGCCTACCGGGTGGTAAGCTCTCAGAAAACAGTTGTTAGATTAATAAATGAACGACTGACCCAGGTGCCCACCCTCCTGCAATATATGCAAATCCGCCTCCCTTCCATCTGCAGGGGGAGGACATGGGGGAGGTAGACCTTGTTGGGGGAGGGGAGGTGTTACAGGTTCTACCTGGGGACTTGGGGGCAGGCCTACTGAGAAATATGGACCTGCTCCAAGCCCTGCAGAAGGTGCCTAAGCCAGCCACAGGGTCAGGAGCCACTGAAGATGGAACTCCTAGGAGCAGGGAGAGCAGGAACGGACAGCCCTCACTGGGTGCCCGGGCAGCGGGAGTGGCAGGAGCTGGTGTGCTCGCAGCTCAGCTCTGTAAGCACACGGCCAGTCCGTCTCTCTGTCCTGTTCTCACTCCTCCGTTGCCTGAGACTCTTACCTCACCTTCTCCAGTGACCCCTTAGACTAGGGGTGTCGAACTCAATCAGAGAAAGGGCCAAAATCTAAAATCCAGCCTAAATCCGCGGGCCTTGTGTTTGACACATGTGCCTTAGACTGTCATAGGTCCTTCTGTCCCTGGTTTGTTCCCCATCCCTTTACCCCTGCTCCAGCCTTGTTCTCCGCCCACCACCCTGCCTTCTCTCCTCTCCAGCTCCCTCCCAGGTCCGGAGGCTACAACTTCTGGGTTCATGTTTCCCCCAGCAAAGAGGGCTAAGGAGCTGGCCACTTACAGGCTCCATTACCCGGTCCTGCCCCTGGACCTGGGCCCCCAGCCCCCTCACCACCCCCACCACTCCCAGGCTTACCCTCGGTCAGCCCCAGGTGGATGCTCCAGTAGATCTGCAGGCACTGCAGCTCCTTCTTCATGCCCCGCTTGCAGCGGCAGTCATACAGCGGGCTCTCCTGCAGGACCTCCAGGGCCGCCTGGCACTCCTTGTTGGCCAGCATGGTGTTGCGGTCCCTGCCGGCCAGGCACTGCCGAAGCGTGCGGTAGCGGGAGCTGCAGTTGGACTCGGCGGCACACAGCTCATTGGCCCGGACACAGTCCACCGGGGGGCGCCAGCCGTGCAGCTCGGGGCCCTGCAGGGAGGAAGGGCTGGCCAAAGAGCGGAGGGTCTCGTCTGGGTGGTGGGGAGGGAAGACAAGCATGAGTGAGGCCACCACAGTCTCCCACACAAGATGCAGGGCTGAGGGCCGGCCAGGCCCCTCTGGAAGTCACACCCACTGACTCCGAAGCACATCAAGGCCCGCTCAACGCCACCTCCCGACAGAGCGGAGGCTGCTGGTCCTAAGTCACCAACATCCCTCCTCCAACCCCATGGAGAACTCAGCTGCCCTCTGCCCTGGCTCTGGAGGATCCTCTGCCGGCTCCACCCGGTCACCCTCAGCACTGGGCCAGCCAGAAGGCCAACGAATAGCGTGATAGAGAGCCGGGGCTGCAGGGCCTGCTGGGGTGTGCAGAGGGGATCCCATTTGTACCCCCAGGCCTCCTACCAGCTTCAGTTCCAGCCAGAGGCCCACCACAGCACTGGTTACGCCGTGTAAGCAGAGAAAGCAATTTAACGTTCATAGCCTGTTCGGACCTCTGACACCACGGAGTCCAGCCCCCAGATGTTACCCTGGGGAAACTGAGGCCCAGAAAAGGGAGATGACAACTGAGGGTCACACACAGGCTGAAAAGGCTTCTTGGACTCCCCACCCCCCACCCCCACCCCGCCCAGCCTATTCATTCTCAGTTCTGTAATTGAAAATTTCAAAAATAAATAAATAAATAAATAAGCATTTTAAGAAGAGAGAAAGAGAATGGGAAACAGGACTGATCCTGAGCTCTAAGGTGCCTCCCTTTCCAGCCCAGCCTCCACTCGCCCAGGCCACTTCACAGCTGCCAAGACCCGAAAAGGTGCCTTCCCAGGACCATCTACACCCCAGCCCCTCCGAAAAATGCTCTACGCAAATCATTTCCTCTCTCTTTCTTCTATTTCTCTTTCCTCTCAAACCCTCTCCCCCTTTCTTTCAAAAACCCAAATGATCAGCCAAATGCAAAAGGGGAGGTAGGTCCCTCACAAGTGGAGCCCAGCTTCTGCAAAAGTGAACAGGCAGGAAGCTGAGGTCCCGCTTCTATCCACAGCCCAGAGGGTCCACGCCCATAGTCCTTGGGAGAGAGGGCGTCAGGGAAGAAGATTTCGGAGGTGAAGGGCAGGAACCTTCAATATCCAGCGCCTAACATGGCTCCATCTACCACAGACATCCTGCTGGTCTCCCTGTCCTCCCTAAGCCCTGCACTCCAGATCCTGCTCCAGAAAAAGCCCATAGCGTGGCCCAGAGCCCAGACTGCCTTTTCCAAGCTCCAAGCCGTGATCTGGGAGGCTTCCTCCAATTCCATCCGGCCACAAGACATAAGATGATCCTTGGCCAGAAATCCCCTCCTCAATGTCCGGAAGAATCCCCCATCTCTAACCCAGAACTGCCAGGTCTCACTCCCCCAGGAGGCCCGGCTCAGGGGGCAGCTACCGCAGGGAGACAGCGACACCTAGAGGCAGAGCGCTGCACTGAGAGCCGGTTCCTCCGGACAGAGCCTCGGAAGGGAGAGGAACCCACTCCTGGAGGGACCAGGCCTACCCACCAGCCCAGGAAGAAGAGCAGAGGGTGGGCCTGCAGCGGAGAAGGCCTCTAGGGCAAGAATGATAGGCATTTCCTCCGCCCACTGACCACACTTGTGCCTCAGGACAGGAAGAGCTGAAGGCTGAGACAGATGAGAGAAGAAAGCAGCATGGAGTGCTGGCTAGAGAGTGGGGCATCTGCTGTATTTCCTGGCCTCAGCAAAATGCCTAGATCCCTGAGCAGGACTCGGTGCATCTGGGCCACCCAGGAGCAGCTGAGCTGACCCAGCCTCACTTGCACCTGCTGCCCCCACCTAGCCAGCCAGCCAGCCAGCTGGAGCCTTAAGACCAACCCAGCCCTTGGCCTTCCACTGACTTTGATCGTCAACCCAGCGCCCCAGCAGGTTCCTCCCCTCCCACCTTGACTGTATCGGAAGTGCACGGAGAAAGGGGCACCTCCACAGGCGTGCTGATCAGGACACAGGCCCAAGGGATCGGGGCAATAAGACACTGACCCTGCCTGCCCTACGATTGGGATCCTGAGCCCCAGGGATGATCCTTACAGAATCCCGGCTCTGTGTCAAAAGCAAGGGCTTTCCAATCCCGCCAGCGAGCACATGTGCCCAGGTGCGTGGGAGATGCCCAGCAGGGGCCAGGTGCGACCCTTTCACAAACTGCCTGACTGTCACCTGTCCCTGACTCCTCTCGTTGACGTCATGACCCCCCGGAAGCAATCAAGCCCAGCCAGAGAAGGAAATCATGGCAACGCAGGGCCAAGAATTCTAGGAAAATAACGGTCAGAAGGTATCCTGGTGTCGTGCCCAAGTTCTAGATCAGGAGGAAGCTCGGATCCGTCAAGAGAAGAGGTGTGGAAGAGCTTCTAGAGGCACAGGGGACAGCGCTACAGCACTCTGCTGCATCTGGTACCCATCAGACAGGAGCTGTCAGTGTAAAGCTGGCCCTCCAACCAGACCCCGTCCCCCAAGTGGCTTTCCCCATCACACATCTCCCTGGGAGTGTCAGCACAGGAGAGCAGGTTGGCTGGACCCCCAGGCCTCCCCACCTCCAGACCTCACTCGGAACCTTGGGAGGGCACGCGGAAGGCCCCACTCCTGGGAACATGCTCCCAACCAAAGCTCCAGGGAAACCTCTCCCCCAGGTGGAATTTCCAACCAACTCCTAGCTGAGGGCCCCTTTCCCAGTACCAACCTGTCCCTTCCTTCTTGACTGGCCTCACCCAGACCTTTGCAATGTTCTGTGGTCACTCCGTTAACCCCTTGCCCAGCACTGGAAAGGGGCTTCTCTGGGGACAGGAACTTTGTCTCTGACCAAATACAGCTCTCACGGCTCTCACCCTCCTCTCACCACTGAGCCTCCGGGTTGCAGGCACTAGGGTGGGCATCTCTGACCAGCACACCCTCATACCCACACCCCCACACACACACACACCATGAGAACAGTCACCTCCGCAGCCCTCTCCGCTGGGAAAGGCCTGCCTGCAACATGGGGTCTGGGCCTGGAGGTGCCTGAGGGTCCTATCTGCCCTGCTCCATTCCGGACCTCAGAGTGCCTACGCCTGGGAGTCCTGCGGGCCTGGGGTGTGTGAGCAATCTAATTTTCTTTTCTTGTTGGCCCCAGAAAGCTGGCTTTTCAAAAACAGTGGGGAGAAAGGTCAGGTCTTAGAACAGCCTCTTCCGAAAGAGAATCCCCTTGCAGATGGTAGCAAGGACTGGCTGCAGGGCCTCCCGTGAGCCCAGAGCAGCCACCCAGCTTCCTCCCTCAGCCCCTCCTACCTGGAGAAGTGCTGTCTCTGGTTTGGGCCCATGGGAAGGGGAAGGCCACACCCTAGAGCAGGGCCAAGCCCCCTAGGAAACCCACACTGGGGGAGGGGAAGAAGACAGGTGGACAAAAGGCCCAGGGCCAGTCTTGACTGGAATCCCCTGTCCTGGTCAGGAGGCCCTTGGACCACCCACATCTTTCCGAGACCAGCACCCACATCCCAGGCCTCCCCTCGCCATCCTTCTGGAGGGACAGGGTGCACTCCTGGCCCAGCCAGGCAGCCTGGCTCACCACCAGCCACACAGCAGGCCAGGATGGCAGGAATAACACCACCCTGAAGCAGATCTCTCTCTCTCTCTCTCTCTCTCTCTCTCTCTCTCTCTCTCTCTCACACACACACACACACACACACACACACACACGTCACCAGCTCCCTCCTGGAGCACCTGCTCTGGACAGCCTTGCCTGGGACTCCCAGTCAGCACTTGCAAACACCCTCTCTTCCTCACCTCCACTCCCAGAATGCTCTCTCTCCACCCACCTCACCTCCCAGGCAGCCGAGGCGCCACATAGCATGAAAGGGGGTGAGAGTTGGGAATTCTGGGTGGGAATGAGGCTGCCTAGGGTCAGAGTTACCAGGCAGCCCGCCCTCCCTGCCCCTGGGGAAAGGGGCTTACAGGATGAGTAGTGGTCTTAGTTCAGATCTGGTTTTGCCATCACCCCTCTCTCCTCCATCGCCCAAGGAAGCAAACTTTGGCCTCCTTCCCTTTCTTCCCACCAGCTAGCTACAGGGTCCCTGGCCCCTAGGGGTGAGGAAGGCAAGCAGTGAGCAGGGCTCACAGCCCCTCCACTCTTGCCTACCCATCGGGCCGGGCCTGGGCCACAGGGAGGGCAAAGGGTGGGCAGAAACTTGAAAAGTCTTCCAGGGATCAGAGCTGCGGAAAGGGGTTCAGGGTGCTGGAAATGGAGTGCATTTTCCAGAGGTTGACTGGCAGGGCCCCCCACCCACACAAGTCCAATGAGGAGCTCCTGGAGAAACCCATGGGCTCCCCCACAATCCATTCTGGGAGCCTGGAAAGGGGGGACCCTGGGTTTCTCTCCCCATAGTGAGCCTTTCTCCTCCTTCCTCTCTTCCAGATCAAGAGTTGGGGGGCCGGTAATGTGTGGGTTTGGGTTTTTTTTTTCCTGAAGTTGCCGCAATTTGAACCCATTATTTTGAGGGAAATGAGTACATCATTGTGTGAAGGGAGAGAGAGAGAGGAGGGAGAGAGAGAGAGAGAGAGAGAGAGAGAGAGAGAGAGAGAGAGAGAGAGAGAGAGAGAGAGAGAGAGAGAGAACACACTGGGATGCCTTGGGTGTTCTAAGTCTCCTTCTTAATCCCCGCCGTAACCAACCAGACAGCCAAGGCTCGCGCCGGGCCCCGGCTGGGCGGGCAGCGCCTGGCCAGCTCGCTCCGCGGCGCGCTCTCCCGCCGGTCGCCCCGCCAGGCGCCCCGCACGTCCCCCGCGTCCCCGGCTGCTCGCGGGCACCCGAACGCGCCGCCCACCCGGGAGGCCCCCTGGCTTCCGCGGACCCGCTCGCCGCCCTCGCCGCTCGCAGGTACTCACCTAGAAAGAAGAGGAGGCAGAAGGCGTTTGCCAAGATCATGTTAGATAAATCCCACAGTTTTGTGTTTTTGTCTTTTTTCCCTTGGGTAAAAAAAATAATAAAATAAAAATGACAATACTATAGCCCAGCAGCGATCATCAGCCCCGAATCCAAGGCGGCGATCCCAGCGAGTCCACCCGGTGGAGCGATCCGGAGTCCTGCGATCCTTGTCCCTGGCCGGAGGGGGTGGAGACGGGGGGCGGCGGGCCCTCCGGGCGCCCCTCGCCCGCTAGGATGGACACACAGGTGTGTCTGTGGGTGCCGCTCCCCAGCCGACAGCGGTCCTGCGCTCAGCCGGCCCGGGGCGCGGGTCCCCGCGGTCCGATGCCCGGGCTCCTCCGGAGGGGCTTGGGGAGGCGGGGGAGAAGCGGCGGGAGAGCGGGCGGTGGGAAGGCAGCGACGAGAGCGGGGGTCAGAATAAAACGCAAACAGGAGAGCAATCCACCGACGTGGGGAAGCGCCAGGGAGCGATCCAGCGGGAGCTTGGAGGACGCAGAGACCCGAGTCGCTTCTTTAGCTCCAGACGAGGGAAATGTTCAAAAAAACCACCTTCTCCCGCTGGCCCTCGGCCGGCTCACTTTTCTCCTAATGGAATGCCGGCGCCCGAGCCTCGGCGTGCGCCCGCCTTCCTCCCTTTCCCTCCCGCTCCGCTCGGGCTCTGGCTCTCGCTCGCTCGCTCGCCTCTCCCTCCCTCCCCCCCTCCCCCTCTCTCCCGCTCCTCCCTCCGCCCGCCCCCTTCCCCCTTCGCGGCTCCCTCGCCGCGGCTCTCGCGCCCGCGCCCCTCTCCTCCGCCCCGGGCTCGGCGCTCGGGCTCCCGGGCGGCCGGCGGCGCGGGGCGCGGGCGCGCGGCGGAGCAGCCACCCTCTGCGGCGGCGGCGGCGGCGCCGGGAACGCGGGCCGAGAGGAGAGCTCGGCCCCCTGCCCTGCCTCGGACTGACGTGCCACCCGAGCCGGTCCGGGCTGCGGTGCAAACCCCCACCACCACCTCCGCGCCCGACCCCCCGCGCGCCCCACCCCACTCCTCTGGGGCAGGCTTCGCCCTCCAACCCCCGGGGCTCCTGCCCCGCCCACTCGGCCACCGGGTCCGGACGCGCGGGGAGGGAGAGTGTAGGCTGGAGGAGGGCGCTGAGTCCAGGGCGCCCGAGTCCCCCAGGGGCTGGGGGAGGGGCGCTAGGAAAAGCCCATCCTGGGGGCCTGGGTCTGGGGAAGAGGCTGCGCCCTCGGCGGGCGGATGCGTCCTTGGCCAGGGAACCGAAACCAGGCGTCTCCCCGAAGGCGCCGGGGAGGAAAAGAAGCCCCCCTCCCCCCCCCCCCCCAGAGCGCCAACCGCGATCTAGCCCCTCGCACGCACACTCGTGTGATCCCCACGCGGAGCTCGAGAACTTTCCCCGCCTGCCCGCAGCGCGCTCGCCCCTCGCACACTCATCGCCGCAGCCCTTGGAGACCCTTCCCCCGTGTCTCCCCTCCCCGGCGCGGGCGGAAGGCTGCTGCGCCCAGGCGCCCTCGCTCCGGCCTCCGAGGCCGACGAACCTGCCCGAACCGCGCCGAGGAGGTCAGGCGAGGACTGGCACCCCACCCCTGCCGGCCGAAGCGCCCCGAGACCGCCCCGGCCAGGACTCGGCGCCAGGCTCGCTGCCCGCGCTCGGCGGCTGGCTGGCTAGGTTGTAGGTAGCTCTCTCCCGAGGCAGCCGGCAGCTCCCCGCTTCCGAGGCTCCGGGTGGGGTTCCCTTCCCCGAGCCGGGAAGGGTGCGATTGATCCATCTGTGGATGGGCCGGGCTTACCGGCGTGTTTTAGGCACAGAATTTACAACAAACGCGCAGAAACACCAAAAAGGAAGCGTCGGGCTGGGAAAAGGCTGGAGGAGAGATGGGCGATTGCAGACACGTTCCGGCAGGAAGGGCGAGGCGGCGGAGGCACGCGGCGGCGCACGCCGGGCACCCCGTTTCCCGCTCCCTCGGGACACATCCTCAGCGAGGTGGGCGCCGCCTGCACCCCTGGGCCCCGGCGCACGCATGCCTCCGTGCAGCCCCGCGCGCGCCCCGTGTGCGGCGGTGGGGTACGCGCAGTGCCTCGTAAACTTTCCGCCTTACTCAAAATGGGATCTGAGCTCGACCCAGGGTGCAGTTTGGCGGTACCTTTTAGGATGCATTTTTTAAATGAGCAAGAGTAAGTGCTAGAAATCGATCTGGCCGCGAAGGGAGGGGTCGCTCACAAAACCAGCAGCCTCCGCTAGTGGGAAAGCTAGAGGGAGCAACTTCCATCTTGCGGATTGGCAGGAGCGCGGCTTCCCCGGCCCCGGGAGCTCCTGGCGCAGGTCCCTCCGAGCGCCTCTTCCCGCTGGGCGCGCCCTGGGGCATCGGCCCTCGCTCTCCTTGGTCCGGGGCCATTGAAAGGTGTCCTGGAGGCGCGGTCCCAGCCTGTTCCTGTTGGACCTGCCAAGAGAGGATTGGGGAGTGGAGCTGGGGAGAGCCCCGTTCGGGCTGCCCTCCTGTTATTCCTCTCAGGTTCTGGGAAATGAGTTTACATCTGCCAGGGTCTCCCCGCTTCTTCCCAAACATTAGGTGACCTAAGGAACCGGCTTCAGAAAATTCAGGAAAGTGTGGGCTAAAGGATTCACACAGCAGGAATCACACTGCTGAATAGTCGTGGACCAGGCTGGGAGCCTGTCCTATAGGCAGTTTCTCCCTCCCCTCCCCTGCTTCTGGGACCTTCCGATGGCCCAGATGTCCCCCACCACCCCCACATTTTGTAACCCAGGCAGCTCTTCCCTCTTCTAGGGGCCTAGTCCAAAGGTACTGCTCAGCATATCTCTCTCCCTCCTCCAAAAACGTTTTTAAATGTCGTTTAACCCTCGCTGGGCATAAGAAGGAAAACCCTCTGAGACACCCGGGAGCTTTGCCCTGTTCCCACCCCTTTCCGGTGAAGAGGCTGAGGAAGCAACAGGGAAACCCCAGGGGTGGCTCCCACTAATTCCTCCTGGTGGGAGAGAGGCTGGCAGCAGGCAGTGACTGGCTGAGGCCCTTCAGGGACTCGGGGTCACCCAGGCATCCCAAGCAGACCAACATTCATCCTGTTGTGGGCAACACCAAGCAGACCAACATTCATCCTGTTGTGGCTCTGGGGCACTCTGCCCTTGGGCCCTGTCTTTCCTCCTGTCCACACAAGCTCCTCCCACTTTACCCTCCTGTACCAACCCCACCCCTCAGCCTGAGCTGCCCTGAGACATGGCAGAGTCCAAATGTCGCATAGATATTTTCTGAGCATCCGGTACGTGTAAGCGCCCCCTCCCCCAGCCCCATCCCGCTCCTATCCCACCCCCTACCCCACCTCCACCCCCGTGCCAGGATCTGCAGAAGAATCACAGATGAACACCTACTAGTCATAAGGAACTTAATCTTGCTGACTCCATTGTCTAGGCTGTAAAATGGGGATTTTAGAAACACCCAACCTTGCAGAGATTAGATGAGATATGGTACACAGCAACTAATCAAACACCTGGTTCCTAGGTGGCTGCTCATGAAACGTCGCCTCTTTCCCCTGAATCCAAAACAATTGGGAACCCGTGATAAGGCATAAAACCTAAGTGACAACCACCAAGAGGCAGGGAGGAAAAAGCTATAGGAGTTCGAGGGAAATGGAGACTTCTTGGTAGAGGATCAAGCCTAAGAGACCTTGCAAGAGGGAGTCATGGGAGAAAGGAGGGCCAGCAGGTGTGAACAAAAGCGCTAGGCTCCCTGACACACGTTCCAGACCCTCAGATACTATGTCCTTCACACCACCGTTCAAGGCCCTTCCCCGCTGTTCCTGAGCTCGCCAGCAGGGGAGCCTCAAGTCCACCCAAGACAGCCCTGCCCCACTGCAGCTCCAGGAGTGTCATGTGCAGGAGCAGGAACAGGACAGGTGGGGCTTTCATTTCTTTCCTTTCCTTCCTCTCTCTAGGCCTGCCTACCCATCTTATCTTGTGGGTTGGGCTCTCTGGAGAGCAAGAGCGGTAGGGAAGTGGAGAGATGGAAGAAGGACTAATCGGAGAGAGGGCTGAGCCTGGCCCGGTTTGCACACACATGCATGCATTAGCTGCAGAGCTCACTGACCAGACTTGTGCTGCTTCCCGCACTTCTCATCTCTTCCCTTTCTTTGGTGGAGGGAGGGCTGACGGTTCCCTTGGATCTAGAGACTAAAATAAAACAACAACCACCAGGAGTAAAAAGAAGAAGGTGCCAACTAAGACGTGTCGGGAACCATGGACCTGGCAAGCGGCGATGCCATAGGACAGCAGCTGGCCCAGGCCCTTCCCAAGTCAATTAACAGACACGAACTCATCGACCCCTTCTCTGCCCCCAGCACCGTGCCAGGGCTGTGGGGAATGCACCCTCCACGGAAGCATGAACAGATAGAACTGGGTCAGGTACCCATGAAAAAAAGAGTGACCAACCCCAGGGCACACTGGGGCTGAGTGAAAGGTAGAGTTAGTGCCACTGGGTTCCGTGAGGGCTTGCGGGAGAGGCAAGATCCGAGCTGGACCAAGCTGAGCACCGAGGAGTGCAGTCTGGGAAGGAGGCAGCATAAACAAGCGCACAGGGGTAAGAAAGGTTTGAGTTGGGAGGAGCCAAGCACACCGGTGGGCGGGGCTTGGACTGAGAGGGTCTGGAAGGCCCAACTGGGATGTACAGCGGAGGACAAGCATTGCAGGCTTCGCGCTTGGTCCCCTAGGAGCCACTGAAGGTTTTTGAGCGGGCAAGTGACATGACAAGAATGGTGTTCCAGGAAGATCGATCTGACAACTCTGTGAAGGATGGAGACAAGGGACCCGTTAGGAGGCGATTGTACCGGTCCTGGCCGAGGGCAATGAGGGCCCCACACAGGACGTGCTGGGCACGGACGAAAGAGGTGGTTGTCAGGGGCACTGTAACGATGGATCTGCAAGATGCTGGTGACAGATGCCACACTGAGGACAGGGAGGGGGAGGTGATGGCAAGGGCACAGCAACCAGCCCATACCTCTCAGGCTTCGTCATGGGAAAAAATAAAGTGGCCAGCTTTATGGCAAGATAAATGTTGATGTTCCTTTAATTCTTACAATAACTCCATGGGGTCGGTACTATTCATAGCCCTACTTACAAATGAGAAAGCTGAAGCAAGAAAAGTGATTTAAGTTGCCCGAGGTCATATTTTAAGTGGCTGAATCAGAATTCGAACTCTGGCAGTTGGGATCCAGGGTCCCACCTGGGCTGAATAAATAAGCAACGCGAAGGCTCTCTGGTCTATAAATTTTCATGTCCCAGTTCGGAATACCTTAAATCCTCTCTCCCTCCCCTGTAAAGCAGCCCTGTAAAGAAATCAAGAGCACTGAAATTTCTTTTTGTCTGTCCTGTGGGCCTGATTGGGCCTAATCCCTGGAGGTCAAGTCTGGAGCCCAGAAAGGGTCCTGTCTGGCATGGCACAAGGTCCACAGCACCCAGCTCACCACGGCATTTCCCAGTCCGGGGCCAGCCCCTGCCTCCCTCCCAATGGCGGGCTGATTCTCTCTTCCCGTGGCCACTCCAGATGCCCCAGGCCCAGCTTGGCTGGCGTGGACACCTGCAGTGATTTAACTGAACCATCTGATTCCCAAGGAGTGAGCAGAGCTGTGGGCAAGGTGGGTGGGACTGGCCTGGTGAGGAGGGAAGAAATGCATGCCTAGCACTCAGGGCATTGATTCCTCTAATTGATTTCAGTCGATGTTCTCCTGCTTTGTCATTCTCTGTAGAGGTAGGCACCACGGGAGGTGGGACTCTGGCTTTACTTCGCCTCTCCCTGGGGGGCCTCAGAGACCTCTCTGCAGCCTTACAGGTGCCAGGGAGCCCTCAGCCCCAGGGTAGCCCATGAGAGGGGGAGGAGGCAGGAATGCAAATGGAAGCTGCTAGGGCGCCTCACAGTTTTCACAACCTCCTCCTGGAGGTCTGGAGTCCACACACATCCCTGGGAGGCAGGCGGGGCACAATGACCTTCCTCTCCAAGTGAACCAACTCAGGCCGGAAGACCCATCAAAGTCACAACACAGCCAGCAAGTGGCAGAGCAGGTCCTCCCACACCTCGATCTAGTGGCCTTTCCTCTCCACCTGAAACGCAGCATCCATCTGTCACCACTGCTTTCTCTCTCCCAAGAGCTCACGAGGAGAGGGAGACCACACCCAGCACTCGGGGGCACTGACTTTGTTTCAGCCTGCAGGGGCCTAGGAAAGGCTGTTTCTCTAAACTCCCCTTGTCCTAAAAGTCACAGATGCCCGAAGGAAATGGTGGAGCCCCACCGTCCCCTCCTCCCCTCCCTGCCCCCTGGCCCCTTCACAACTCCCAGGAGCTGGGCTGGTCAGCATCCTTTAGGGGAGCTACTATCCAGCTGAAATCCCAGCTTCCTGTCAAGCCTCCTCCCTCCTGGCCCTGACTACACTGCTCCTCCTGTGTTGGCACTGTCCCGGCCACGCCCCAGCGTTGTCTTGGTGCCAGCATGGTGCTTGGCAGACCCAGCTGCCTAGAACAACCCACAGCGTCTCTCCTGAGCACCCACATCTCCCCCAGCTCCCAGGCACTGGCCATCTGCCAGGTTACCAAAGGTCAGAGGCAGAATCCGGGGAGAGGGGCTGTGATTGGTCCTGCCAAACGCTGGGGAGCCAGCTCCCGCTGCCTGGAGTCTCCAGAGAGCCCTCAGCCCCAGAAGCTCAGCCCAGCAAAGTGGGTGGAGCTTTGTCTGAGATGGACCATCATTTGAGGGGCCCAACTCCGTCTCCTTAGTCTTCAGAGGCTAGAAGGCAGCTCACAAGATGCTCTGGACAAAACATCGGGACGGGAGTGTCCCTCTCTGAGCAGACTTGCCTTCCCTGAGCCCATGCAAAGTTTGGCCAAATTTACCTGCGTGTCCACCTCCCTCCCCCTGACTCCAGGTCCTGGGAACTTCTTTTCCCATCACCCACAATGTCCTTACCCCCACAGTCCCCGGGCACTGGTGCTTTCCGGCTGCCTTGTCTTTTTTTACCAGAATAGGAAACAAAGCTGTTCCCAGTGAGAGGGGCAATGTTTAACCCAAAGGAATGAATTCCTAATGGTAGAATTTCAATCATTTTGGGCCCTCGGGCTCGGGGGGGGGGGGGGGGGGGGGGGGGGGTTGGAAGAAAACTTCCAGAACAAGGATAATAAACAGCCAGGGAGAACACAGCACTCAACAGCTGACAAAGCTTTTTTCTATAAATCTGTCTCCCTAGGCCTCCCACACAGCCTCTGAGGTGGACGTATTTCAGATGAGAAAACTTAAAATCAAGGCATCCAGTGGCTTGTCCGTGATCACATGGTCAGTGAGTTGCTGACTGGGGACTTGAGCCCAGGTGTCCTGATTCAAATCTCTATTTGTGAGTCGGCCTTTGCTTAACCACTTCAGAAAAATAAAATAAAATAAATTACTTTTTAGTTGTAAATAGTAAAAATGAAGACAACGTCAGAGAAACACTGCCTGTTTCTCCCTCGGGCCCCCATGGCCCAGACGGGTGAGATAATGGAGTTCTTCCTTGTGCCACGAGGGATTGAGCCTCCCTGGGACTCCCCTGCCCACGGGATGGGAAGGGTGAGGAGCCCTCCAGGAGTCCCTCAGACTGCACACCCATGGACAGCCAGCTGCCATGCACCTCCCCGGCCAAAGGCCTGTTCTGGATGCTGTTGGCTTTTAGCAGAACAGACAGAACTGCTCCCATCAAAGCCATCAGGCACATGCCTACCTCCGACTCCCCAGCCCAAGGCACCTCAAGGAAGACACCATCACATCTACAATGCAGACCATTCTCAGAGGTCCAGGTACCAAAATGGGTAAGTCTGCCCCCTGGAGGGGAGGGGCTGGCTGCGCTGGGGGGTCTACACTGTGGATAACAATGGGAGCCTCAGGATTCTGCAGTCTTACCAGCCCTGGGGTAGACCCGTCTCCCCATCAAACGCCACCTGGCTCTCAGGCAACACCCCAATTGCAAGTGTGGCATTGTGGAAAGAGGCCTGGATAGGGTTCAAGTTCTAGCTTTGACCTGGGCTTGCTTGGGATAACATAGTGCATATAGCTTTCCCTTCTTGAAAGGAGGAAGGAAGGAAGGAAGGAAGGAAGGAAGGAAGGAAGGAAGGAAGGAAGGAAGGAAGGAAGGAAAGAAGGAGCCATGCCTTTTGGGGCTTCCCATGCCCCACGGTGATTCTGCTTCAGGATCGCGCAGCACCCACCCAGCGCATGGCTTGGGATAGCTTTTGCTGCTCCAGTGACTTGAGTTCCATGGTGATGAGGGATGTTCCCTTCCCAGGGATGAGAGAATCAAGGCCTCCAGAGCCCAACACGCTTCAAACTCTGAAAATGCTCACTTTCTGGTCTGTAACCCTTATTCAACTCAACGTTCCATGTAGACAGTTCCATGTCATCGTCATTCCTATATCGTTAGAGGCTGCCTCAATAAGTGTTTATTGAGTGAATGAATGAATGAATGAAAGATGCCTCTTACCTGACATATGTTAGCACAGGGAATCTGGCTGTGATTGCTGACTTGGTTCAAAGCAGCTACCCCATGTTACTGGAAGCTTCTTTTTCCCACCATTATGTTCTCCTTAAGAAAAATTAATAAATCTGACCAGGGTTGGGTTTTTTGGGGTTTTTTTTTACTATTTGCCATTTAAGTTATTTTAATTCAAAGGAGATTGACTTATGCCCTTCACTTTAAAGTCTAATTCTGTAAAGACTTAGTACACTGACAGCAGTTGGACTCGATAGAATTCTTGATCAGCACGATGAACTATTTCAGTCCTACTTGTTAGCATATAAGCCCCCACACTCAGTACTCCGGCCCAGTGACCCCCAATAAAATTTTGGTCTGAAGAAACGAAGCAGCTGCAACCTCGGTTCTCCCCCAGACGGACCCCCCTGAAGCGGGTGCCAGAGCCACAGCCCTCAGAGAATGGGTGTCAATGCCCGGAACACAGGCTCCCCAAGAGAGCGTTTCTGAACAAAGGGGCAGAGCTGGCCTCAGGCCCCCGGCAGGTGCTCAGCCCCCTGTGTCCCCACTGCATGGTGCGCCCTCAGGGGTGTCCTCTGGTTTCCAAGCCTGCCTTCGCCAAACTGGCCTGCTCTCCGTTTCCTCTCAGTCATCCACCACTTGGGAAAGGCAGTCGGATAGACCAGTCCTAGGCCAAGTGATCATCTTGGGATTTTAAGAATTGCCCAGGTGTTGCAATTTTCAGGACTAGCAATTCTGATAATGGTCTTTTTGCTTGCAGCCAATCCCAAACAATCAATTATTGAATTCTTCGATATCTCCTTGGTACTCCTCTCTGATACACATGCATTTTAAAGAGATATGAACAGAGAAGCACGGTCTTAATGCAAGGTAATGACTCTCTAATAGTGGAAATTGGGCACCAGGAGAAAGGGATTCTGATGAGATCTTAGATGGCGAACCCGCGGCATTCAAACTCCGTTCCCCTCTCCCAACCCTGGCAGGTACTGTTAACGGATGGCAGCCACCGCCAGCCACTTGTGGTGGGCACGCAGATCCATCTAGCCCATTTGCAGGTGCGGGCTAGATGACTTCTGAGTGCCCCCCAGTTCTAAGGTCTGGGGTTCTGGGAGGCCACAGAGAGGCTGCTCTTCAAATAGCACTATGTGCTGACCTCGAGCTACCCCGCCAGGCCAGGAGTGTCCAGTGTTGGTGCCCAAAAGCTTTACCAAACAGAGAATCCTTCCCACTCCCCGGAGGAGGACAGAAAGCGGTCTATTGGCCTTAGCCAGTGCTGTGGACTGAAGAGTCCCCGGTTCAATTCTGGTCAAGGGCACGTACCTTGGTTGCAAGTTTCATTCTGATCCTGGTCAGGGTGTGTCTAGGAGGCCACCAATCGATGTGTCTCTCTCACATCCATGTCTCTCTGTCCTCTCCCCGTCCCTTTCACTCTCTCTAAAAATCAATGGGAAAATATTCTTGGTTGAGGATTAGCAGCAACAACAAAAGAGGTCTGTAGAAGGAGACCCACTGTGCCAGGGAAGAGGAGCAGCCTAATGGCCAACGAGAACAAGTCTCTGCTACAGAAGGGCCAGCCTTCCGGAAGGAGTGTCGCTGCCCCAGCTGGACCACCACTCGGGATGCTCCACCCTCTGCTCCTGGACAGACCCAGGCCATGAGAGGACAAGAAGGGGCCTCCCCTCAGGTCCTCCCCCATGAGGAGTCAGGAGTGGGGAAGGGCTCAGGGCTGATATGGCATTTGCTAATGAGCGTCTGTGAGTGCTTACCAGGGCACACAGGTGCCACAATGAGCCAGCCACACACAGTGTCACCGTGGAGCCGACCCAGCTCCTGCGTTTCCACAGGGGCAGGAGACAGGCATCATGTGGCCCCAGGGATGCAGCCAGAGGGCAGGCAGGGAGGGAGCCTGCGTATGGTCACCACCCTACACACTCCCATCATAGACCCAGGCCTTTAGAATTAAAATGAGAGCTACCTTTCCTGCCTCCTTTGCCTGCTTCCTCCTTCCTTTTTGTTCAGGGGGCACTGTATTGAGACCTACTAAGCTCCAGGCCCGTTCCTGCTACTGAGGGAAAGGCAGACAAGGCCCTACCCTAGGGAGTGTCCCTCACAGTCCTCCCCTCAATATGCCGCCTCAGTCTAACCACTATGACACCGCCACGTGGGGCTCCCTTACTGGCCTTTGGAAGTAGGAGGTGCAGACGTAGCAGGAAGGCCTCACGCAGTGCCCTGGCCACACAATCTCACTTGATCCTCCACCTTGCCTGTGCAGCAACAGGCTAGGATTGTTGGCCATGAAGATGGGGCTCGTTCCTGGCCCTGCCACTTACTAGCTGTGCAACCTTGGTCCTAACCTCGTGATTTGCCTCAACATGGGGACCGTAGGCCTGCCCTGCCCACCTCACACACGTGGTGTTTTGTTCAGCCATCAGTAAAGCACCTGCTGCAATAGACATAAATACACAAAATCAACAGATAGGGCCTCGGTCTTGCATAAGATAGTATCGAGGAGCTCCAGCCTGAAGTGAGAGACAGATGCGTGAACAAATGAGTGCAACGACAATGCTACAGTGGAAGGCTTAGGGTATTGGGGGAGGGGGTGCGATTGATTGAAAGACATGTGTGTGTACAAATGGGGATTTTAGAGAAGTCATTATACAAAGAAATAACATTGAGCTCTTAGCAGCAGGAATTCCCATAAAGGTAATTGTTCTGAGGATCAAGAAAGATGATAGGTATGAACCTGCTCTGTAATAAACTATGGAAAGCTATGTAGTGCAAGGTATGAGATTTACTATGAATGTAACATGTCAGCTCTCCGTCAACCAAAATGCGTCCTATTCGTTAGCTAGGCTCAGCTACCGTGGAACATAGCTGCAGAGTCTCCCAGGGTTACACGGCAGAGGTTCATTTCATCTTCATGCAATAAGCTCCATGGAGGCTCGCAGGAGGCTCTGCTCCACACAGTCACTTAGGATCCAGGCCGACTGGTGCACTATTACCTTCCTTCACAAAGCCACCTCCTCCGTATCTGAGGCTGGAGGAGAGGGAGCTGGCCAGCGGGAGACGTGTCACTTTCACCCATTGGCCTGAACCAATTAGATGGTCTTCTAACGGCACTGGGGCTGGTAGATGAGGGGCAAGAGATGGGTTGTCTGGTGGACATCCATGTCTTTATCACAGAGGCCAAAGAAAAATTGGACATCCTGCAAAACCTGGTGTTTGGCTAATCAGAGAGTTCAACTCTGTGCCTGGCCCCTCAGGCCCTGGCAATCCGTGAGGCATGGGACTGAACCCGCATCCTTCCTAACTCCAAAGTGACTGTCAGTGGCGAGAGCTGAGGAACAACCACAAGATCCAGCTTATTTCTGTGACTCGGATTAACCAGAGTTCACACCATAGTAATCAGAGTTAACATGTATTGAGCACTTGCTACATGCTAAGTCTATATTGCCTGTGTTGTTTCATTTAAGCCTTGCAATGACCCAGGGAGATAAATTGTTTTGCTAGCCCCAGTTGATCTATGAAGATAAAAAGTCCAAAACTCTTCATACTCTTCAGTGAGAAAAATTACGGAGCAGAAAATTGAACGCAGAACTATCGTGTCTCCAAAAACCATTCACTTTACCACCAAGCTATACTATCTCCCAAACTAGAACTAAACACACACACACACACACACACACACACACACACACACCTGCAGTCCCAAGATCTCAATTCTCAGCCTGGTTCTGTCACCAGCTATGTGGCCTTGGCTAAGTCACTTCACCTCTCTGAACCTCCACTTCCTCACACTACGGAACAGAAATACCCATCCCATGGGATGGTTGAAAGGATCAAATGATTATCTCATGATTATCTGGTAATGATTTTACAGAAAAGAGTTTCATCACCTACAAACTTTTCTGCTGTCTCATGACAAAAAAAAAAAAAAAAGGGATTCGACGTCCCCCAGGGACGAGGCATGGGCCTGAAATGAGGGCCTGCTGTTGGCGGGCAGAGCAGGGACAGGTCCCTTATCCCCCGAGGAGTCTTGCTGACACACGGGAAACAGCCCGACTAGATGGAGCCTTTCAGGCCGCTTCCTCTGGTCCCACACTCCCTTTGGCAACTATGCCATAGCTTTATATTCATTTATTTTTCCTGCAGAGGTTTTTGCAGTATTTCTTCTACATGGGACAGCTATATCAATACGTTTTGTTGCGTCACGCTTGTGATTGAAGAGCAGGGCATGCTGGCTGGGGCTTCTGGTCGGATGCACAAGGCGCGCTCGCGCTCTCTCTCTTTCTCTCTCTCTCTCTCTCTCTCTCACGCTCCCCTCTGCCCTCTCCAGCCATTTTCCTGTCCTCCAGCCTCCAATTCCATTCTGCTCCAGGACCCAGGGCCTGGTCCACCCCCATGAAACCCACCACGGTTCCTACCTTCCCCCAAACCCAGAGCTTTCACTCACACGTCTCCCACCTAGCATATCCTCCCAGCACCTCTGCCCATCAAAATCCTCCCAGATACACACAAAAATGTCAACAGCCGTTATCGCCCGCCGATGAGATTACAGATTAATGCCTCCTTTCCAATTTCCTCTATTTGGAGATTTGGGGGGGATAAGCACGTGTCATTTTTATAAGCAGAAAAACACAATGAAGTCACGCTTCACGTCCCTGCCCTCGGGCAAGGCTCCCACACCCCAGCTTATAGCTGTCTTTCTCCCCTGACACGATATAGCTCCCGGCCTGTCGCAGGCTGGAGCTTTGTTCTCCACAGTGAGTTTGCTGTGTGTGAACGTCTGATATCCTCAGTCACACGGCAAGCGCCATGAGAGCAGACACACATCACATGGCCTCCCTGCCATGCCCCGCCCTCTGTGATATTAGGGCTCCAGGCACATATTAAGTTGTCAGTGAGCTGACCGGTTCCAGGGTTCCGGAGACAAGCCTGGGATCCCCTCCATGGGCCTGGGGAGGTGAAATCATGGGAAGGTGGAAGGAAGGGGCCTTGGAGTTCATATAACCCAATGCTTTGCACTTATCCACACTGCCTCTGACATTTAATTTGCCCACTAATCAGGTTTTATCGCTCCTACCCCCTAAGCAGCCATGCCAAGGCCGAGAGAGGTACAGTGATTGGGCTTAACTGTCCAAAACCCGTCTTCTGTCCCCCAGCCACGCCTTCTCCACTAACCCGCAGTGGTCACCCTAAGCCCTTATAAATAGCCATTTCTCCCCCGAGTCAGAGGCTGGACGTGGCCGGCCAGGTTAATAACTTGTTCATTAGGCACCTAATGAATTTCTTGTTAATTGCTAACTTGATGAACAGCCAGCAGTCCCCATCTGCCTGGAGAAATGGCAGCAAATCACCACAGAAGGGCCAGCCAGGGCCCAGCTGCTGGGGAGCAGGCGCTTCCAGCTGAGAGGGAGGTGGCATGGCTCTCAGGAGAGAGGCCTGTCTCGGCCAGTCCCTGAAGAGTCGCCAGGGAGTGACACCTCCCAGGTATGTCAGCATGTCAGCACGGAGGGGCCGCCTGGGGCTGGACCTCTAAGTTCTTCAGAGATGCCCACAGCAGCCAGATTGTCACCCCCCAATCCTTCAAGCCCCCTCTCCACAAATTTTTTAAATTTATTTTTATTGTTTAAAGCATTACAAAGTAGTACATATGTCTCCTTTCCTACCCCCGCCCCCCGTTGACCTCCCTCCAGCCTCCCCTAACCCCTCCCCATATGCCTTCACCTGCCCCTCTCCCGTGTCTTGTATCCATTGATTATGTTTATATGCATGCATACAAGTCCTTCGGTTGATCTCTTACAGCCCCTCCCTTCCCCAACCTCCCTTGCCTTCTTGCTATAGTTTGACAGTCTGTTCAATGGTTCTTTATAACTATTTTTCCCACAGTCTTTTCTTTTGTTTTCACTGAGCTTCCACCACTCGGTCAACACAACTCCCTTCCAACAGCACATAAACACAGATCCATGTATGCTGTCGTATTTTCCCCAGGTGCTGGGCTCCTCTCCCCGTCCTGAAGGCCACGTCAGTCTCCCAGCTGGACTGTAAGCTTCCTGAGACCATAAGCCGCATCTTCCTTACTCATCCCTGTATCTCCCTACCACAGAGTGCCCAGCTCGAGAAGTAAGTATTAAAGATTTACGTTTTCTGTGTAGATCTGCATGTGTCTGCTTGGCTGCCAGAACCAAAGACCACAGATTGGGGGACTTCCACAACAGAAACTTACTTTCTCACGGTGCTGGAGGTTGGAGGTTCAAGGTCAAGGTGCCAGCAAGGTTGGTTTCTCCGGAGGCCTCCCTCCCTGGCTGGCAGATGACAGCGTCCTCTCTGTGTCCTCGCATGGGCTTCCCTGCATGTGTGCATGTCTGGTGTCACTCTGTGTGTCCAAATGCCCTTTTCTCATAAAGACATCCCACAAGGCTGGATCCGGACCACCCCTTTAAAGACCTTGTCTCCAAATGCAGTCACATTCTGAGGAACTGGGGTTAGAACTTCAACATAAGAATCAGAGCCGGGAGGACAATTGAGCCCATGACCGCCTCTCACCTCACCATGCACACCTCAGGGCTGGGCACCCATTAAGTATTCAGTGTGTGCTCCTGTGTAAGGGCTCATCTGTGTGGCATGTGTTAGGGTTAGGGTTAGGGTTAGGGTTAGGGTTAGGGTTAGGGTTAGGGTTAGGGTTTGGGTTAGGGTTAGGGTTAGGGTTAGTCCTGCACTGATCCCTGAAACCTTGCAGGGAGATAGTTTAAGGCTCCTAAATCCTAATAGCTCTGCTGTTTTGGAAATCACTGTGGAGCAGCACTGAATAGAGATGATGACTTTTGCATTTGCATAGCAATTTTCCTTATCAGAGCACATTCTCGGTTTAAACTCCCAGCGCTGCAGAGAGGGAGGAAGAGGAGGATGTCGATGTTCATCTTATGGATGAAGAATTGAAATAAGGAATGAACCAACTTTCCCACATCAAGCTGAGCCGAGTGTGTGACTTTCATGCCCAGGTCCCTTCCTGGGGCACCCCTATAGGACAGAACCCGGCCATTTTCTTCTCTGTGTCTGAGCACCCAGCCCCGGGCCAGGCATGGGAGGGATACTCCGGGAGATTTGCAATTAATGGTGATAGAGCTGGCAGTGGAGCCTTGACTAGAGCAGCAGGAGGTTGGAGACTCAGAACGGACCACTCCCAGCCCCCAAGCCCAAGTGCCCTGAGGCAAAACCAGCCCCCGGGCCCGCCTCTGGCCGGCATCAGTGTCTGAGGTTTTCCTGCTTTTCAGTCAAAGCCCTGAAGGCCAAGGTTAAGTTGAAAATGAGTCTGGGAAATAATACTTCTATTATCACTTTCTCACTACTCCTCATGACAACAAGGAAAATGTGTTTACAACACATTGCAAGATGATTTCACATATTGTTTATTTTTACCCCTTTGTATCGCAGGTATTTTTAGAAGCTGCCTCAAATCCATTATGGGTTGGAGCAGGGTATGGGTTTTTAAATTTTCACCCTCAGAACAATGCCTCATTGGATAAGGTGGGTAAGGATATTATACCCATTTGGCAGATGAGTAAAGCAAGGCCGAGAGAGGTCAAGTATTTGCCCGAAGTCATACAAGGAGCAGGTTAATGACCTGGCCTTAACTCACACCTATGCTCTTCCCGAGAGAGTGACTGGATTGGTGTGGGAGGAACCTGAGGAACGGCCCCAGGGGAGGGCCCTTCTGAGGGCAGGTTGGAAAGAATAGGGTCTGCATCAGCAGTTGCCGGGTTCTATCTGCAGATTTACCTTCTCTGGCAAACACACACTTTTTGAACAATTTGTATCTGAGTGATTTCAATTGCATGTAGCGTCCTCCACAGGCCCTACCACACACGCCTGCCTCAGTTGTCCATCCAACCGTCACCCATCATCCCGCCGTGTTTATGTTGCCATATGGATGCTAAAAACTTCTGAGCTTGCAACCCCATTTGGTCTGTGAACAGCTGCCTACAGGGAGAGATCTTTAGGTAGGAGACGGGGTTCAGGAAGGAGAGTGAGGGGACATCAAATGCAACCAGCTCACCACCCCCCCTCACCCAGCAATGTGACCCTGCCCAGGTCAGACAGACCCTGCAGTGGAAGTAGGTAGGGGTCTGGTGCCTTGAACCCGAGATGCTGCTTCTCCGACAATCCTGGAAGGAAGTGGACACATATTTATCCTCCCTTCCCACCTGCTGTGAAATAGGCAGAGGATTAAAAGCCATGATCTCTCCTTAGCTCAGCTCAGCCAGGAGAGCTAGTGAGCCCCACTGGTTCCATACAGGCCAAATGGCAGCTGACACAACCCCTCCCTGCCAGCTTTCTTCTCTAATGAACACAGGTACCCAAGCAGGCCCCTGCTGTTGTCCATAACCCGGAATTCTGGGAGTGGAAACAGCCCAAGACATACAGTCTTTCCCACCCTCCTTCCCAGGTTTTTCTGTCTCTAGCTGGGGTGTGGTGAGCCTCCCTCTCTCTCCCCTTCCCTAAGTGGTCTGGAGCCTTATACACTGAGTAGCCAGATTATTATCTCTGAAGGCATAATAATCTGGCCACTCAGTGTATATCCTATATAATAAAAGGATAATATGCAAATTGTCCCCTCGACCAGGAGTTAAACCAACAGGCAGGCAGGACAACCACCCATGTTCCCTCCCCCTGGCTCAGGCTGGCTGGACCCCACCCATGCAGGAATTCATGCACTGGACCTCTAATACACACACACACACACACACACACACACACACACACACACACACACTGAGTGGCCAGATTATTATGCGTTCAGAGATCATAATAATCTGGCCACTTAGTGTAGTTGCTTATTGGTCTCATACTGATGTTTCCAATCTTCTCAAGTCCTTCAGACGAGTTCTTCCCAGGTGTTTGCTGAAGACATAGATCAAAATCTAAGGCCACGTGGTGCCAGCACCTTGGCACGCAGAGAGCACCAAAGGGATGGGCTGCAGGGCAGGCCCCACCCGCTGTCCTAACAGTACTGTCCTCCAGAAATGAATGTGCATGCCACCGCCCCCCATCCTAGGGCTCTGCCTTAGCTCTGTTTTGTTTTCTTAAACTTAAAAAAATAATAATTACAGATTCACAGGAAGCTGTAAAAAATAATCTGATTGGTCTCATAGACCCTTCATGCAGTTTTCCCAAATGGTTACAATTGATATAACCATACTACAAGAGCCAACCCCAGGAAACTGACAAGGTCCAAAAGCATGTATATAGTTCTGTGCCATTTTCTCACGGTCACAGTTCACATAACTAGACTACAATAGCAAAGCCAGGAAAGTGGCAAGGCACAGTGTGCTGTGCTATGCCGTTTTCTCTCAGGTGTAACTGCCTCTGCAATCAAGAAACAGACCTGCTCCTTTGCCACAAACCTCCCTGGTCCGCCTCAAACACCTCTCCCCTTCCATCCCTCCCCATCCCCAGCCGATCATTAATCTGTTTCCATCTCTATAAGTGTGTCCTTTCCAGTCTTTCCCCGCTCTGAGCTGGTGGTCATTCAAAAGCACCCCAGAGATTGGGCAGACCCCCACTGAGAAGAGCAGGTAGGCCTGGGACAGAGGTGGCCCAAGGCATCAGGAGCCCAGCCTTCCTTGGATTCAGACAACCCACATACCTGGAGCCTCTGTGCCCCAAACCAGTCTCCACCTGCCCGTGTTGGGCCTGCCTGATCACTCCTGTCCAATGCTCTCTCCTTTCCTCTAGCAGCGCTGGGCAGGGTCCCTCACCTAGGTGGTGCACGCCCAACGTGAGCTCTACGAAGCAGCTGCTCTCTGCTGCCCCCATCAGGCAGTCTGCTGCTCAAAGTTCCCGGGGACCGCAGAATTTTGATTTGAAATTCTCCCAAGTCATGCTTCCTGTACTGTACCTACATAATTCATTTTTATTACCTAAATATAGAGCTCGCTATCTGTCCCTGTTAAATTTCATCTGGTTTGTTTCGGGCATCAGTTCAGCTTGTCAGGATGTTTTCAAACCCTCAGCTCTCTCTTCAAACCGCAATTATCCCTCCTAACTGTCATCCAAAAATTTAATAATCTTGGCCTCTGTATCCTCAGCCACGTCATTGATGAAATTGTTGAGAATATGACTTAGTACCGAATCCTATGGCACAATACAAGGATACCCCCCACCCTTCTAGATTGAGAGTTCAGATTTGAGCAACAATCCCCCTTTGGGATAATTGTCCAGCAGCTAGGCGTCCACCCAGATACACTTTCCACTGTTCTTCAGGGTTTTTTTGTTTTGTTTTTTCATTAATTCAAAGGCTACCATGAGGGGTTTCACTGCCAGCTCAAGAACTGACCAACCCACGTAGCTAGGCCTCACCAACCTCTTCATATAAAAGGGGTTTCCTTTCTTACCCAAATTAAAATGGCTTTGAGTCCCAGCCACTGAACCAAGGATCCGATCCCCAACTACATCTTCCCAGGTTGTGTACACTTCTCTGAATGTCAGCCCTCCCCCAGGCTCCAAAGCCAGCTCTGCTCGCTGACCTGGCTGAGATCTCTGCCTGATCTGCAGGCCATCATGGCTCTCCAAGGTGGGAGGGAGCACACACCACCTGCCCAGGACCCTCGTGGTGCACCTGCAATGGGACGTATGCCGCTTTTCCCAGGCCCAACCAGAGTCCTCATTTGGCCCTGGGCCTCTTGAGAGCTGTCACTGAGGGTCCTGGAGGCCTGACACCCCTTCTCTGCTGGTGAGTTTCCATCTGTGGAGCCATGCTGTTCTTCCTGCTGCTCGCCTTGGCAGCAGCCACCGATGCATCAGTGTGGTCATGGGGTCTGTTCCCAGCCTCTGTGGGGGTCCTTCTGTTCCTTTGTACAGAGAAGGACAGGCCACAAGGCCACCCCACAACACCCAAATCCCATTGCACATGGGCAATGCCAGGAGGAGGGAAACTTCTCGTCCATTTGCCCCACCTCCCCGGCCGAGCAGAAGCCCCAGGCCCCATTGGGTGTCAGTCTCACAGCTGTCACAAAGGGGACAGAAGGCGGGCTGATCAGCTTTATTCAAAGCGAACTCATGCTGGCTTCCAGCAATCACCTTCTTTAAGAACTCAAAAATCATCAGTTTCAGTCATCTGTCCTGGAATTTTGCCAAGAGTCAACCGTGAAAGGACTAGATCATCATTTCCAGAACAAGGGGAGGTTGTAGATTACCTGGGGCTGATGAATGAGAAGGATCCTTAAGTGGAAGCCAGGCTTCTCCGAGTCCTACCACTCACCATCATGATCACATGCACGCACACACACATGCACCCATGTACACGCACACACATGTATACATGCACACACAGAGGGCACCCCCAGACTACACTGAGACGACCCTGCAGCCCCTCCAACATGGACATACCATCCAGCACCAAACACCCAAAGCCAACATCTCTGATTCTTCCCCATCTTTTCTTCCTTTTGCCTCATGCAGAATCACTCTATCCTTTTTCCCCTGCACCGGAGGCAGCAGCTGTCTTCCTAGCTCTATAGTTGTGACTATGGCTGAGTCACCCACCATGTGGTCCCGGGGAAAGGGGAGACAGGCACGCCGAAAGGTGCCTGGCAGGCTGTGACCCCTGCCGCAAACACACCTCCATCTGTCAGCGTGGCCCTCCCTGCGTGGGGAGCTGATGGAGCACTGCCTGCCAGTTCACTAACGTCCTTGTCTGCGGATGCTGCAAAGACAGTTTTCCGCGGAGGAATTCTAAGGCTTAGACTTGAGTCTTCTCAGGATTGTAGAAATTAAAGTCGAGAAAGAGCAGCAGGCCAGAAGTCATCCCTCTCTCCCACCCCCTTAACCTGGGCTGGCAACAGAGCTCCAACTCCAAGTCCACTCTGCCCCCCTCCCACCTGCCCTCCCTCTTTCCTTCCTGCCCCTTCTGTCCTCTCCAAGCCAGGCCCCAGACAGCCAAGGCCCAGCTTCCCTCCATCGCAAATGAGAGGCCGACCACGCAGCTCTTGGTAGCCAGCCAAGTCCCGGTGGGCTGCTTTGTCCAAGCCTTAGAAGGCCTGGGGACCCTGTCAGAGGCACTCTCAGAACTGGGAGAGACCTCGAGGACCACCCAGACCTGCTAACTCCACAGACGAGGGAACCGAAGCTCTGAAGGAAGAAGTAACTTGTTGAAGTTCAGCCAGTCACAAGAGCGTAGATAATGGCTTGGATCTCCTAGCTCCTGGTTTACTCCACTTGGCCCCGGCCTTGGTGGACTTGGGCACAGCACGGCTGAAATGTTGGCGGAGGCAGGACCCTACTCTCTTAGTCTCAGAACAACCGCCATGCCACGGTCAGTGGAGTTATACCAACCTTCTCATCGTTTTTCCTCGCAAAATGAGGGTGGCGATCGCATACGCCGCACGGGTTGGTTGTGAGAATTAAATGAGATGCAAAGTACCTGCTGGCACCTCATCAGCACACAATAACTTAGGTTTTTATTCTTGTTTTTATTTCTATCTTGATGAAAAATGCATTATTTTTACGGTGTTATAAAACCGTGGGAACCACGAGTCGGGTCTCACAAATTTCATTGCCAAAATCATGTACTTTGGACAGTTCTATTACATTTGTGTTATTTAAACAAAAAAATTTTACTTCTCGGGCAAGGTGGGAGGAAAGTGCTTTCTTTGCCACCCCAAAGTGGTGCTTAAGCTCATAAAACACTTTTTCATTTCAAGGTGATTTCTAGCTGCTCCTCGTCATATGCTCAGAGAATAATTCCGAGGTCAGCACAGCACACGTTGTGATACTTTTTATTAGGTTCTGAAACTCAAGGTAAAGGCAGTGAGCTGTCTGGATCTACAGCCAGGTTCCCAATGCCTCTCCCAGCCCTCAGTCCAGCAACACTGAGCCCAGGCAGCTCTGCAGGCTGCCTGCCTGTCTGCCCAGCACTCACGGGGGTCCCTACTGTGACCTTCCCTGACCTGCCCCGAGTCCTGAATCTCTCCCAGGCTTCAGCCAATAGGATCCTCCCCTGGAAACAAGATGTTCAGAATTTTGAGAAGTTTGGAAGCTTATGCAAAGACTAGAGGTCCAGTGCATGAAATTCGTGCAGTAGGCCGGGGGGGGGGGGGGGTGTCCCTCAGCCCAGCCTACACCCTCTCCAATCTGGGATCCTTCAGGGGATGTCTGACTGCCAGATTAGGCCTAATCCCCATGTGATCAGGCCTAAACCATCAGTAGGACATTCCTCTCACAATCCGGGACTGCTGACTCCCAACGGCTCTCCTGCCTGCCAGCCTGATCATCCCCTAACCACTCCCCTGCCAGCCTGATCGATGCCTAAATGCTCCCCTGTCAGCCAATTGCCCCCAACTGTCCTCCCCTGCTGCCCCAGTAACCCCCAAATGCCCTCCCTTGCAGGCCTAGTCCCCCCCAACTGCCTTCCCCTGCTGGCCTGGTCACCCCCAACTGCCCTCCCCTGCAGGCCTAGTCCCCCCCCAACTCTTCTCCCTTGCCAGCCCAGTTGCCCCTAACTTAAGGTGACCAGATTGTCCCGCTTTGGTGGGACAGTCCCTATTTTCAACAATTTTCCCCGAGTCCCACGGTGTTTTTAAAAAGTCCTGATTTTTTGAAAGATTCTTTCCAAAAATTAGGACTTTTTTTAAATGCTGCGGGACACGGGAAAAATTGTTGAAAATCAGGACCGTCCCACTTTTATGATCTGATCACCTTACCCTAACTTCCCTTCCCTGCCAGCCTGGTCCCCCCCGACCCCCCGCAACTACACTCCCCTGCCAGCCATCTTGTGGTGGCCATCTTTGATCAAGTGGGGGTGGCCATCTTGTGCAAGGGCATGAGGGTCAATTTGCATATTACCTCTTTATTAGATAGGCTGATAAGCCTGCTCTGCTAAAAGGACACAGTACAGAGATGTTTTCCATTTTGCTGGGTCTTCTGGGATCCAATCCTGCCTTTCCCAGCTCCACCCACACTGCACTCCTATTCCCAACAACCCCTTTCCTTGATTGTCCTGTTCCCAGAAGGACACTCAGGCTTACACTGGTACAAGTGGTCTGCGAGGGAGACAAAGGGGAGGAGGGAGGTTTCACAGCTCATTCCTGTTCTGGTTGGTCACACCCAAGTTTTCCCAGATGTCAGAGCTGTTCCACGTATTAGCTATTTAGAACATCGTCCCTCCCTGTTCCCACAATCCCCATCACCTGTGCCTACTCCCCTTCAGGTAGGGCCACCATTCCCCAAACATCTAGGGCCTTGCTCAGTCTTCTCTCCCAGAATGACTTCCACTCCTAATCCTCCAGGACCCTGGTCAAAGGCCCATTCTTACAGGAAGCCCTCCTGGGCCATCCGCAGCCACTGTGTCTACCACCATTTTCTAGTTCGCCAAAGTCTCTATTGTGTAGACTGCAGGTTGTGTATCATTAGAAGGCCGTGGAAACCAATTCGGTGGCTCACAGTGAGTAGTCTTTAACAAAACTGAATGGACTACAAGTACCAGAATTCATTGCCAGTGGTCAGTGTGGATCCCAACATACCCTGCACGTGCACATATATGTGTGCTGCATGCTAATGCATGCAAAATATATGTCTCACTGTGAGTTTCAGTACAAAATTATTTTAAACACTGGATATCGGTGCCTTCCACCTTCAATAGGACCACAAATATATAATCTACCCAACTTCTCCAACAGAAGACTCGGCCAGGAGTGAGTCGTGGAGAAAGGGTGTGGGGGCCAGGATGGAGCCACTCCATGGCCTGGCCTGCACAATCAGCCCTGCCCACACCTGGTGTGAGTGAGGAGATGGGAGTTCTCAAGCAGGAACCCTGCTCTTCGCTTACCTCCTCCCCAGCATGCAGAGCCGACAGCAGGCATCCAAAAGTGCTAGTGAGTGGACGGCACAGGCTAGGTTAGATTACCCTGGGGTAACACAAAGGGCACCTAACGTGCTTGTTTCCCACTCATGCAAGGTCCACTCTAGGTCAGCTCCATGCAGGAGCTTAGACACTTAGGCTGTTTTCACCGTGTCACTCTGCCTACTTGTAGCAATGCATGGATTCCAGGTAATCACAGCCAGAAAGAGTGTCAGAGGCCTGCCCATGGTGACATGTGTCACCTCTCTCCCAGTCGTCAGCCACACCTTTTCATGTGGCCCCACCTAACTGCCAAGAGGATGGGAGATACAGAGAAGCACACAATACTGGGGAGCAGTGATTGTCTCTACCACCGCACTCAGGAGCCATTTGGACTTTTTCCTTAACTGTCTTGACTCTGTATATATACCTCTCCTCCCTGGCTGCCCAATCATTCATTCCACACAACTCTGGGGTCCACTCTGCTCTAAAGCAAGCCCTGTGCTGATCTCTGGAAATGCAGAGATAACTAAGACAGTGGCTCACCCTGGAAGCAGACCCTGAGCTGAGGAACCAAGAGAGTTATCAACCTATTCCACAAGCCAGTCCTGAATCCACACCCCCTGGCCAGATGGTTGGTCTCCAGCCTCTCTCGCTCGGAGCAGTGGTTACGTGGCTTGGCTCTGGCCCATGAGAGGGAAGGGAGTTCTGCTGGGGAGGGCTCTGGAGCAGCACTTACTTTCCTGAGCAAGAGAGCAAGTGGGTTTGTTGCTGTCCCTCCTTTCTTCTTGCAACCGTGATGCCTGAAGCCACTATGGCCTTCCTGCGACCACCAGTGTCGAGCAGAAAAACAAAGGCCAGTGAGCTAAAGATGGCAGAGTGGAATAGAAAAGGGCCTGCCAGCATTGCTGAGCAGTGTCTGGCAACTCCAATATCTGCTACTTGCAGCCCAACACCCTCCCAAGCAGCCAAGTGGGCGAGTCCTGCCGGGGCTGTGAGAGGCTCCGTGTCTGCAGGATGGAGTGTGCACTGGAGAATGGGGTGAAGAGGCTGGCAGGGATGGATAGGCACAGATAATAAAAGGCCCTCTTTGCCAAGCAGAGAAGGTCAAAAGAGAGCTCACAGAACGTCAAAGGAGGGAGGGGGATGATCATATTCCTATTTGAGGAAATAATTGCCTGGATCATATAAAGATGTCCTATAACATAGATGATTTGTAAGTTGTGTCGAGTACGATTTTGTAGAATCTGTAGCCTCTAATACAGTTGCCATTTAACACTTATCGAATTGAAATGGAGTTACCCCAGCTTTTTTCAGATCTCACACACACACTCACACAGCTTCGATCAATGCCTAAAGCGATTTCAGAAGGTCTTGGTGTGTTTCTGGCGCTGCCACCCAGGTTTGTGGCCACGTCTCTTCGCTCTGTGGGCTTCAGCATCCTCACCTGCACAGGACTCACCTGCACAGGACGGTGTGTACACAGGTCACTTCCTACACTCATCCTGGGACTGACTGACCGCAGGGAGCGACCAGGAGGGGTGTTGGCGCTTCTTCCTCTTTCCTCCCATGAAACAGGCAGGGAAGTGGGTGCACCAGCTTCACAAAGCCCCGGGCACCAAGCGCTGAGCAGAGAAGATGGCTCTAGAGTTCACCCCACCCCGCCCCCCCGCCCCCCCCGCCCCGCCCCCAAAGCCTCATTTAGGAAAGAAAAACTGCTGATCTATAGGTCTCAAATCACCAGGTCCAATCTGGTTTTTTCTTTCTAGATAACATGACGCAAGGGGTTTTTTGTTTTGTTTGACTCTTCCAATGATTATTTCAAGAACAAGGGGAGAAGGGAAATCAGGTGTTTTCTCCTGTGGCATTAAAAAAAGAGTGATCAATTAACCCCCCAAATTAGGTGTGTCCCAAGGAGACCCATAAAGATGAGGCTTTGGACCTCGTGTTCATACACCCATCAGCACTCCAGCCCTAAATTATATTTGACGTTTAATTAAAACCCCAAGGCAGTGAAGTCAAGAGCTGAGCTGCTGCATTTCTAGAAAAGGAGACGTCCTTTAGGATAGATTCATTTATCTCCTGTCACCAAAGGCGTCAACACCCACTCCTCCACCACCACCACCCCCCAACCCCCACCCCACCCCCCCTCCCCCCCCCTCCCCGCACCCCAGCCCAGCTCCACCACCACCCGGAGAAATACCACAGAGGCAGTGAGTGGAGGAAGGGACCTCCTCTCCTGTCCTCCCTGCACCCCACACACTGCCAGAACGGAGCTGGTCTTGCCTGGTTCCACGCCATCTAGAGCCAATGTCCCTCCTGGCTGCCACCCACCCTCAGCCCCCACCCCAATCCCTTACTCATTTCCTTTCCTAGGGAAGGGACAGCACTTTGTCTTTTGTTTTTTGTTTGTTGTTGTTGTTGTTGTTTTGTTTTGTTCTGTTTTTGTTTTTTAATATATTTTATTGATTTTTTTTACAGAGAGGAAGAGAGATGGATAGAGAGTTAGAAACATCGATGACAGAGAATCATCCATTAGCTGCCTCTTGCACACCCCCTACTGGGGATGTGCCTGCAACCAAGGTACATGCCCTTGACCCGAATCAAACCTGGGACCCTTCAGTCCACAGGCAGACGCTCTATCCACTGAGCCAAACCGGTTTCGGCGGGACAGCACTTCGGCCTGTCCAAAGGCAGGAGGGTTTTTAGCGCTGAGCATTCTTCCTTCTCCCCCTCTGTCCTTCTCTTCCTCCCTTCTTCCCTCTCTCCTGCCTCCCTCCCTCCCTCCTTCCTTCTTCCCTGGCTGCCCCCAGAACCCACTGAGCAGCCTCCACATTCCAGGCTGCTCTGAATGTGTCTGGGATGCCAAAACCTGTAAGACTCCATCCCTGCCCTTGCTCTTCCGGTGGAAACAAGGGAACTATGAATTGCTGAGTGTCTAGACGAAAGGAGATGATGTGGAGTTCGAGCCAGCGAGAGCTGCAGACAACAGAGGCCTTGGAGGGAGGGAGGCAGGTGGGCGGGAAGAGCTCCATGGAGGAGAGGGTGGGGCTGGCCCCCACATGCTGATATGACCCGAGAAGCTGGAGGAAAAGGAAAGCATGGCAACCACATGCGCAGGTGACCTCACCTTTCTGCCTAGAGAGGAGGGTCAGGATGTGGGGGTGGGGAGCTGGGTGGGTGATGCCTTTTTTTTTTCCCAATATATTTTATTGATTTTTTTTTACAGAGAGGAAAGGAGAGGGAAAGAGAGTTAGAAACATCAATGAGAGAGAAACATCCATCAGCTGCCTCCTGCACACCCCCTTCTGGGGATGTGCCTGCAACCATGGTACATGCCCTTGACCGGAATCGAACCTGGGACTCTTGAGTCCACAGGCTGACGCTCTACCCACTGAGCCAAACTGATAGGGCAATAACAAAGGCATCCCTCGGTGGGCGCGAACTGTGGGCGATGCCCATTAATAAGAGCTGGAGTTGGACTTCCTCGGAATCTGGAATCCTGCAGACGCTGCAGGGGTCCTAGGGGCTGGTGAGTGTGGCACTCACAGCAGACACAGATCCTGCTGCTTTCTGACTCTGCCAGGACTGGCTGCACAGCCTGGGCAGCTGCCTCCTCTCTGAGCCAAATTCTCTTCCCTCTGTGACGTGGGGAGGGTCTGCACATACCCGCTTCCCCCAACCTGTCTTTCAGGACCCGGTCGACACCAAGTGGTACCACGGGCCAGGTTTGGGTACAGGGAGCGTCCTGGGCCCCGGATCATGCTCTCTTCTTTGTGGTTTGGAGATATCGGGACAAATGGTGCTTCCCAAACACAGATCACAGGCGCAGCCCAGGATCAAGACACATTAGCAGCGACTCAAACACGCATCATCTCCCTCTGCTCAAAGCAGAGCTCTGCACAGCCTCTGGAATAACCTTGTTCACAGTTTCAGCCCCGAAGGTTCCAAAGGCGACAAAGGCAGCAACTTACTTCTGGCCCGCCAGGAGGAAATGACTGAGCGCTGGCAATGACAGAAACCAGGCGCAGAAGGGACAGGAGCTTAGAAGACCGTGGCCGTGGCGTCTCAGGGCTCAGAGCAGCCCAGAAGGAGAACGAACAGTGGTGCCGAGAGCTGTGTGGGGACTGTGGGAAGCCTAATATCCACACAGTCAGAGAAAAGGTGGCCTCCCGTCCTGCAACCAGAGACCCTAAGGGGAAGACCACTTGAAAGGGATGGACAGCAATTCCTGGAGACAAGGTTCCCCCCGTGTGATGGCTAACTATTCCAGCGGGGAGAGGAGAGAGAAATCTAAAGAGCACAGTGACTGTCTCAGCTGCACCAGCAGCTCCGGCTTCAGCAGGAAAGCGGAGTCAGTACGCGCCTACCTTCTTCTGCATCAAGGACAACAAGCTCTGTTCTGAAGAGCCAGTGTGAGGCGCGTCACCACCCAGCTTTCACATGTTCCTGGCGCCCTCTGTCACTGCCCAGCCTGCGAATGTGGACCTGGCTAACGCCCCCAGCCTCAGCCCACTCCTCTCTGCCCCTGCCACATCAGGCGCCGAGCCAGCGGTCAGCCAGCTGCGGCCCCGCAGGCCAACACACCTCGCCACCTGTATTTTATTGTTCTTAGCCCTCACCCAACAGTCTATTTTCCCCATTGATGTTTTTATAGAGAGAATGAAAGGGATGGGGGTAGAGAGACAGAGACAGAGAGAGAAACGTCCATGTGAGAGAGACACATCAATTGGTTGCCTCCCTCACACACCCCAACTGGGCTGGGGATGGAACCTGCAACCCAGGTACATGCCCTTGACTGGGAATTGAACCTGTGACCCTTTGGTGCAAGGATCGACAGGCACTCTAACCACGGAGCAGCACTGGCCAGGGCTCACCATCTGTTTTTGTACAACTTAGGAATGTTTTTCATATTTTTTAAATGGTGAGGGGAGAGAAATCAAAAGAATACTATTTTATGATGTGAACAATCATACAAAATTTCAATGTTCATAAATAACATTTTATTGGCACCCAGACACATTCATTTGTTTACATGCTGCCTGGATCAGTTTCCTAGGGCTGCCAGAACCAGGTCTCACAGACGGGGGCTTACACACAGTCGTTTATCGTCTCACCGTCTGTGGCTGGGAGCCCAACATTAAGGTGTCAGCAGGGCAGTGTCTCCTGAGGCCTCTCCCCTGGCTGTAAAGGGAGGTCTCCCTCTATCTTCACATGTGTGTCTGGATCCTAATCTCTTCTTCCTGTGAGACCACAAGTCATATTGGATGAGGTCCCGACCTAGTGCCTCGTTTCACCTTAATCACCTCTTTAATGATCCCATCTTCAAACCCAGTCCCATTCTGAGTGCCAGGGTTAGGACTTCAACATATGGATTCGGGGACACAATCCAGCCCATGTTCCCTGTGCTGCAGCTGCCACAGAGCCTCCTGTTCACAACCACCATAAGAGACAGACTCTCACCTACTACGGGCTATTTGCTCTCCAGCCCTTCTCAGAAAATGCCTGCCAACCCTGTGCTGGACGATCACAGATTCCCCAACACCGTGCTACAGATTCCCAACACCGTGTCACAGATCCCCCAACACCCTGCTACAGGTTCCCAACACCGAGTACAGATCCCCCAACACCGTGTACAGATCCCCCAACACTGTGTACAGATCCCCCAACACTGTGTACAGATCCCCCAACACCGTGCTACAGGTCCCCAGCACTGTGTACAGATCCCCCAACACTGTGTACAGATCCCCCAACACCGTGCTACAGATTCCCAACACCGTGCTACAGATCCCCCAACACCGTGCTACAGATTCCCAACACCCTGCTACAGGTCCCCTAACACTGTGTACAGGTCCCCAACACCATGCTACAGATCCCCAACACCGTGCTACAGGTCCCCCAACACCGTGCTACAGATCCCCCAACACCGTGCTACAGATCCCCAACACCATGCGACAGGTCCCCCAACACCGTGTACAGATCCCCCAACACCGTGTACAGATCCCCCAACACCGTGTACAGATCCCCCAACACCGTGTACAGATCCCCCAACACCGTGCTACAGATTCCCAACACCCTGCTACAGGTCCCCTAACACCGTGCTACAGATTCCCAACACCCTGCTACAGGTCCCCTAACACTGTGTACAGGTCCCCAACACCGTGCTACAGATCCCCAACACTGTGCTACAGATCCCCAACACCGTGCTACAGGTCCCCCAACACCCTGCTGCAGGTCCCCCAACACCGTGCTATAGGTCCCCAACACCCTGCTGCAGGTCCCCCAACACCGTGCTACAGGTCCCCCAACACCCTGCTGCAGGTCCCCCAACACCGTGCTACAGGTCCCCCAACACCCTGCTACAGGTCCCCCAACACTGTGCTACAGATCCCCCAACACCCTGCTACAGGTCCCCCAACACCGTGTACAGATCCCCCAACACCCTGCTACAGGTCCCCCAACACCGTGCTACGGATTCCCAGCACTGTGCTCATTTTCTTTTTACTGGACCTGAGTTCCGAGTGAAACTTAGACGCCCTCTCCTTTCACAGATAAAGCCCTTCGTATCCTCAAGGCACCGACACTAGCCATGGCTTCATGTGCGGCCACTCCCAAGATTATCTGCACTGAAGCCAAAGAAATGTGTCTCTCATCAGAGACTTTCAGACCGTCATTCACACGGATCAGGAAATGCAGCGGGGACTATGGATGTAGCTGTCTTCACTGGGGGAACGAGAAGGTCTGGGGAATGAGCCTTAGAGAGTACAAATGGGGGTGGGAGTAGTGGAGGATTCTAGGCTAGAGAGCGCTAAGAGGTAGGTGTCAGAGGAGAGAGGAAGAATCTAAGAGAAGCAGCAAGAAGAGGAGGAAAGGGGGGTGATAGGGACTAGGAGAGGAGCTTAGAGAGGGCACGGGGTCATGTGACAGCTCCCAGGGACAGAATCCCTGGGCATAGTGTCCCGGGGCCCTAAGTGAGATGCTGGGCTTATGGAAGGAGCACTGGCGAGGAGGGTCAGGGGCCTGGGCTCTCCTGCCACCAGGCTGCCTCACGGGGCAGGCCAGCTGGGCAGGAATCTGTAAAGGACACAGAACACCAGTGAGACAGAGAAGTAAAATGGTGCCCAGTAACTTGGGTCTCTGCACACGGCTTTGTTACGAACTGGACCCCCACTTCTGCTAAAATGGACAGGGCTTGCACAGGGACCCTACGGTGTTCCTCTTGGGCACCAATTCCAAGCCCCCTGAACATGTGGGGCACGTTTCAGAAAGCCTGTCTGAAGGGCCCCATACAAGGATGGGTGCAGGTTCTGACAGGTCCAGGCCCCGGCTCCCGCTCCGCCGAGCACTAGGTGTGACCTTGGACAGCTGCGTCCCTATCCGCCTCGGCTCTCCTCATCTGAAGCGCCCGGCCTGGGCCAGGCCCTCCAAGCAGTAATGCTCTGGGAGGGAACCCGTGTGGGCCTTACTGGGACTGACAGATGTGGTGGGAGGGCTGGGAGCAAGGAATGCTGGCTGGACGCAGCCCAGAAACCCTGGCTGTGGCTCGTTTGCTCTGAAAGCTTGATAAGGGTGTCTGCAAGGAGAAAGGACAGGGCCTTGCCAACGGGGCACCCACAGAGGGTGTGCTTAGCATGATCGCACAGATGCACACACACATACATGCATGCGTGGATGGTGTGTGCCACCTTGAATGTGCCTTCCAGGCTGAGGAGGGAAGAAGGGGAGCCTCGAGAAGATGGTGCTCCAGAGAGGGCCCCGCACAAAGCTCTATCACTTTCCCCGTTTTACAGAGAAACGGAGGCAGCCCTTAAAAGATAAACTAGAAGCAGGTCGGAGGCCTCGGATGCTGACGGAAGTCTAGGTCTCAGTTTCACTGATTGGCAGGGAGGGAGGGGGAGGGGGTGATTCAGGTGGAGGGCAGGCTGGAAAAGACCTCACCCCTCACAGAGGAAAGAGCCAGAACCACACAGCGCTGCCATCCGCGGAGAGCAGAGAGCGGAACATGCTGGGCACTGAGGCCTGTGGTCAAATAAATGGCCCAGCAGCCGCATCGCCTCGCCTGGCTTGGTGTGTGTTTCCATTTGCCAACCTCCGAAAGGAGGCACCCTCGGGGGTAGCTCAGGCCCCAGATCTCTGCATTCTTATCTAATACAATTCCTATATTACAAAACAGCATTTGAAGATATGTTCGCTTAACTCTCAGACACACTCCAGGCCTCGCTCTCCACAGTGATCCCCATGGAGATGTCTCAGCTCATCACAAACTTCTCTGGAAGCGAAACCCAAGCCTGTCTTGTTGAATCTAAGCTCCGTGCGGTGGAATCCAGCAGCCACAGGGGAGACCAGTTTTGTAGACACGAGTCCCGTCCATGCACCCGTCTGGGCCCAGGGGAAGTGGGGATGGAAAATAAATAAAAATTTAAAAACCGTTCTCACAAAACAACTGCTTTGGACTTACTGCTGTATCCGGTACGAGAATCTGCTGTCTGAGGTGAAGCCTGCTGGTCCGGCTCAGGCATGCCTGGAGGGGTGACTTCTGGTGGGGGGGAGGGAGTGTACTGGGGGTGATCATTTCCCTTCCCAATCATCCTGAACATCCTCTAGTATCACCTCATGGACCCATCACCCCCCAAGTGAGTGAGATATCAGGGGCCTGCTTACATTTCCAGCAAGTCCCTCTCAAGGGGTGGTGACTGCTCCCTGTTTGCTCTAAAACTGTCCTCCCTCCTTGCCCCTCCCCCCAAGGCTCCCTGGGGCCTCAGCACATCTTCCGGACAAAGATGAGGAGCAAGAGACCAAAATCTCTGGTCAGTCCTGCTGCCCTGAGCCGTGGGAGGTGGGGGTGGGGGGAACCCCGTGGGATCCAGGGGTCTCCCATGGGGCATGTGGTGGGCCCCAACGGCCCTTGGGGAAGCAGCTCCCAGCAGCCTCCTGGCTTGTCACTGTCACTGTGCTGCTCAGATGAATTCCTGACCACGTTAGTTTTCTGTGGCTGCTGTAGCCCATTACATCACACCTGGTGGAAGAAGACAAAGGAAATTTATTTCCTCAGAGTCCTGGAGCCACAAGTCCAAGATCCGGGTGTCAGCAAGGCCACGCTCCCCCAAAAGGCTCAAGTGGCGAATCCTTCCTTGTCTCCCCCCCCCACCCCCCACCCCCCTGCCCAGCTTCTGGGGCCCCTGGCATTCCTTAGCTTGTGGCAGCATCACTCCAGTCTCCACCTCTACCTTCCTGCCTTACCTTGTGTCTCATCTCTGTGTCTTTCTCTTATAAGGACACCAGTCATTGGGTTCAGGGCCCCTCCTCTATCCAGGATGATCTCATTTTGAGATCCTTCATTGCATCTGCAAAGACCTATTTCTAAATACGGTCACATTCCCAGATGTGGGGAGGGGGGCTGTGGGACTTGGACATCGATGAAACAGAGCTAACCATCAGTTGGCTGCTCCTGCATGCCCCTACCAGGGACTGAGCCCACAACCCCTGCATGTGCCCTGCCTAGGAATCGAACCAGCAAGCTCTGGTGCATGGGCTGACACCCAATCACCTGAGCCACACTGGCCGGGGCTGGTCTTTTCTTAAAGGTGACCCCCTTCTACCAAACTTTGAAGTCCAGGCTCTCCTGTGAGTTATTCAAGGGCCCCCATTTCCCATGTTCCTCTCCGCATGCATCATCTCGGTCCTCTCACTTTCCCCTCTCCGTGTCCTCAATCACGTTACTGAACTCTGCCCAAGCTGTCCCCCCACCGAAGTGACCCCCCCTTCCCACTGGATCCTGCCTCAGAGCCTTCCCTAACCACCCCAGACCCCGAGAGCCAGTGGGAAAGGAAGGATTTGGCCCCGAGGCCCTGAGCCCTGGCTCCCTTACCAGCTGCGGGAGATCAGACAAGCCTCGCGATGCCTCTGAGCCTCAGTTTCCCCACCTGAAAACGGAGACAGATGCTTCCATGAGGGTCGGTGAAAGGCAAATGGCACAGCCCACATGAAAGAATCTGCCACCCAGTAAATTCCCAAAAAATGTTCGTTCTCTGGTTATTTGATCTTTCCTTCTCTGCATCCAATTCTATTTATGGCCGGCACCGCCCTTAATCATTTCATTCTGTTGCCTCGCGTCCTCGGGTTATGCTTCGTGAAGAAAGGGACAGGGTTGGGGCTTTTGGGGGGATTGCTCACGGCACCTAGTATAGCCCTAGCCAGTAAAGGCCTGGAATAGACCCCACAGCAACACCCGTCTGTCCTACTTCAGACTAGAGAAGCAGCCTGGCCTGGATCCCAGACCCTGTGACTCCCTGTCACCTCCCTGGCCTCCCCCCCCCCCCGGGGGGGGGCCTCACACCTCACAGGAGAGGCAGGGCTGGCCTGGCTTCTGCAGGCAGCGGCCCAAGTGCAGGGGGATGGGGGGGGGGGGGACGAGGGAGGGACAGTAATGGAATGAGAGGCACTGAGATCCAATTCCACAGCCATTAAGGTGAGAGAAACAAACTCCAGAGGCCAACTGTTGGGTGTAATTAGGTTGAACAGCAACTCACAGCAGGCCCGAGAGCCCCCCAGGCCAGACAGGCCTGGCCCATCCCGGGTTCAGGAGGACTCTGTGGTTAGCCAGACCCGAGGAGATCTCTCTCCATTAGGTCCTGGCAGGGAGGGGCCGGGGGCCTGCTCTGCATCATCGGGGTGGAGCGGCTGAGTGGATGTGACATAATTGAATGAGGCCTCCATATCCTCCACCCTGAGCGGAGGAATTAGCAGGCTGGCCCTCGCCTGGGAGACGGTGTTCTGCCCTCATCTGCCTGCATTGCTCCACTCTGTCCCCTACCCTACCCCGGGGCGGGGGGAGCCCAATGCCGGGAAGACAGGCTGCAAGGTCTACTGGAGGGAAGGAGGGAGCTGGGGTCAGGGATGCTCAGCCAGGGAGGTCCCAGAGGAGGGCTATGGAGGGGGTTTGGGGGGGAGAGAGTGAGGGCATAGGCGGGAGACACCGAGTGTTTGCCAGGACTGCCAAACAGATGGCAAGGAGGTAGCCAGATCCAGGAGGGAGGATGGGGATGGAGGGCCCCGGAAGGGATGGAGACTGGCAGAGATCAGGAGATTGGAACAAGATAGGCTGACATGACAGCAGCCAGAGATAGAGAGATGAGCTGAGCGATGGAGGGGAAGAGCAGGGGCCGATAAAAAGGAGCTTAGTAAGGATAGGCTGATGGGAAGTCAGAAGGAATAAACAGACGGGCGGGAAGATAGGAGCTTCGTGTGACCTGGGGCTGGGGCCTCGTCCGTGGCTGGTACAAGATACCTCATTCCTTTTGTGTATTCACGGTGTGGCGGTCACTCTCTTAAGTGCTCCAGGCTTTCTCCTTCATTCCTCACAACCCTCCCTCTTACAGATGAAGAAACAGGTTGGAGAGGGGCGGTGACCTGCCTAAACCCGGCTGGAAAGTAAGGGAGCTGTTATGACCCCAGGTGCGGCCTGGCTCCGTGGCCCCTCACTCCCACACTCCTGGGGCCTCGCCTGGGTTCAGCCCCGGGTGAATCCGCTCTGAGTCCGTTGCCTCCCAGGCTGGCCAGATGCAGAGGACCTCCTGGCGGCTGCGGGCATGGAGTGTGGTCAGGAGGCCGTCTTCTCCGCTCTTCCGGGTCCCTGATCCCTTCTCCTGAGACCTCCGCAGCTCTCAGCTGGCTCTCCACAAAAGGGCGGACCGATGTCATGTTATGGTCTGGGCCCACCAGGAGTAGCTGATGTGAGTGGGGGGCTCGGGGTGCAATAGGAGAGACATTGGGGACAGGAAGTGCTCCGTGTAACCTTAAATAACCCATCGTGGCCAGGCTCCTCCCACACAGCAAGCTAGTCTGTCTGACCTGCTCGGTCCAGATGAGGAGAAAAGATATCAGGACACACATTCCTTGTCTCCCACCCCCACCCCCAGCCGTGGGAGATTTCCAGTCAGAGGCTCCAGCTGGGAAGGCTCTGCCTGCCAGACCAACCAGCCCTCCCCGGGAGCAGGGCTTTGCTTCCGGTGGGAGACACCAGCCAACAGCTCCCACTGGGGGAAGGGGCTTCTCTGTCCTCCCTGGCTGCCCTGTCAGGGTCCAGAGGGCCTTTGGGCCAGGGTAACCCCCAGCTCCTCGTTGCTGGGCACTCTCTGACCCAACCAGATGGCTATGGGGTGTGGGGAGGGCCCCTGTCCCACCCAGTGCCTTCCCAGCCCCAGAGGGCAGAGCCATTGCAGCTCACAGACAGCGCAAAGCTGGGTCACCTTCACGGTCAGTAGTTTCCAAACCGCAAAGCTGGGATGGACAGCGCCAGGAAGGAGGTGTGACCCCTCCGTCCCCTCTGCTCGGGTGCAGCGGGGCAGGGAGCATGTCAGCTGGCCGAGAAGGCAGGGAGGGAAGCAGAGGGCAGGAGCAAAGGTCGAAGACAGAGGCAGGAAAGAGACTGAAGAAAAGCTGCTAATGAAGGAACTCAAAGCTGGAGGAATGGCTTTATCCAAGCCGCTGCCTTTACCCGTAAGGGACTCACCCAAGGTCACTCAGCGAGTCCCAGCACTGGATGGGGGCCTCCCAGGGCAATCTCATCATCAGATCCTGATTTGTGGGTCCAAGAGGAAGCTCATGGCTTAGTCACCAAGGACCTGATTTCAGAGAGGAAGGGAGAGGGGGAGAGAGAGAGAGAGAGAGAGAGAGAGAGAGAGAGAGAAACATCAATGACGAGAGAGAATCATTGATTGGCTACCTCCTGCAGGCCCCACACTGGGAATCGAGCCCACAACCTGGGCATGTGCCCTGACCAGGAATCAAACCCTGACCTCCTAGTTCATAGGCCAACTCTCAACCACTGAGCCATGTCGGCCAGGCTCAAAAGTCAGTTATTCTGAGAAGCCTTCCTTGAGGCTGTCAGGCTTCAGGGAGCTCTCCCTGTCCTATTTGGTAGACCACATTTTTTTATACCTCTTTTACGGAGAGAGAAGAATATTATTTATTGAGATCAGTCCCTACCTTCAATATTTCCATTCTTATTATCTCTACTTTACAAATGATGAAATAGATTCAGAAAAATTAAGTCACCACCCAAAATTACACAGCCAACCAGTAAGTGAGTGGTGGTGGCAGAAATCAAATCTAAGGCTAACTCCAAAAGCCTGCCCTTTGGTATTATAGTTTCTATGTATTACCTATTCACCACCTGGATCTGAATAGGTAATACATAGAAATGTCTGGATGCAGGAGCTATGCATGCTTATTCCTGTATGTTTAGCACCTGAAAGAGTACTTGGTGCATAACGGGCACTCCAAATCATCACTTTTAGGATGGGTAGGTGGGTGGATGGATAATGGATGGATGGATGGATGATAAGTAGGATGGATGGTTGGATGAATGGATGGATAAATGGAGGATAAATGAGTGGATGGATAAATGGAGGATAAATTGGTGGCTGGTTGGATGGATGGATGAGTGGATGGATGGGTGGATGAATGAATGGATGGATGGGTGGATGGATGGATGGATGATGGATGGATGGATGGATGGATGGATGAGTAGATGGATAAGTGGATGGATGGATGGATGGATGAGTAGGTGGGTAGATGGATGGATGGATGGATAATGAGAGAGTATGGCATCTTCACCTGAGAGGGAAGAAGTGACTTAGAAAGGCCATACAGAACTGTAGAGTGGGATTTGAGCACCACTTCAGGGATAATGTTTGGCCACCAGCAACATCTCAGCAGAGTCTTGGGAAAAGGTAAAGGTGGAGCTGCCTTAGAATCTAGAGTGTGGAGAGCTGCTATACCACCAGAGCAGCAGGGGCACTTGAGCAAGTGGCAAGGATTATCCACCTTGAAACATTGGCTTTGAACTGGGATTTCCTAAGAGATAATGAGGTCCCACCTTGCATCACTCCTACCCTCCCAATTTACAGATGAATAAACTGAGGTTCAGGGAGAGACAATGACAGGCAATGTCACACAGCTGGGTGATTCCAGACACTCAGTTTCTAGAGAAACAAAATGACTTTGTGTAGGTGTGTGGTCCTTTAAATGCATTCGATGATATTTAATACTGTGTCTTGCTGCACAGGAGCCTCTGCTTGGAGACCTCTGTGAGGGCCATGGGAAAGTGGATGGCAAGGTCACTGGGCTACTCACCACAAGCCCCAGGGCACTGGAAGGGGCTGCACCCCCTTTGCTGAGGGCAGCTTGGCAGTACTGCCCACTTAGGCTACATGAATGGCCAGCCCCATGTGATGTCAGTTTGGGAAGGACCTTTGATCTACTCCACCTGCCTTCATTTTCAGCCTGCTGCAACCACAGGCTGTCCACTTCTCTGAACAGCCCTCAGTCCAGTCTCGGCAACTCCTCCAGGGGTGGGTTCAGTCCCTTTCAGGCTGTGTTGTGCTCTGCCCTTTCTTTCAGGAGGTGCAGGCAGTAGGTCCAAACACACTTGTTGTGCTCTGTTTGGGCCTCCATGATACAACTGCAAATGACAACTCACCTCCCAACACCTTCCAAGGCAGGAAAGAAAGATGAGAATACCACCTGTGTTCCTGGTGAGGAGGCCAAGGCATGAGTGGCACTGTGCATTCGCTCAGGTAAGCCAGGAGACGGAGGCACAGCCAGACCCCTCGTCCCAGCTGACCAATCCCGTCTGCCCCTCATCCCAGCTGACCAATCCCATCTGCCCTCCTCAGTCCTAGCTGACCAGTCCCACCTGCCTTCCACGGCTCAGCCAAGCCCAGAGGCAGCGCGGAGCTGTAAGTCCTCCCAGGGAGATGTGTATCCTTCCTTCCTTTTGTGCCAGTTGCACGTTCTCCTATCTACTAGTTTTCATCCCGAGTGCTCAAGGAGCTTCAAATGGAATTCCCCCTGAATCCCTGGAAGAAAGGAGGACAGCAGGGAAGGGCCCCGAACTGGGAAGGAGCCTTGGAAGCTCAGAGTGGGAAGAAGAGGCGCTCAGCGTGGACAGCAGGGCGAGCCCACCAGGCCTGTGGAAGTTCCAAGGCGCCTGCTGGGAACTGATGAGGAACTACAGACAGGCCGGCCTTCCTCCTGCTGCACTAACGCTCTCGGTCAAGTCTGCAGAGGCTCTGTGAAAACCCTCACCTCTTCCCCTCCCTCAATGAGAGGAGGGACCAGTACTGTCCTCCTCCCCCACTCCCCTTCCATCCCTCCCCCCCCTTCCTAAGCCTGAGCCAAATAAGATCCAGAGGGCAGCACTGTCACCCAGATCAAATTCTCCCCCTGCTCCACTCAGCACCTTACAAATGTCAACGAAGACAGGGGGCTGCAGCCCTCTATATCCAAAAGGCCCTGGCTGACAGGGGTTTGTAGAGGGGAATGGAGACCCACTTGCCTGGCTGGCCCAGAGGCACCTCAAAAGCTCAGGGTCTGGTAGGCAGGGTCCCACAGAGGCACCTGAAACAGGATTTCTAATTCTGTTTCAGCTATTACTGAGCTGTGTGACTTCCAGCAAATCCTGCCCTCTCAGGACCTCCGTTTCTTTATTTGTGTAACTAGAAGCCCAGTGCACATGTGCACGGGTGGTGTCCCTCTAGGTGGCCTGCAGGGATCAGGCTGAAACCCACAGTCCAGCACCGCCTGCAGCTCCTACCTGCTGTTCCCACTCATCCTGGCCCCACTGTGCCTGCCACTGGCTCACACCCAATCAGTCCTGATGGGGAGAGACTCACACTACCCCATCAGGGCTCACCAGCCATGAGCTCTGTTTCTGGCACCCTCCCAAGGGGAATAGCCTGTGGAATCAGGCTGAAACTGGCTCTCTGACTTCCCTGAGGGGTCCCAGATTGCAAGAGGGTGTAGGCCAGGTTGAGGGTCCCCACTGGAGCACAGTCAGGCCAGGGAGGGACTGCAGGAGGATTCCAGGACATGTCCAGCCCATTTCACTCAGTCCCAATCAGCCAGACCCCAACAGCAAGCTAATGTACCAGTCAGAGCATCTGCACCCTGGTGATTAGTGCACACCATAGCAAGCATTTGAACAGCCTTAGCATCATTAGCATATTACACTTTGATTGGTTGTTCGGTTATTCTGCTGTTCAGTCTATTTGCATATTATCCTTCTATTATATAGGATGAGAGAGCTCAGGAGACCAGAGAAGGAGTTAGCAATGGGACTTGGGCCTCTCCTCTCATCCTGCGCCTGGGCAACCTTGCTTTGGTCTCTTTTATTTAAAAAGCTGCAGTAATATTTCACTTGAAAAAAAGTCTTGGTGGCTGTAAAAAAAGGGAGGGCGGGGCTTAAATCCATTGGCCTACAGATGACCTCTGCAATTCCTCTCTGTCTCATCCTGGAACAGAATCCATGCCCACGTGTTTTCTGTTGGCTACTCTCACCGGGACAGTCCTGATTTCACCCATTCTTTCTCATGGTCCCTACAAGGTGACCATAGTAACCAGGGCTCATGCCCTGGTTTGATTGAGAAGATAGGTCCCCCTGCACCTCTGGGTGTATAATACATGGCCCCACCCAAAGTTCAGGAACCAGGTGCCTCTGAAAAGGTGCACAGCCCAGCCAGAACATCTGTGCCAAGTGCAGAGAGAGGGTTTTAGCCATGTAAAGTGGCAAGAGGCTCAGGAAGCATAGTGCCCTGGGCTGCAGGACACCAGACAGCCTTCCTGAGAGAAGTGGATGAGACTCAGATACATAAAGATTCCAAGATGGGATTCACTGGTTGTGGGGCTCAGCAAATGGAACCATCTGGCTTCAAGGTGAGTGAGGGGGTGAGATGTCAAGACTCCAAGTCCCAGTGCCTGGGTTTAACTCTGATTCTGTCACTTAAGTGCCATTATGACCTGGGCAAGCCATTTACAGTTTTAGCCCCCGTTTCCCCATCTGTTTAAGCAGTGCCTAGGATTCCATCAGTTCCCTGTGAGTCTCTGGTGCTTCTGCCTCAGGCTCAGAGGTGGCCTCGGTCACAATTTTCGTAGGAGAAGAAGACAGGAAGAAATTCAAAGCCCAGACAGGTCAGACCAATGGTTGGCAACCTGCAGCTTGTGGGCCACATGCGGCTCTTTGGTCTTTGAGTGTGGCTTTTCCACAAAATACCACGTGTGGGCGTGCACGTACAGCGCAATTGAAACTTCGTGGCCCATGCGCAGAAGTCGGTTTTCAGCTCTCAAAAGAAATTTCGATCGTGCCGAAACCGGTTTGGCTCAGTGGAAAGAACGTCGGTCTGCAGACTGAAAGGTCTCAGGTTCAATTCCGGTCAGGGTCATGTACATTGGTTGCAGGCACATCCCCAGTGTGTGTGTGGGGGGGGGGGGGGGCGGGGTGCAGGAGGCAGCTGGTCGATGATTCTCTCTCATCAATGTTTCTAACTCTCTATCCCTCTCCCTTCCTCTCTGTAAAAAAATCAATAAAATATAGTTTTAAAAAAAGAAAAAGAAATTTTGATCCTTGTACTGTTGATATTTGGCTCTGTTGACTAATGAGTTTGCCAACCACTGGGTCAGACCAAACCCCCAAAATTGGGGACAGAACATAGAGCCCGGGGCCTTGCTCCCTGGCTCTGCCTCGGCCATACTCCCCGGGTCAGGAGGGGCGAGAGGAGGCTGAGGAGAGGAAAGGCAGGAAGAAGAAGGACCTCTCTCTCTTTGCCTGCCAGGTTCATTAGCAAGCCTGGATGAATTTCCGTGGTTCAGGAGGGAGCGCTCCTGATGAATATTCATCATCACCAAAGGACTCATTTGCATCGTCCAATGTGGCCGAAAAGCCACAACCAGCAGCAGCCTCCATCCTCCCTGGCTGCCCCTCTCTGGGGAGATGACCTGCCCATCTAGTGACTATCACTCCTGCAAACCGACCACCTCCTCACTTCCTCTCACCCTGGAGAGCTCCCTGTTTGCCCCGACCCAGCAACCTGCCCCACCCCCCCAGGCCCAGGGGAGTACCCAGACCCTCCATGCTGAACCCCAAGCTAAGCAAACAGGTGGGCTGCCAGACCCCAGTGAGGGAAGACAGCCAGGCCCAAGCTGAGAAAGCAAGAGAGGTGAGTGAGCATGCATGTGAGGGCATGCGGGGGCACCCCTCTGGGAGAGCTGCAGGGGACAGGATGGAGAGGGGGCAAGAGGTGGTTTTGCCACCTCGTTCAGGCAATATCAGGAGGAAGAGATGGACGAAGGGGGAAAAGCATCATGCCTTCATCTGTGGACCATGGGCCTCACCACTCAGGCCGCCTCCAAAATGCAATTTCCATTCAGAGCGGTCAGAGGCCCATCGGTGGAGTTTTGGTTAAATGAGTAGTGCCTCCTGCATATCACAGAGTATTCCATGGCCACTAAAAAAGAAGGCAGCACAGAAGAAAGAACAGCCCACAATGTCCGCAACATGTTGCTAAGCGGTAGAGGAAGTAGCAGGACTATGCTTAGTAGGACCCTGCTTTTCTAGCATAAACAAAGGAAGTGGGTGAACCAGATAAACAGCTGTAAGGACATACCCAGCTATCTCACAGGTCTCGGGGAGGGATAGAAATGTTGTTGTTCTTTGTGTTTTGGGGTTTTGTTTTGTTTTTTTACTTTTTGGGTTAAATCTGTTAAGTATTTCCTAACTGTTTGAAGTTACAATGATTGGTTTTATCATCGGAACTGCAAAGTGAAATTTTCCGGGAAAAGAGGATGGTGGTGCTGCTGCTCAGGGCTGTCTCCTGTGGTGCTAGGGCCTGGCCATGGGCTGGCCGAAGGGCTGCAGAGGAGAAGGTGCTGGCAGGGGTGGCCCCACCCACCCCGCCCCAAATCATCCTGCAGGCCAGGCTCCCCTCTGGCCTCGGCCTTGAATCAGGCTGTTACTTCATCTGTGTTTGCCTGAGGCTTGCTCTCTAGAGAAGCATGTAGATAACTTTTGTTAAGTTCTGACCAATTTACAAAGCATTTCCCCACTTCCGTTCATTCATTCAGAAACTCCTGCAAGGTGCTGGGGATAAGAGAATGAACAAGCCGTAGGCGCTGCTCCTGTGAGGAGACCTCGTGCTCGGGGTGTCACCTCACCTTGAGGCTATGTCACAGGTGTACCCAGGGCAGGTCGGAGCCCAGAGGCCTGGTCTGAGGGTAAGGGGAGCAAAGGCTTGAGCCTGATGACGGGGGAGGGAGCTGTAGCAGAAGAGCTCTCGCCACTAGGTGCCCCGGGAAAGCCTGGCCTGTGTTAGGAAGGGAGGTGCCCTCCTCCTGTAATCTCCACAACAACCGTGAGAGGTGCAGCGTCACTGTCCCCGTTCAGAGCAAAAGGCCACGAAGCCAAAAGCACGGGAGCTGGGAGAGGCGTTTGGGGTCACGCTACCCAGGGGACAGAGGCCCCGCTGGCCCCACAGAAGCCTCCAGAGTGCCCTATCTCCCTCCCACCTGTGGGCTGGACTAGTGCGTTCAGAACCGTCCCCCGTACTCCGACTAGCCAGTGTGCCCACATCCACAGTCCAGTGTCTCCCAGGGTCTCCCAGGCTCCCCGGGTCTGGAACAGCTGTTCTGCCTGCTCCCCTCCTCCATCCCCACTCCCCAGCCGGGCACTCTGCAGCCACCTCTAGAGGACTTCGCTGGATGCTGCCACCCAGGAGGGTGGGTCTCCTGCAGGGTCCTCTGAGCAAACAAGGCTCCTGGGAGCCCCCACCCTTCATCGGGCTGCTCCTGCCCGGATGCGGCCCTGCACGTCCCTACGCAGAGCACAAACACAGATGCTGCTCCTGCCGTGAACCTGCTTCATCTGTGCCGACTGGACCACACTCCTCAGAACAGTTCCCTGCCGTCTACAGCCCCCAGAGCTCCGTGGTCCTTCATGGCCTCGGGGTGTGTGTGTGTGTGTGTGTGTGTGTGTGTGTGTGTGTGTGATCTGTGTAGGTGTGTGGGCGTGTCTATGTGCAGCGCATTAGCGTGTATACAACTAAAGTGTAAGTCCCCGAGGGCAGTGCCATGGCCCTGCTCCCGCTGAGTGTCAGTATTCCCTTTCCATGTCCGTCACAATTCATCTGCTCCCAATGGCATGCTCCAAACTCCCTCCCCTCCCTCCAAAGAGCCCTCTGCTCCCCCTGCAGCTCCCCGAGCACCCCCACATGCTCCAAGCTGGGCATGGAGGGAGTGGTCCATGCTTAGATGCTGAATGTCCCTTGGACGGTGTGTCTCTGGCTGCCGCTACCATCTCCTTGTCCATTGCTCCCTCTCCCTTGTGGGCATCTATGGAAGGCCCATGCCCGGTGGCTGAGCCGCAGGAGCAGAAGTTCCCATTGTGTCTCTGAAACTGAGCCAGGCCTCCAGACTGCAGAAGGGAAGGGTGACTCCAGGAGCTGGGGGCACTTATTCCATGACCCTACCCCCTGGGAGGGCCTCGCCACTAGGGAAGACATGGGGTGACCCCAACTCAGGCCTCCCCACCACCATGTAGGAGCGAGGACGAGCTAGGGAGCCCGTCCTTCAGAAAAAGGGCTCAGAGGTGGCCGGAGTGCCCTGGAGCCTCCGCTACAAAAGTGGGTCACCATGGGGGGGAAAGGCGGTTAAAAAAAGACCCGAATCTTTCTGGAAGCTGGTCTCCGCGCTGACTGGGAGCTGAGGGTAACCTGAGGGAGCTGCAGAAACAAACCTCCTGGGTTTCTCCCCGGCTCTATCTAGGCAGAACCCTCAGGGTCCGGGGGCCTCTCTCCCAGCCCACGCACCACCACTGCCACCTCCTGGGGCTCCCTTCTCCAGCCAGTGGCCCCAAGCCAGACCTGGGCCCTGGAGTGGGGACTGCAGGGTGGTGTGGGCTGCATGTCTGCTTTCTGGGTTGTTTCTGAACTGCTCCACTTCCCCTTAAGTAGGGCACACCAGGGAGGGATGGCACTGAGCTCCGAGAGGGGCCAGAGGGGCCAGGCGTATGCACGGCAATTCCCCAGGCCAAGGAGGACCCGCTAAGGGCAAGGCTCAGCAGTGGGGGGACTCCTCCAAGACCACCCCACTAAATGAGAGGCGGGGTGGGACTGGCCATCGCTGCTCTGTCACAGTGCTTCAGTGCATGGGGCAGAAGGAGAGGCTGGACTGGAAGCCAGGCATCCAGAGACTATGGCTGGCAGACAATCTCAGACAAGTCATTTCACTGCACTAAGCCTCAGACTTTTCATCTCTAAAGTGGGGATAACAATATCTACGTCATGGGTTGTTGTCAAAACTGTACGACATACTGTATGTAAAAGATGTTGGTGTTTTAGGATTTAATGTTCTTTACAAATGTAGGACATCATTATTATTCTTATCTAAGGTCCCTTCTATCAGTAAATTTCCCAATTGGTCACATGTTGGCAATTGCTGAACCTGGATGAGGGGGGTCATTATGCCACTCTCTCTCCTTCTGCATGTGTGTGAAAGCAGGTCACTCTTATGGGCCAGTCACTTTAGAACATGTGATATGACTGTCAAAACTACCTTTATAATTACTAGCATCAACAAGCGGCCCAGTGTATGAAATCCATGCATGGGTAGAGTCCTTAGGCCTGGCCGGAAATCAGGGCCATTCAGGGACTTTCAGCTGCCAGCCCTGGCCTTCCTTCATTCCACCCACCCCCTGGTGGTCAGTGCACAGCATAGTGAGCCAGTGAACTCCTGGTCTCCCAGTTGAATTCCTGCGAGGACACTTTGCATATTAGCCTTTTATATATAGAGAGATTGTTATTAGTATTCCCAGTTTACAGAGATTAAGTGACTGATTTTAGAGTCAAATTCTGGCCAAACTCCATCCCCTGAGCTTCATGCTCAGCCACTGCCCTGAGGCCTGCTCTCCTCTGGCCTTCACGGCCGCTTTATCCTTCTCTGTTGTGAGCACAGGTTCCGCCACTGGGGCCCCTCACTCCTCAGGGGCATAGCTCGTTATGAAGACTGTGTCCAGTTTTCCCTTTCCCTCCTCCCAGAGCCCACACCAAACCCTCCTCCTTCATGTCAGTACCCACTTCCATGTGTTTGCTGCACGTCCTTAAATAGCATATGTTCCTGTAAATTATAGGGCATTGTTGTGAGCATGTGTTTTGAATTTTCATTAATGGTATTGTGTTATGAATGTTACTCTCTGCATTTTACTTTTTTCAGCTAACACTGCTTTTATGAGCTGTATCCTGCTGCTGTAAGTATCTGGTTGGATGATTGCAACACTTCGTAGGACCCACAGTAATCACCCATCACAGTCCTCGTGTCCATCTCCCACTGACAGACACCAAGGGGCCCCCGCCTTCCCTCTGCCACAAACAATACACTCTGTCTGTGTCCCTTTTATCAACTCTGGGTCCCTCCCTGCCAGTGGGGTCACTAGGTCGTAAGACAAACACATACTCAGTCAAATAAGTTAGTCATGATGTGAGTTGGTATTTGTAAATTGCCTCAAACAGTGTCTAAACACAGTAAGGCCCTGGCTGATGTGGCTCAGGGATTAGAGCGTTGGCCTGCACAATGAAGGTTCTCGGGTTTGATTCCTGGTCAAGGGTAAGTACCTTGGATTGCAGGTTTCATCCCCATCCCCAGCCTGGTTGGAATGCATGTAGGAGGCAACCAATTAATGTGTTTCTTGCACAATGATCTCTCTCTCTCTCTCTTTCTCTCTCTCTTCTTGCCTCCCTCCCTTTCACTCTCTCTAAAAACCAATGGGGAAAAATATATCCTCAGGTGGGGATTAACAAAAAAACAATGGAAAAATCTACACTAACAAAAGAGAAATATGCAAATTGACCATATCTCCATGACGCCCACCATTCAATCAGGAGTGAGTACACAAAATTAACCCAACAAAGATGGCGGGTTATTTTGCATACACAGGTGTGAAGACTGAAGGCTCTAGCCCAAGCAAAGACTGAAGACTGAAAACCGAAGAGGTTTGGCTTCCAGCGGCCAGAGCAGAGGAGCCTAGCCTCGAGGCTTGGCTTCTCCACTGCAGCTGGAGCAAAGATCTGGGTCCCGGGTGCCGGAGGAAAACCGGTGCTGGCAGCCAGGAGAGAAAAGGCCTATTGCACGAATCTTCATGCAACAGGCTTCTAGTATCCTAAATAAACACAGTAAGCAGTATGTGAGGTGTGTTCAATAAAAATAATTAAAGAAAATAAATAGCACTAAATTTTCCAGATTGCTTTCCAAATAAGCACACCTTTTCCGTGCCTACCTGAGATTCAAGGGAGGCCTCACCTACACACACACACACACACACACACACGTCCTCACCGATTCTATTTGATCCATCTTTCTGATTTTGACATTCAGAGGAGAGTAAATTGTTTAAATTTACATTTCTCTTTCATAGCCTTTGAACCTCTCTTCAGATGCTTGTTATTCTTTTGGTGTGTGTGTGTGTGTGTGTGTGTGTGTGTGTGTGTGTGTGTTTTAGTGTTAGAAATGTGCTGGCATTCCCCAAGGTAAGCCAAAAAACCTTAAAATCCTTTTTTTTTTTTTAATAGGAAGGCAGAGGGAGATAGAAACATAAATGATGAGAGAGAATCATTGATCAGCTGCTTCCCAAATACCCCACACTGGGGATTGAGACTAAAACCTAAGCATGTACCCTGACCAGAATCTAACTGTGACCTCCTTGTTGTGGGGTCGAACCCTGGGTTCAAAATAAGACCACCGGAGGCTGATGATTTATTTTTAGAAAAGCAGGCAAAGATTTATTGAAATATCTGGCCAGGACAGCCACAAGAGCACCGCACGCAGATGGACTCCACACGACTGCACTGCTTCAGGGGTAGGTAGTTCTTTTTAAAGGTTATGAGAAGGAAAACCCCTATTTTGCAACAAACTGTTGTTTGGAATTTTCTGCTGTTCTTCCTAGACAAAATGTTGTTGTCTGACCTTGTAGGCCAGAGACCAGATGTGCCCACAATCTCAATACCATGCCAGGTGAACTTTTTCAATTGGATAGAACTGTATTGTTTTCAAGGCCAGCATCAAGATAACCACTAAGTGCACATAGGGCTGGCTCTTTAATTTAAAAAAAAAAAGGAAGTTCTGCCTGTAACCTTGCTTAGAATTTGAATTCATCCTCTCTAAGCCCATTGCACGATGAACAAAGCAAGTCTCTCCAAACTCTCCCCCTGCACCGTCTGGCTGCTCGGGAACTCTGCAACAGTTCAAACCACAGGAATTTTCCTTTGTTCTAAATTCTAAATCCTAAAGACTATATTCTAAAAATTGGGGTCAACCCGCAAGGTCGTTCCCAGTCACATCCTGCTGGACATTGGAATGTGGTCCTGTCTTACAGAAGCAGAACTCAGTAGTTAATCTTCAAAGGTTATGGTCCCAGGCACAGGAAAATTGCCTTAGCAGGTTTAAAATTCAAACAGCAGTTTTTACCAAAGTATGGTTGCCACTATATTTCACTCCTGGTTCATAGGTCAACACTCAACCATTGAGCCATGTACACTGGGCAACCTGAGACTCTTTGGTGCCACCTCTGATTTCATGTGGGGGTGGGGAGGGAGGATGGAGGGGAGAGACAGAGAAAGAGGTGAATGTGGTGGGGGAGGAAGTTGTTTTCTGTACAGGTGAATGGTCTCAGTCAACTCACAAAGGCTCCTCCCCTCCTGCCTTGCCCAGGCTCCAGCACAGTGGTCCTCACACGCTGGTGGCCTTGGAACCCTCTGGAAGAAAGGCTGTTTAAAAGGCAACTTTTTGGGCCCCACCCCCCATTTCTGGTTCAGGGGGTCCAGGTGAGGCCAAGAATTTGCATTTCTAGCAAGTTCCCAGGTGATTCTGATGCTGCAGGTCCGGATCCCACTCTGAGAACCACTGCAGGAGAGAGCTCGCCACCCCGTCAGTGTGACATTGTCACCTGCAGTAAGCCTTTCAAAGAACATTAAAATCCAACCGGCCACCAAGTACCCGCCTCTCCTGTGTGAAGGGGTGCCAGCTCTCACCTCCAGGGCCCGCCGTAGGAAGAGGTGAGCAAGGCCCCCCCAGAATGACACCCAAGAGGGTCAAAGCTGTCTAGAATGTTGCACCCTAGGGGCATTGCTTGCTTGGCCCAGCCCTGGCCCATCCTATTCCTTTCCCTTCTGCTCCTAACCACTGACAATAATCATGTGTTGCATTCTAGCACTTTATCCATTTTCAACCTATAGACAGTCAGCATATTATCTTATTTGATTAACAAGACAAACCCTATGGGGTTCTTAATCCCCATTTGACAGATGGAAACACTGAGGCCTGGAGGGTCCCTGCAGCAAGTCAGCCAGGCAGTCAGCATGTTCCGGGTCCTTGGGGCTATCATTACCATTGCACAGCGGAGGTCATGGGGCTTCAGAGAAGTAAAGGCCTTTCCCAAGGCCACTGAGTTCGTTGGTAATAGCACATACACTATATTCAGCCAGCGGGGCCCACAGACATGATTCAAGTCACCATCCCTTCCCTCCTGATGCACTTGCCCCATACATCCTTCCCTCCTCTTTCCCTGAAGACAGGGAAAGAGAGGGGTTGGATCATGTGGTTGTGGGGGCTGGCAAGTCAAATTCTGCATGGTGAGCCAGAGGGAAACCCAGGGAGGAGCTAAAAGTGTAGCTTGAAAATGGAGGCTACTTACTGGCAGAATTTCCTCTTCTCCAAGGGACTCGGTCTGTTTTCCCTTAAGGCCTTCAACTGATTTGCTGAGGCCCACCGTACTATGAAGGGTAATCTGCTTTACTCAAAGTTCATTGATTTAAATGTTACTCTCATCTAAAACCACCTTCACAGTAAAACCTAGGCTGGTGATAGATCAATATCTGGGTACCTAACCTCGTCATGTTGACAAAGAATTAACCATCCCAAGGCTAGCACTGCTCCCTCTCCTCTGTAGATGACCCTGCCATGTTTACTTGTCTACGTGGCCACCAGGCTGCATGCTCCCTGCTGAGATTACGTGTCTGTCTTATTCATCATTGTATCCACAGATGAACATAGCATGAGGCCCTCTGGTGGGGCTCTACACGCTGTCACAGGATGAATGAATGAAACGGAATGTCGCTGCCCAGCACCACCCAATGCTGTTGCTGTTTTGCAATCAGTGTGCAGGAGCTCTTTCCCATCTGCTCAATGGTCCTCTCCTCAGCTCTGCACAGTGGCAGAGCCCTCTCTGATGCAGCTAGGCAGGGGATACCATTGAGCAGAGGGAGTCAGGCCCAACCACTTTGGCTCCAGGCAAATCCCTGATTATCTTCCGCATGGGGTCTTCTCCCTACTCCAGGCAGTCGCTCATTCCCTGGGGTCTTCTGTTCATCTCTGTTTGTGGTTGGCCCAGGACGACTGCCCAGGCTTTCAGGGTTAGGACTGAAGGACAAGCTGTAGTATTGGCTTCCCCAGGGAGATAACAGTGCTCAGACGAGCAGGCTATCCTGGGGAACAGGGCTGAGGGATAAACACAACACTTGTCCCTGTCCTCCTACCCTCCCCACAACCTTTTGCTTGGGTGACATCACATAAAATGCACATCAAGCTTTTTTCCCCTTTTTTAACATATATTTTTATTGATTTCAGAGAGGAAGGAAGAGGGAAAGAGAGAAACATCAATGATGAGAGAGAATCATTGATTGGCTGCCTCCTGCATGCCCCTTACTGGAGACTGAGCCCTCAACCCGGGCTTGTGGCCATGACCTGAATCAAACCTGGGACCCTTCAATCCGCAGGCTGATACTCTATCCACGGAGTTAAATCGGCTAGCTCTTTAAAAACAAATTTTTTTAAAGATTTGTTATTGATTTTTAGAGAGAGGAAGGGAGAAGAAGAAAGAGAAGCATTGGTGTGAGAGTGTAACATTGACCAGCTGCCTCCTGTGTGCTCCCTACAGGGGATAGAGCCCACATCCCAGGCATGTGCCCTGACAGGAATTGAACTGGCAACCTTTCAGTGCATGAAATGATGCCCAACCAACTGAGCCACCCTGACCCGGGCTTTTTATTTTTAATTTATTTTAATAAGAGAGGAAGGAAGAGAGAGAGAGAGAGGGAAACACTGATGTGAGAGAGAAACATTGGTCAGTTGCCTCCCATACATGCCCCAACTGGGATTTGAACCCGCAACCTTTTAGTACACAGGATGACATTCTCACCAACAGAGCCACCTGGCCAGCGCTCAAGCTCTTTTAAAGCAAAAAAGAAGTTGCATAAAAGGATGACATGGGATGGAAGCAAAGGAATAGAGGGGTCAAGGGGAATGTGTAAAACACATGCCAAGTATGTACATGTGCATGAGTGTGTGTGTGTGCGCGTGTGTGTGCGTGTGTGTGTGTGTGAATGAGTGTGTATATGTGTGCAAGAGTGTGTATATAAGTGTGTACATAAATATACTGGACCTTTTATGTTCACATGGGCAGGTGGAGCCACCTGCTCTCCCATCCCAGCACCCTCCCCCTAAACACACACACACACACACACACACACACACACACTCGCCCCAGTTCAGACTCCCCATTTTCTGGCTGCATCCTGAAGACTGTCTGCAGAGGGAAGGCCAGTGCCTGGGAAACAGCGTGCAGCTGGGATTGCAGAGGCAGGTCGAGGCTCAGACACCCCTGGGTTCAGATAGGAAGGAGTAAGGTTTAGGACAAAAGAGGAGGTAGAGCTGAGCCAGGGCAGGACCAGTCTAGGGGGAAATCACCAAGGATACACCTGAATAATAAGATGCAAATTGCCAGGCTGGGGTGAAGGAGATGCTTATATGCAAATGAGCAGACCAGGCCTCTATCTGGATTAAGCTCAGCTACAGTTTTTAACCCCTTTTTGGTAGAATTAGTCCCCAAGCTAAGGGGGCAGAGAGCAGCCCTCTCCATTCTGCAAAGGAGAAAAATGAGACCCATCCATGGAGAGTGTCCAAGCAGGCAGTGGAGAAACAACTAAGTGCCCAAATCCAGGGGGGGGGGGGGCACCTAGAGCCCCATCCAAGGGGCCCTCCCCCGCCCACAACCCCAGGAATCTGCTTGCAGCTTAAGCCCCAGTGTATGGATTCATGTGTGCAAACAACCCAGCACACATGAAACCCTATCTATGTTAAAATTCCAATCTATTGCTCCCTTGGACTAATACCTCTCTATCTAAGGAGCCAGGCCTGCATCAGACACAGGAGGATGGGGCCTGAAAGATAAAGGACTAGGAAGAGGAACCAGGGAGAAGCTGGGGGAGGGGATAACGTCATGCATATGGAAGAGGAGGAGGAAGAAGGCAGGCATTAGAAGAAGGAGCCTAGAGCAACGTCTGCCTGGCGTTCCCAGGAGAGCAGAGCAGAGGAGGGGAGAGAAACAGCTGCCAACTGGCTCACTTGCAGGAAAGGGTCCCCACGAAGCTTGCTTCCAACTCCCCTTCTTCAGTGGAGGTGTGACCTTGAGTAAGTCACTTAACCTGTTGAACTTTGGTTTCATTTTCTGTAAAGTGGGAGCCAGTGCTCCCAGCCCTGCCTACTCCACAGAGTGACCCAGGGTCACGTGAGATAATGGCTGTGAGGAGGCTTTATGAAGTGCTATGCAAATGGCTCTAGCATCATAATTCCTGGCCCTGTAGTCAGCTAGGGAGTCAGGACCAAAGATAAGCCTCTTCCTCACCACTGGAAGCAACGGGTGTGTGGGGCGGTGCTCTCTACAAGTACTTCCCTCGTAGACAGCCCATCCCATAGACATTCCAGGTGTGGCCTCCACCACAGGTCAGGGAGCCAAGAGCTGTGCACGTGCCAAGCTTATGCAGAATTTCCGGTTGTGCTTCTCAGAGGTGCACCCTCAGATGGCCATCAGCTGGACTCAGGGCCCCTCAAGAATCAGTGAGCACACCCTCCCCAGCTCTCCCCACCGCCCTGGGCCCAGCCAACAAGGGCCAGGGTGCTCACTGCAAACTGCAGGGACGAAGGTGCATCCATTGGCGCAGGAACTTCAAAGGCCACCGTGTAACCCCCTCTGGGAGAAGCCAAGCGGCCAAACTTCCTGAAAAGGAGTTGGAGGTCTAGGTTTGCATTAGAACAGCCCACCCAGAGGCCAGCGCTAACAGATTTCCTCAAAGAACCGCAGAGAGGCCTGTGTGAGGAACATCAAGCCAAGGCTAGTTTGCAACAGGCACCCATTGCTAAACCTTTCACAGCCTCATCATGTTTATCGTGGCCTGTCTGTCTCCACCACTTGGCTGTACACTCTAGGAGAGGGGGACCATGGCTGGCTTGTATTTGCCGTATCCCCAGCACCACCACCATGTCTGATGGACACATAAATATGGAATACAGGATGTTAAACTGCCTTTGAAAAGACAAAGCCTGGGACATGGTTACATCAGGTGATCTGGAATCATTTCATGGGCTCGGTGAATGTTGTTGCCTCTAGTGCCTACTGGTTGGTGAGACTGGAGAGCCCTGCAATCGAGGTATAGACTCTATAGAGGTATTGTCTCTAGTAGGACATGTGCACACTAGCCCAGCAGGGGACGAACTCCTCCTTCTTGATGGACCTTGCCCAAGCCCACCAAGAGGGAATCTATGGAAATAAATAATTGTCACTCATTGAGGAATAGATGAAGCACCTTAAAATGTAGGATATGTGCTGTCCTAGAACTTTCCCATGCATTAAGAACACCAGGAGGCCCTAGCCCTGTGGTTGGCAAATTGCAGCTCACAAGTCACATGCGACTCTTTGGCCCCTTGAGTGTGGCTCTTCCACAAAATACCACAGCCTGGGCCAGTCTATTTTGAAGAAATGGCATTAGAAGAAGTTTAAGTTTAAAAAATTTGGCTCTCAAAAGAAATTTCAATCGTCATACTGTTGACATTTGGCTCTGTTGACTAATGAGTTTGTTAACTAATGCCCTAGACCACATGTGTCAAACACAAGGCCCGCGGGCCAAATCCAGCCCGCCAGGCCTTGCAATGTGGCCCGCACCGCGCTGTCATCACTGCACTCCGCTGTCAGTTTATGACATTGTCAGTTTATGACTGTTCAGTAAACCATTCGGCCCGCGATTTAGGCTGGATTTTAGATTTTAGCCCCTTCTCTGATTGAGTTCGACACCCCTACCCTAGACTGTTTGACTCACTGGATAGAACATCGGCCTGGGGTCTGAGGGGTCAAAAGCATGAATCTCAGTTGCAGGCTCCATCCTTGGCCCCCATTGGGGTGTGTGCAGGAGGCAACTATGGGCCTCTGAGTCTGCACCATGGTGTTTTAATAAGCATAACCACCATTTCTGCCGCTTCACCTAACCCCACCCAGGCTGTGCTAAGCCACCAGGGGCCAGAGAAAACTGATAAGCCAATTGCTTATGACTTGAGAGCAACATCCTCTGGGCACAAATTGATAAAGAAGCCCTGGAGATTATCACAAAAGTCAAGGAGCCTTCAAACTAATTCTATGTCCTTGCAATTATAAACCCTTTTTGCAAATCTTCTCCAAGGACAAGCCTTCCCTCTTAATTATGCCACAATGTATGCATCCCCGAAATGAGCGGCTCTGCTCAGCATTTATGACGCTTTGCTTATCTTCCAGCCTGGAGATACACTTCCATGTGCTGACTGCTGATCCATCTACTGCGCCAGGTTCCAGAAAACTGCCCCTCAACGCAGCTTAGAAAGGGGACAGAAGGCCTCAAAAGTGGAGGTGGGGATGAGACATGGTAAGGATGCAATTGACAGGATGTGCTACAGACAGACATGAGGAGAAAGACCCTACTCCTCCAAAGGAAGAGGACCCCTCCCCCAACCCAAGCAGCAGAGAAGCCTGGGGGACAGTCAGTGCAGGGTCAGGTTGGAAGAACTTGGGCTCCATGCCCTCCATGCCAGACTTAGAAAGGGCTCCCAAGGTTGTGTGGCTTAGCTCTGTCTCCTGGAATCTAGAAGCCACCCAATGAGAGCTTCAGTCACCTCCCAAGGCCCAGTGTGAGTCCATGCAGGCCTCGGGACCGACAGTGACCTGCCACCCCAGCCCCACTGCAGGAAGCCACCTTCAGGGTTGAGTGTCCTCCCCACCCAGCCCCTGCCCCATCATCAGCTTCCAAAAACCGTATGAGACAGGGATAGAAGTCCTTTGGATGCCAACCCTGTTGCTTTGTTGAATTTGGGGGAGCACAGCGAATATGGACTGAACTGTGTGTTTCCCCAAAATACACATGTTGAAGCCCTAACTCCTGATGGAACTACATTTGGAGAGAGGGCTTTTAAAGAGGTCATTATGCTGGGCCGGTGGTGCTCAGTGGTTGAGCGTTGGTTGACCTTTGAACCAGGAATTCACTGTTCAATTCCCTGTCAGGGCACATGACTGGGTTGTGGGCACTATCTCCAGTAGGGGGAGGACTGATGATGTTTCTCTCTTTCCCTCTCCCTTTCTCTCTCTAAAATCAATACAAACATATCTTCAAGAGAGGATTTTAACATCTTTTTTTTTTTAAAGAAGTAATTTAGGTTAAATTAGTCATATGGATGGGCCTTGATCCAATAGGAGTGGGGTCCTGACAGGAAGAGGAAGGAGTGCTGGGGATGTGCATGCACAGAGAGGACACAGCAGAGGGCAGTCATCTGCAGCCTCAGGAGAAACCAACGCTGCCACCACCTGGGCCTTGGACTGCCGGCCTCCAGAACTGTGAGACCATAAATGTCAGATGTTGAAGCCCAGCGTGTGGTGTGTTGTTATGGCAGCGTGAGCAGGCTGACCCCACAGCGAAGTGAATGCCTGAGCTCAGAGCTGCAGCCCTGGAGCCCAGGCCAGGGCCATGCTGCAGCCTTGCAGGGCTGGGTCACCCGGCTTTTGGGTCAGGTTGAATGACTCCTTTAGTCTGAGTAAACCCCGAGGGCCTCAGGAGGGTGAGGCGCTGGGTTCACACAAGGGGCAGGTGGACGGGACCCCGTTCTTACCCCCAACTGAAAAATGTCACCAGTGATTATCTCAGGATTATAAGAGCTTGTGCTTTCTTTGTACATTCCTTCAGTTTTCTAAAATGAACATGTACTGCTTTTGCATTATAAAAAGAATAAGTTAATCACGTTTAAAAGCCCTACCATGCTTCCGGGCCCAGATCCAAAGCCACTTTCCCCACGGGCTGCTCCCCACCGCTGATGTCTGAGCCTTTTCTACTCCGAGGCCCGTGGGAGTGGACTTTGCCCCCGCTCCCTCCGTTTGGGCTGTCGTTAGTTATGTGCACGATTCTGTTAGACCACGTGCCATCGCTGCCCTAGGCCCACAGACAGCACCCGCCCACCGCTGTGGTCACTGTAGAGCTTGGCGTGCCCTGCCCGTATTACAAGCAAACACTTTGTAAATCATGGCTCTTCTGATTTTTACAACAAAACTGAACAGTATCGGTCACCTTCCTCATTTTATAGACGAGGCAAGTAAAATTCAAAGATCCTCCTGCAGATGTCACTTGGGTTCTGACCTCCACTTCCACCTCAACTGGGTCTGGGCTGCACTGGCTGCCATTTTAGGCAAAGAAGAGTTCACTGAGGACGTGGGGGGTTGGGAGGGCAGAGAACAGGGACGGAGAGAGAGAGAGCAGGGACCAGGCACCTCTTCCCTCTGCTGTGCCAGGCTCCATACAAAGCCCTGTGTGTCCAAGGGAGATGAATAAATGCAATGCAGACATGTCAAATTAGCTAGCTCCTCAGATGCAGACCAATGCCCTGTTCGCCAGCTGCTTGCTCAGTAATAAGGAGGCATTTTCACCTCACTCTGCCTGATTCATGACTCGGAATTTGTACAGGGAAGAGAAGGTATCATATAAAGATCCCCTCAGATGCCACCAGAGTCCAGCTGACCTGAAACCTGATGTCCCTCCTCTGGTAACCGTGTTGGACGGGCCCTCGGCAAGGTTTCTCTGCCTTGGCACTACCGGGATTTTGGAAGGAATCATTTTTGCTGAGGGGCTATCCTGGGCACTGGAGGCTGGTAGGCAGCATCCCGGACCTGCCACTGGATGCCATTAGTGTCCCCCCAGTCATGACAACCATAAGGGTCCCCAGAAACTGCCTAACACCTCCTGAGAGCCCTGCTCTGGAGTTTGGTACTCCCCAACTTCTCCTCTCTCAGTGTTGGTCTGGGCCCTTTATAACCTGCCATGGGGGCATAAGAAGGAATAGGGGCTTTGACCCCACGTTAGGACTAACCTTTGAGCAGTCGCAGATACACAGTCTTAGCAGAGGAGGTTACAAGCAATTAGTCGTTCAACCACCCAATCAACAAATATGTATTTACTAGTGCCCTAGTGGACAGATTCATACTCATTGAAAGGAAATTAATTAGAAGGTGACCAGGCACGATGGACCAGACACACCCTGGAGCCAACCTCCCACTGTCCCTCCCCAGCCAGCTGCACCAGGGGTGACGTCATGGCTCAAAAGGTGTCTGTGGAGTGAGTGGGAGTCCCTCCAGCAGATGGGGTCCCTTAGCCTGGCCTGTGGGGATCAGACCAAATCGGCTCTCCAACATCCCCAAAGGTAACCCAGATTGCAAGAGGGTGGTTCTTGGGTGACGCACCCCAGAACCAGGCTCCTTCCTCTCTGGTTCCAGGGTGCATCACCCGAGGACAGCCACTGCCAAGTCACTGCAGCTCAGCAGCTCCTGCATTGAGTGTCTGCCCCCTGGTGGTCATTGCACATCATAGCTACTGGTTGGATAGTCAGCTGATCACTTAACCTTTTATATATGTAGATTGATCTGTCCACTGGGCACTGTGCCACATGTTGGGAACACAAAGAACAAGAAGATAAGCAGAGGCCTTGTCCTCACATAGCTTGCTCTCCAGCAGGAAAACAGATACCAATTACGCAATTGATGACAATAGAGTGTGTCCAGGGTGATGATGGAAAAGTACAGAGAGCTCTGCATGAATTTACAAAACATGAATGGGGGGAGGGGAAGTAGAAACAGCTCTTTTGTGTCATCTCGAACTATAAAACACCAAACACCGGCCCATCCAACAAGCTACATCTCCCAACCCACCAGGCTCAGAAGTCCCCCCTGGGATCTGGAAACAAGGTTGTGAGTTGTGACAGTGGGCCCCTGGGACCAGGCAGGCCCCAGAGGACAGAGGGTGTGTCGGGATCCAGTTGACTCTGCTCCCAGGTGTAAATTCCGATTCCGTTTTGAACCAGCTGAGGCTGCGTAGTAATCGAATTAGGCAAATATTATGGGGAAGAAAATGGGCCTGTAAGTAGCTTAAAGTGATGGAAATGACCTAAAGGTGGCCATGCAAATGGTCTGTATAATATCCTGTAATAACCCTGGCCAGCCAGCCCGAGGAGGCAAGCTTCCAATAATGAGGTGTCTGATTAGAATAATGTTCGGTGGGAGAGTGCATGAACGTCCGCATAAATCAGGCCTGGAGAGCCTCCCCAATTAGCCAGGAAGGAGACAGGCAAGGTAGGTGCCAGCGCTGCACCTGGAGGCTGCTGGGCATGCTGCGGCGGGGGGGGGGGGAAGGGGGCACTAATCATCTTTATAACGGCCCCTGACGTTTTATAGCACTCCACAGTTTATAAACTCTTTTCCCGGGCAATGCTTCATCTGGTCCCAGCAAAGCTGTTCCAAAGATGAAATGAGATAATAATGCCGTCCTGTGGGATAATTAATGGTCTGTTTGGGTCACGCTTTTACCCCCAGCACCCAGCATGGTGCCCGGTACATAGTAGTTGCTCAATAAACAGGAGCCATTAAGGAGCATGTAGCAGAGAGCTGACTACACTGGGGACACCACTAGGCGCTCACACATCCGTGGAGTGCTTCCCTTCCCTGCCTCTGCTCCCCAAACTATGGGGTAAATTAGCATTATTCTCAGCAGATAACTTCTGGAGAAATGTTAGTTTTATACTTATCCATTGCAGTTGACAAAACCCGGGTAGCATGCTTAAACAGGACCCCCAAGACACCTTGTTCCATTTACTACTTGGGTATTGAGTGTCTACAATGTGCCATTCATTCGTGTATGCGTTCAAAAATAATTCTTAAATACCCAGTGTGGGCCAGGTTCAGACACATGGGGAAAGAGGAGAAAACGGAAACCAGCATTTCTAGGAGCCCAGGTCTGGGAAAGATATAGAGCCTGGAGAGGTCACCCCATCTGTGGTCCCCCCTCCTCCCTGGGCGCCAGAATCAACAAGCCTTAGGAAGCATAAAAGAGCCTCAGAACTCCTCACCCCTGTGGGCAGCTGGGCTGCTAACAGGGGATTCCACTCTCTCTCCCCTGTCCTCTGAGTAACATGTCCATTCTCTTGCTTTCACAGAGGAAGATCCTGAGGCCCTAAGAAATAAAGTATCTTGCCCTAACCAGTTTGGCTCAGTGGATAGAGCATCAGCCTGTGGACTAAAAGGTCCCAGGTTTGATTCCGATCAAGGGCATGTACCTTGGTTGTGGGCACCTCCCCAATAGGAGGAGTGCAAGAGGCAGCTGATCTATCTTTCTCTCTCATCAATGTTTCTAACTTTCTATCCCTCTCCTTTCCTCTCTATAAAAAATCAATAAAATATATTTTTTTTAAAAAAGAAAGAAATGAAGTGTCTTGCTGAAGATAGCATAACTGATAAGCAAAAGCTTATTTCAACCGAGGGTTCTAGACTACAAACCTAGTCTTTTCCATGTAAACAAGTGTGTGTGATACTCAAACTCCTGGGCTCACCCTCGGCCTCATTTAGCAGATTCACATGTGACTGCTATGCTTACTCAGACACTGTGTCCCCACAAGCAAGCCCACACATGTGCAGACCCAAGCAACGCCCCAGGATGGCACCTTACCTCTTGGGCTTTTACCTTTTGATGCCAAGAGCAGCAATTTGTGGGGGAGCAGTTAAAGGGCCAAAATGGGTCAGGAGTACTGCATCCTGTGCCCTGAAATGCTTGGCTGGATGCAAAACTTCTGGGGGCCAAGATGGGGAAACTTGACCCACCATGGCCTTGTGTGACCTCCCAAAGCTCAGACTAATGTGAAGGTTCCTTCTGGTAATTCGTTATGTATAAAGGTACTACCTGCCTGCCAAGACCGGTTTGGCTCAGTGGATGGAGCGTTGGTCTGCCGACTGAAGGGTCCCATTCGATTCCGGTCAAGGGCATGAACCTTGGTTGCGGGCACATCCCAGGTAGGGGGTGTGCAGGAGGCAGCTGGTCGATGTTTCTCTCTTATCGATGTTTCTAACTCTCCCTTCCTCTCTGTAAAAAAATCAAGAAAATATATTAAAAAAAAAAAAAAAGGTACTACCTGCTGGAACAAATGAAATATTCCCTCAGGTATTTGCCTGATCAGGCTTCTATAGCAAATGCCAGAGACTCGGTGGATTAAACAACAGACATTTTCTCGCAAGGCTGGAGGCTGGAAACCTGAGCTCAAGATGTCAGCAGGGTTGGCTTCTGGTGAGGGCTCTCTTCCTGGCCTGAAGACCACCACCTTCTCACTGTGTCTTCACCTGGCCTCCCCTCTGTGCGCATGCAGAGAAAGGGTGATGGTGTTTCTTCCTCTTCCTACAAGCACACCAGTTCTATCAGATTGGGGCTGCACTCTCATGGCCTAAATAAACCTTGACTGCCTCTTTAAAAGCCCTCTCTCCAAATAGTCCCACCAGGGCAGTGATTCTTAACCTTTCTAATGCCGCTACCCTTTAATTTAGCTTCTCATGTTGTGGTGACCCCCCACCATAAAATTATTTTCTTTGTTACTTCATAACTGTAATTTTGCTACTGTTAATGCATCGTAATGTAAATATCTGAGTTTTCCAATGGTCTTAGGCTCTACAGCAGCGGTTCTTAACCCGTGGGTCTCGATATACAAAACTAAGCTCCCTTTTCTCTTTTTATCTTTTACTAGAGGCCCAGTGCAAAAATTCATGCACAGGTGGGCTCCCTCAGCCTGGCCAGTGATCTGGGCTGATCGTGGCCTTCTCACCCAGTCCCCATTGGGGCCGATCGGGCCAGCTGGCCAGAGACCATGGGAGGATGGCTGTGGGAGCACTCTGACCACCCCACTAGCCGAGGGGAGGTAGGCAGGAGGTTGGTTGTGGGAGCACATTAACCACCAGGGGGCAGCTCCTGCATTGAGCATCTGCCCCCTGGTGGTCAGTGCACATCCTAGTTACTGGCCGATTGGCCTTTTGGCAGGTCATCCAGTCCTAACGGTCGCTTAGGCTTTAAGGTAAATACTAGCAGATTACTACATCCAGGTGATTCCCTCTCAGGTCATCTCTTTCATGCAATCACACATTCTTTTTTTTTTTTTTAGGTTGGTATTATAACATTTATTAAAATAATGCCATGGGTTAATAGAAACAGGAAGAAAAAAAAAAGAAAGAAAGAAAAAGAACAAAGGACCCTTTATTTCATTAAATGATTTTTTCTGGTGGTTGTCAAGAAACAAAAGACCAAAAGAGCCTTTTTGTCTTTCTTTTTTATTTTTTAAGTATTGGAATAAGTCTAAAGAAAAGGAAGTGCCTTATTTTTCTTCATGGTCATTTAGTCAAGTGTCTCATAAGATCAGCTCCTCCCTCAGAACACAAGTTAACACACACATTCTTTTTAATCCCCTTGTTAAATTATGTCACTTGGGGTTCCCAAACTTAAATGCCTACAGAGGCTGATCGGAAAACATTTTTATTGAATGAAAAGGAGCTAGTCAGGTAAGCACCTGCCTGTTGTCACCTGTGGAAGTTTAGTGCCATAGGCCCAGGTTGCTAGGGCTTCCCATAGCCAGGAACCTGAGTGTTTTTAATGGTGTTTTAATATTCTGGAAGATAATTTTTAAAGCTTTTTAAATGCTATGTGGTACACTCAAAATTTCCTAAGAGGATAGATCTTAAGTGTTCTAACTACAAAAGAAAACGGTAACTATACAAAGTGAGGAATATGTCCATGTTAATTAGTTTGATTGCAGTGACTATTTTACAATGTGTGCTACATCAACACATCAAGCCGTACACTTGAAATACATACCATTTTTGTCCATCATACTTCAATAAAGATTGAAAAAATAAAATTTTAAAAATTTTAATTATAAAATAATTATGTTGGCCAGAGGGATTCAGGCCCAACAACACAGGCCTGTGGGTAATGCTGGGATAATGATTGCCTCCTGTCCTGTTTCACTTTCTTCCCTCTCCCTCTCCACCTTTTGTTGCTAAGCCCCCCAAAAATTGCAATGCCTGTTGGATGTGAGGACTTAGGTCAATGCTATCTCAAGGAAGAGATAAAGTGGTATAGAGAAATCCTTGTGTTGTTTTTTTTTAACCAAAATCAGACATTTAAAGAACTTATGCTGAAACCGGTTTGGCTCAGTGGATAGAGTGTTGGCCTGCAGACTGAAAGGTCCCAGGTTCAGTTCCAGTCAAGGGCATGTGCCTTGGTTGCAGGCACATCCCCAGTAGTTGGTGTGCAAGAGGCAGTCGATGGATAATTCTCTCTCATCGATGTTTCTAACTCTCTTTCCCTCTCTCTTCCTTCCTGTAAAAAGTCAATAAAATATATTTTTAAAATAAAATAAAATAAAAATAAAGAAAGAAGGAACTTGTGCCATCAGCCTCCGTCGGAATCCCTTCAGGGAGCCCAGAGGAGCCAGCGCAGACTCCCTCCCTCCCTTCCCCCACCCCAACACACACTTCCATAGTTCTTCTAAATTAAGCCGCTTCCCTCGAGCACCAGGATCCTCGCTAAATAAAAAATGAGTCCGTATTCAATGGGATTGTTTTCGTTGTGTTTAATTACCAGTGTTGTGGCAGTATTGTTTCCTGCCATTTTCAGTGCAAATGGGCAGTGTTTCTGCCTCACTGGGGATTAATCAGCTGCACTTCGTGAGCTGGCCCTGGAGGCTGACCAGCACGTAAAAGCTACGCTTACGGAAAAATAAGTGCCAGATTCCAAAGATCCAGCGTTTACAGATCAGCTCTGTTCGCAGGCTGAGGGCTGCCTGGACAAGCGCTGTGTTTTGAGGAGTGCGTTTTGCTTTTCACACCAATCTTATGAGCCTCACAGACTGTGAGGGTGAGAAGATCTTTAGAGACCACTTAGTCCACCCTCTCGTTTCACAGCTGAGGAAAATGTTTACATGTGAGACAGCAGTGAAATGGAGTGACACGCCCCAATTCACACAGCTAGTCAGTGACCCGGGTCCCCGGGCACCCACTGCCGAGATGGCAGCCTGTTCAGAAGGTGGGAAAACTGTGGCCACAGGGACCCTTAGGGAGACAGGAAGTAAAATAGTAACAGCCAACATTGAACACTTACTCTGTGCCAAGGACCATGCTAAGTACTCAAGCACATGTAATCTTCCCAAAGGGCTATGGGGTGGTACAAATACTATCCCCACTCTATAGATAGAGCTCGAGAGGTTAAGCTATCAGCCCAAAGTGACACTGTGAGTGCATAAATAAGTGGAACAACAAATCAATGTTTCTCTCTCTCTCTTCCTTCCTCTCTCTCTATAATCAATCTATACTAATAAAAGGGTAATATGCTAATTAGACCAAACAACTTTCGGACAACTTTCTGGATGTCCTTTTGGAAAACGCCATGGTAGTGGCGGTTAGGGGTGATCAGGCCGGCATGGGAGAGCAGTTAGGTAGAGGTGGTTAGGGGTGATCAGGCCGGTAAGGGAGAGCAGTTAAAGAGATCAGGCCGGCAGGCAGGTGAGCAGTTAGGAGCCAGCAGTCCCAGATTGCAAGAGGGATGTCCAACTGCCAATTTAGGCCCAATCCCTCAAGGGGTCCCCAACTAGAGAGGATGCAGGCTGGGCTAAGAAAAGTCCGCCTACCCCCATGCACAAATTTCATGCACTAGGCCACTAGTCAATAAATAATTTTTAAAAATAAGTTGAATAAGGTCTGAGCAGTTTATGTATAATGTGGTGAGTACAGTATCCTGCATTATATACTGGAAATTTGCTAAGAGACAGCATTCTCACACACACACACACACACACACACACACACATACACACACACGATGTGTAAGGTGAGGGTGTGTTATAAACCTAATTATAGGAATCACTTCAGCATGTACATGTACATCAGATAATCAGTTGTACACTTCAGATACATTATCATTCTATTTGTAAATTATACCTCAATAAGCTAGGGGAATCATCTCACAATAAAAAATTACAGGACAGGAAATGAGAAGCACCGGAAGGGAAAAGCCACGGGGAGAAGTGAAGGGGGCTCCAGGGCTGAGGCCAATCCAGGCAAGAGAGCAAAGGAACCACTGGCCGTCAGAGGACCTCTCGAGGGGCCGCCCCCCATGCGAGGGGCTCCACATGGACGTAGCCGTAACCTTTACCTGAACATTCAACCAATCAGCCAGTAACGGGCTTAGAAACAAGCTTAAAATAGCAGAATTGAAAAGGGCATTATCGACAACCTATTCTCAGTGTTTTTAATACTGCGAGGCTTGCAATTTCATCCAGTTACATAGATAGATGATAGATAGGTAATAGAGATAAATGTGCACACAAATATTTATACACAAATGTGTGTGTGTATTAGTCAGGGTTCTCCAGAGAAACAGAACAATAGGAGATACACACATACACACACACACACACACACACACACACACACACGGGTTGAGGCAAAAGCAGGTTTACAGCTGTGAGTACCCAAAACACAGAGTTTATTCTTGTATTATTATTTAATTATTGTCTTATTTTCCATACAAACAACTGTAAAGTTACCTACTTTTGCTCTACCCTGTGTGTGTATACAGAGAGAGACAGACAGACAGACAGACAGACAGACACAGAGACACAGAGTCACATAATGAGGAATTGGCTCACACAGTAACAAGGGCCGGGAAGCCCCCAGACCTGCTGCCTGCACGCTGGAGCCACAGGGGAGCTGGTTGTGTAGCTCGGTTCTGCTCTAAAGGCCTGGGAGCCAGGGGAGCGGACGGTGCAGGTGACAGTAAGAGCAGGAGGTAGCACTGGAGCCTTCACGGGCACAGCCCTGGGCTGGGACGCCCCCTCGCGTGCCCCGTGGGGAGGGAAGCATGGAGCAGGTCTGGCTCTGCACGTGGTGGAGCATGAGGTCATTGCCGTGCCCCTCTGGCTTCCAGTGATGCCTCCTCCTTCCCACCCCTTTGGCAGGAACACCCGTGGCCCCTCTGCTGTCTCTACTCTCCCACTCCTCAGGCCTGGTCTCGGGAAATGAGCTGGTAACCTCCTCCACACACGGGTGTGACTTCCACTCGTGCTATCTTCTTCCTGGTTATTTGCTCTCGTATTGAATGAAGGCTTGAAAATTTTAAGCCAAAGACAAGAATTTCTCATCCTGCAGCCTCTCCCTGGCGTCAGCGACCCTGCAGCTGACGTGAGGGAGGGAGGACACAGTCGGCCTCCGGGGTACCTGGCGACCCACCACGTCTAGAGCGGATGACCACATGCCACTGGTGACAGTGGCGGTCCGAGGGGTGACGGAGGCCTTGCCATTCTCTTCTCCCCGTGATCTCCTCCAGCTGCTCTTTTCTCTGATACGGAGCCTTCTGTCCTCCTATTTGCGAGGCTGATAAAGAGATTAGCAGATACAATCATAAAGTTATGAAGCTGCTTTTTGAACAGACTTAGCAAAATGTATCAGCCTGGATAAAGTCTGTCCCTTCAAAGCCGTCACCTTGGGGGAGGAATCGCTTATGTCAATGATGCTTCTATTCATTGCAGAATCTCTGTTTTAGGAATATTAATCATCACCAATTATGAACTGCCTGCTGTGGATCAAAAAAACTACGCCAAGCTGTGCATATTATACCTTATTAAATCCTGTAAAAGGAATGTTGTCCCCTTTGGAACAAGACAAAGCTAGTTTTATTCTATCTGTATCAAACCTCATCAGTGGCCATGAAAAAAAAAACCCTCTTAATCCCCAATTTTGGTCATCACACGTGGCTCTAAATGACTTTGGGCTGTTTCCAGAAATCAAATCTACCCTTGAAGTACAAAGAGCGACCCCGCAGAGAACAGGCAGTGTGTGTCCCATGCTCAGTTGGATTTCCAAAAAAAAAAGAGTCAGAGGGTGGGGTGGGAACCTGGTGGAGGGGAGCAATGGACGGGGGGGGGGGGGGGGGGGGGGGCGGGGAATGAGGAACATTTGTAATAATATGAACAGTAAAGATTTATTTTAAAAATAAAGAAAGAACTGGAAAGGTAAAAAGAAAAAAGAAAAAGAAAGGGGGGGGCGGTTTCTCGGAGTATTTTATGCCATGGCAACATCTTTGCAATAAGTTCATGGTGCAAGATGACAAAGCATGCACACGCGGGCATGTGTGCGTGTGTATGTGTGCAAGTGTACGTGTGTGTGTGTGTGTGTGCAAGTGTACGTGTGCAGGTGTGTGTGTGTGTGTGTGTGTGTGTGTGTGTGTGTAATCAGATGTAGCCTATATCCCCTTCAAAAGATCTGTCTACATGTCTCACCTGGTATTTGAGAGAGGGAGGGAGCAAGGAGAGGTGGCACAGGAGTGTTCCTTCCTGACCGAGGAGGGGGTGTGGCCACTCTTTCAGCTGACACACACCCCCCCTCTAGTCCTGCACCTCCCTTGTCATCCCACTGGCTGCATTTCTGGGGACTGCACACAGTGAGGGTCAGAGGGGACGGCTTGGCCTTCAGCTGCATGGCTTACCTCCCCTGGAAGCTCTCCCTCCCCCACTACTTCTGTGAGACCTACCCTGGAACGAAGGGAGGGTGCTCTAAGGTGCCCTATTGGTCTTATTCTTCCCTTTCAGCTCCTCTTTTCTTCAATATGAATGACTGAAATTCCTCGGCCTCCTGTGGGCCTTATGCAGGTTCATTGTCAAGCTTCCCTTCAGACCAGACCTGCCTCTCTAAGTCCTTCAAACACAGACATTCTGGAGTTGCCACACATCAGGTGCCCCTAAGTGCTGTCCAGCTGTTACCACACTTCCTGAGTCCCCTTTTCTCCTCTCTTCAAGCTTTCAGCACCTCCTCCCCTGACCCCTCAGCCCGTGATTCTTACTTCACTGAGAACAGAAGCAGCCAGAGACCACAGGCTCTACCACTGCGTCCTGCCTCTGCCTTCCTCTAAGACAGCGACCTACCAGCAACATTTCATTAGCAGGTGGGTCACCATCTCTGGCCCCTCAAAACCCTTTCTTCCAGCGGCTCCAGGGCAGCCACTCTCCCCTGGTTCTTCTCGGCCTCACTAGCAGCCTCCTCTCTGTGGTCTGTGCTGATCTGTCCTCAGTCTCACTGGTTGTGGCACCCCAGGGATCAATTCTTCAATCCTTTGATTTCTTATCTTTTTTTTTTTTTTTTTTTTTTTTTTGCAAAAACTCACTTTCAAAGTGAGCTCATTCTGTCTCAGGGCTTTCATCATACTCCACCTGTTCGCTAAAACCAACCCATGACGTTCGGTCTCTAGCCCACACGCTTCCCCAAGTCCCAGGCTCTGTAACTGCCTACCCACCATCGTCACTCGAAAGGCACATCTTCACCTTCACCTACACCTTGATCTCCCTCCAGACCTGCACCTCCTGAAGCCTTCACAAATGGCGGCTCCATCCCTCCAGCTGCTCAGAAAGCCTTGCCGCCTTAACCTCCCCCTCTCACGCTCATCCAATGAGGAACTCTCACTGGACCTACTCCCAGAGAACATCCAGAATCCGGTCACTACCATCGACCCAGTCTTGGCCACCCTCCCCTTGTCTGCGTTATGGCAGGAGCCTCTCTCTGCCGCTCCTCTTGCCTCTCAGAGTATAATCTCAACAGAGGGTGATCTGTTTAAAAGTAAGTCACTTCACTGATGTCTCTGCATTGGCACTTAAAATAAAATACCACACCCTTACCCACGTGGAATCCCCAGGCCCTCCCAAGACCTGGCCCCCCACTGCCTCTCTACCTCCTGTCCCACCTCTGCCCACTCACTCAGCTCCAGCCCGTTATGCTGCTGCTCTCTCTGCCAGGAATAGTCTTCCCTGTCCTCTGCCGCTTTCCTTTTCTCCTTAGTCCTATCAACCGGCCATCTGCTCTCTGCATCCCTCTCCCCCACCCCAGCAGGGCTTCAGGAGATGGGGGACTATCTCTGCTCCCTGCCCAGCAGTGCTCAGTGAAGGCCACCTAAGAGACCCTTCCTGGAGCTGCAGCTGTCCCCTGTCCTAGAAGCCACAGTGCCTCCCCTCTTCCTCACCCTCTGCCCCCCCTCGCCCATCTCTGGCCCTTCCCACTTGCCCTTCTGCCTGGCGCTGCCTTAGTGTGCCCATGAGATCACACTTGGGAGCAACATCCGGGAACTGCAGGGCTTTGCTCCCCAGAGGATCTCAGGAAAGGCTGCTGCTTGCAGCGAGGTCTGTAAGTTGCTCATTCCGTGGTCCAAGTGGGGCTGAGTGTCCTTGATGACTACACACACCCTGACCCCAGGGGCGCCTTCTGGCCCCAGAGCTGACTTACCAAAGGCCCACCTGCTCCTGAGAGCTGTGGGGACCTCCACGCTCCTCGGCCCAGAAGGAGAGGTGAGGGAGCCTCGCAGCCTTCGCAGCCCCTGAAGTCCACCTACGTCCTGCTGCCGGACCGTGGACAAGCATTCAGTAGCATTGACCACCCAATGAAAAAGCTCTCCCTTTTCATTCTCTTTCATAGGCCCTGTTATGGAAAAGTTGCTCCCCTCCCCCCCCCCCCACCACACACACACACACACACACACACACACACACACATAAAAGGCATGTGGACAGCCTAACTCTCAACACCTCAGAACATATTTGGGAATAGAGTTGTTGCAGATGTAGTTAGTTAAAATGAGGTCATGCTGGAGTAGACGGGCCCCTGATCCAACAGGACTGTTGTCCTTATAAGAAGGCTAGTGACCTGGTACACAGATTCATACACCTTGAAAGAAAGTTAATTAGAAGGTGGTGGGCTGGGTGGGACTGGGTGAGAAGGACCAGACAGGCCCAGGAGCCAACCCGCCGTGGTCCCTCCCCAGCCAGCCGCACCTGGGGTGATGCTGTGGCTCCAAGGACATCTGCGGAGTGAGTGGGGTCCCTCCAGCAGGTGGGGTCCCTTGGCCTGGCCTGCAGGGATTGGGCCAAAACCAGGTCTCTGACATCCCCCGAGGGGTCCTGCAGAGGGCACTCTGCAAAGTTGCTGTTATACAGGGTGTGGAATGCAAATGTGAGTGTGCAGTAAACCAGATTCGGGGACGACAGTGTCCCAGCAACAACATAACCCACAACCAAAGGTGGAATCACACAGCCCTGCAAGCAATTGGGCTCCTCTGGTTTCCAGGGTGCATCACGCGAGAACCGCCCCTGCCAAATCACTGCAGCTCGGCAGCTCCTGCATTGAGCATCTTCCCTCTGGTGGTCAGTGCACATCACAGAGACTAGTCTGACTGATAGAGGGACAGTTAGCATATGCTAAGTGTCCCTCTACCAGTGACACTGCTGAAGAACCTATTTCCTCCCGTGACACAAGGAACAACAAGAATCACCAGCCAACCAGAAGCTCTAAGTAAGAGGCAAGGAAAACCACAATGAGATGTCACCTCACACGTGTTGGAATGACCACCATCAATAAGCCAATAAACAAATGCTGGTGAGGATGTGGAAGAAAGCAAACCCTCGTGCACTGGTGGTGGGAACACAGATTGGTGCAGCCACTGTGGGAAACATAATGGAGGGTCCTCAAAAATTAAAAAAAAGCCAAAACCGGTTTGGCTCAGTGGATAGAGCAACAGTCTGTGGACTGAAAGGTCCCAGGTTCAATTCTGGTCAAGGGCATGTACCCTGGTGGCGGGCACATCCCCAGTAGGGGGTGTGCAGGAGGCAGCTGATCAATATTTCTCTCATCGATATTTCTAATTCTCTATCCCTCTCCCTTCCTCTCTGTAAAAAAAAAATATATATATATATATATATATATATATATATATATATATATATATATATATATATATTAATTTTAAAACAGAACTGCCTTCTGACAGAGCAACTTCACTTCTGGATATTTATTGGAAGAAATCCAAAACCCTATGTTCATTGCAGCACTACTTATAGTAGCCACGATGTGGAAGCAATCCAAGTGTCCATCCAGCGATGAATACTTCATCCATCCAGGATGAAGAAGCAGTGCATATAAACTGTGGAATAGTACTCGGCCATAAAAAATGAAAACTTACCACTTTGACGTTATAGATGGGATGAGAGGGTGTTATGCTCAATGAAATAAGTCAGGCAGACAGAGACCCATACCATGATTTCACTTATACGTATGTGGAACCTAAAGAGCAAAATAAACAAACATGCCAAACAGAAACCGATTTATAGATACAGAGAATAAAATGATGGTTGCCAGATGGGAGGGAGGTTGGGGGTTTGGGTGAAAAGGTTAAGGGATTTAGAAGAACTAATGGGCAGTTATAGAATAACTACGGGAATGAATGTAAAGAGCCTCATTGGGAATTTAGTCAGTGATGTTGTAATTGCTATGTATGGTGCCAGATGGGTGCTAGAATTACTGGGGAATCAATTAGTATCTACATATATAAAACCCTAATATGCAAATAGACCAAACAGCAGAACAACTGAACAACCGGTCGTTACGACGTGCACTGACCACCAGGGGGCACACTCGGGACATGGCAGGTGTTGGCACAGGCAGCAGAGCACAGAACATGGCGGGCACGGTCGCGGCTGGATAGTGGAGCAGATGAGCAGGGGCACCAGACCAAGACAGGATGGCGGTCGCTGTCATCGGGGTGAGCCTCTGGTGATTACTAAAAATTCTTTGCTCCCACCCATTGCGGTCCCACCGGGCTCTTGCACCTGCTGCCAGCACCGGCCCGCTCGCACCTCATGCCAACCCTGATCATTCGGTGCCACCAGCAGGTGTGAGTGGTAGCTGCCGGCCCCAATCACCCCTCAAGGATTCTCCATCTCCCCCTACTCCTAAGGGGTGATCGGGGCCAGCAGCCAACTATCACACCCACTACTGGCACTAGAGCTGCCTCTTGCACCCACTGTCAGCAGCTCTGGTCCCAATCACTCAACAAAGTCAGCAGGTGCAAGCAGTGGCTGCCTCCCCGATTGCCCAAGAGGGCTTCTCCACCTCCCCCTGCTCCTGAGATTTGGTCAAGGCAGCAGCCACTGCTGGCACTCACTGCTGACACTGGCCCCAATTGCTCTGCACCATCAGTGCGTGGGAGTGCAGTGCTGGCAGACAGGGGACTGAGGGCTGTGGTGGGAGGGGCCAGGTGGGGGCTCAGAGGGAGACCTGCCCTATGCCCTCGTGGCCCACAATTCCTTTCAAGGTGCACAAATTCGTGCACTAGGCCCCTAGTACTACATAAATGTCTAACCATGCTGCTGTGCACCTGAAACTAATATAATATTGAATGTCAGCTGTAATTGAGAAATTTAAAAAGAAAATTTAAAGAGGCAAGCAAGGGTTCTCCTCTACAGTTTTCAGGGAGAGCGTGGCCTGCTGACACCTCGGTTTCTGCCTTCCGGCCTCCAGAACCATGAGACAACACATTTATGTTGTGCTAAGCCATTCAGTTTGCAGCAGCCCCAAGAAACTAACACAGATCCTGACACCTCAGGGAAGCCTCTGCGGGGGAGGGGGGAGGGGAGTGGCCAGCAGATTTTTAATGCCTTCCCAACACTTGCTAATTTTCCTTTTCACAGAGGAGACACAGACTTCAGGCGAAAAGCCTTTGGCAGCAAAGGCACCTAACAATATTTTAATAACTGTGTTTTGATCTCATTATAATTATTTTATGATTACCATCTATTTCTGACAAGTGATAACTGATTTTCCTCGCACGATAATAAAACAAAGTTTAGCTTTTAAATAAATTAAGTTAAAATGAGTTTTCAAATGTTATATCATATTAATAAAAGTGGCGTGAGATATGGCCAGAATAGCAAAGGTAGGGATGAAGACTGAAATTTGGCCTACATCGTCTAAAGAAAGGCCAAGACCAGCCAGCCAGTACAGAGCTATCTTTGATGTCTTGAATCATAAACTGCAAAAGATAAAATGAAAATGACACGCCCTGGACGGTTTGGCTCAGTGGATGGAGCATTGGCCTGGGGACTGGAGAGTCCCAGGTTCGATTCCGGTCGGGAGCATGTACCTTGATTGCGGGCACATCCCCGGTGGGGGTGTGCAGAAGGTAGCTGGTTGATGTTCCTCTCTCATTGTTGTTTCTGGTTCTCTGTCCCTCTCCCTTCCTCTCTGTAGAAAAATCAATAAAAATTATTTTTTTTAAAAGTGAAAATGACAACACATACAATAAGGTAAAACATGACACAGGCAAAATAATTTCACATCAGTCTTACTTTTCTATGCATTTCCTCCATCCCATCTTCTACCCACCCCCTTGTTGGCCTTCCCTCAGTTGGGGGCCAGGGCCTACATATGGCCAGGCTCCCTCCTGTCACCAAAGAAAACTGAGCTGATAACCCCATCCCACTGAGCTGGAGTCGGAGGATCTGGGTGACAGCCACATCACGTCACTGATGTGATGAACGACCCTGGGCAAATCCCTTCGTCTCCCCAGACTTCAGTTCCCTCTCTACAAGAGAAGATAAGACTATCGCCAGGATCTCTTCCAGCTCTGAATTCCGTGCTTCAGGGATGTTAGTGACTTAATGCATTTCCCTCTTAGGAACTCATATTTCACTTTAAAAGAGACCCCAGGAAAAAGATGAATAAATTCATAGGAAGAGTCCCTGGTGGAGGTAGTCCAGGTTCCATGGCACATGGAGGAGAAATATTTTCAGAGTAGGGGGTGGGGCGCTTCTATAGCCACACAGCAGGCAACCTCTGCCTCTGCAGGAGGCTGGCTGCTTCCCCAGGTGGCAGGGACCACCACCTCAGACCTCTGTCCCCTCAGACATCTGATTCCACATTGTTAGGAATCAAGAAGCCAGGTCTCCGACAGGGCTGAATGTCACATCTTTAATTTTTAAAAAGCATGTTCCTACACACACACACACACACACACTGATTTGGGGGCAGAAAAGGGCCAGGAAGAAAAATCAGTTTTGACAACCTAATAAATGTCAATTTCTGCGGGGGGCTGAGTTAGAAGATGGATCCTCACAACTTTAATTGGAGACACGATGCTGGAACTTGGCTGGGCAGCCCCGCCTCCCTACAGATCCCCCATAGATAGTGAGGCCCTTGCTTTGCTCTCATTGATAAGAGGCCTCCGTCAGTCAGGATTGGTTTCTGGGATGTCAGAGATGCCAGGGCAGGGCAGGATGGGGTTGGGGAGTGGGGTCAGGATGGGAGAGTGGTGGTGACACAGAAGCAGCAGGACATGGGCTGAGCAGCCAGCCACCTGGATGGTGCCCCTACCATGCCTGCCCATATGACATCCAGGAGAGACAAAGGGGTCTCCCAACAGTGATGCTTGCCCCACCTAATAGGAAGTCAGGGGCTCCCTCTTACCTAGTGCTGGTGCTCTAATCTCAGAGCAGTGCAGGGACGGACAGCACCAGGGGAGGCAGGGAACCAAGGGCCTCCCACCAAGAGGCAGGGTGCCATGATGGTTGGGAGGACCCCTCCAGAGCCAGACTGACTGGAATCATAGCCCAACCCCCTCCCGGCTGCACCTTGAATAACGTGCTTGATCTTTCTGGGCCTCGATTTACAAAAGAGAGACAATCATATGCCTACCCATGCATTGTAAGAGGCTTAAATGGGCGGTGACAAGTGGAGCATTCACGCTCACACCTGGCCCAAGGTCAGAACTCAACCAGCAAGAGCCCAGCACACCTCTCCCTGTAGGGGCCTTGGAGCCAGCACTCCTGAGCAAAGGGAAACCTTGGTGCCATTACCCAAACAGAGGACAACCCCCATTCTGATGGATCTGGGCAAGAACATCAGTCCCCACCACCAACCCGACCCTCCACGTCCCACTGACCAGTTGCTTTCCAATAAAACAGGGAGAACACTTTCCCTTCAATACGCCCCACTTCAACTGCTCCTGCCCTTCCAGAACCCCAAGCATTCTCCTCTCCCCATCCCCGCACCGACCTCCACCCCACAGACGCTGGTCCTACGTATGCAATTTATCTCATTTTTTATAATAGCCCAGGGAACTAGGATCTCCACGGTGCTTTACAGTGTATGAAGCCATTTTTAATTTATACTTTTAAATTGTTAATACACTCACAAGGCTCAAAAAATAAAATATGCATACTAAAAGGCAAACCCTGGCCTGGCACGGCTCAGTGGTTGAGCGTCAACCCATGAACCAGGAGGTCATGGTTTGATTCCCAGTCGGGGCATGTGCCCGGTTCGGGCTAGATCTCCAGACTCTCTCTCATCACTGACATTTCTATTTCTCTCTCTCTCTCTCCCTTCCTCTCTAAAATCAATATATATATATATATATATATATATATATATATATATATATATATATTTTTTTTTTTTTTAAAGGCAAACCCTGGAGACTCTATTACTCTCACCTCATATCCTTCAAGATCCCAGCCTCACCCCCCCCACAGAAGCACTGTCAGAGATCCTTCTAGAGTTTCACTACATAATCATGGCAAATATTCCCACTTCCTCCTTTTTTAAACACAAATGTGCATTCTGTACATAGCATTCATACCTTGCTTTTCTTCACTTGGCAATGTGTCTTATACATCAGTACAAAAGCTTTCTCTTTCCTTTTTGCAGCTGCATAATCCTCCATGGAGTATGAGCCACGGTCTCCTAAAGACCCCTCTTGGTGGACATTCACATGTTTGAAATCTTTTCCCATCTGAAACAACTGCAACCAATAGCCATAAATATAAACCCTTTGCACTTATGCAAACATATCTGTAGGATAAATTCCCAGAAGTGGAATTGCTGGGTCAGAAGATATGAGTATTTATATTGTTGCTAGCTATTGCCAAATTGCCCTCGGTGGAGGTTACATACATTTATTTCCCAATGAGAAATATAAAACTGCCTCTGTGCCTTACAACTTCCCCCATTAGAGTGGGTTATCAAATTCTGGAACCTTGCCAATCTGAGAGGTTGAAAAAAACTACTTTTCAGTGTAACTTTAATTTACATTCCTCTTATTTTGAATGAGATTGAACATTGTCATACACATTCTTAATATATTTGTATTGATTTCAGGGAGGAAGGGAGAAACATTAATGATGAGAGAGAATCATCAATCACCTGCCTCCTACATGCTCGCACTGGGGTCCAAACCCAAAACCCAGGCATGTGCCCTGACTGGGAATCAAATCCTGACCTCCTGGTTTATAGGTGGACGTTCAACCCCTGAGTCACATGGGCCCGGCTCGCAGTACACATTTAAGAGCTATTTGTGCTTCCTTCCCTTGTATGTACTTTGCTACCCATTTATCTCTTTTGGTCTTCACAACAGCCCCATGAGATACAAAAGGCAAGTATTAATAAGGTCTACATTTTAAAGTGATGAAGCTAAGACTCAAAGCATATACCCTGTTTCCCCAAAAATAAGACAGTGTCTTATATTAATTTTTGTTCCCAAAGATACGCTAGGTCTTATTTTCAGGGGATGTCTTATTTTTCCATGAAGAAGAATATGGTACACATTTATTGCTAAATGAAAATAAAGGAAATTTATTACCTGTATATGGTATGGTAGTACGGTAGTTGTCAACACAAACCAGACAAACTGTGAATCCTACAGTATCAAGAATTTACTCATTTATTCAATGACAATCATGTCATCATCTTCTGGAACATCATCATAACAATCCAATTCCTGAATTTCCTGGTGAATTTCTTGTGACTCCATTTCTTTCAGAATCAGTGGACCAAATATCTCAAGTTTAGCAATAGCATTCTGAGACAGAGCCTAGGGGGGCCTTATTTTCGGGGGATGCCTTATATTTCATTCAGAAGGAAACCCGTAAGTAGGTCTTATTTTCGGAGGATGTCTTATTTTCGGGGAAACACGGTAAGATATCAGCTCAAAGCCACTGGCTGGCATATGGCAAAGCCAAACTCCATTGTGACTTTTTCTCTTGTCTGCCTGCATCCACCCCCACCCCCACCCCGCACCTGGAACGGAGCTGAGATGCAGCAGCAGGAGTAAACCCAGAGCCCAGGAGACTGGCTCCTGAGTTATCTGCTGTACCTTCAGGCCAGACCCTCCCCGCTCAGGGTGGACTTTGCATATCTGCAAACCAAGGTTCCAATAAATCACAGAGGACCCGTCCAGAACATGGTTGTGCCATAGTGGGAAGCATGCCATGAATCTTTTATTATTATTTCTTTTTGGGCAGAGGAAATAAAACACTTTTCAAACCTCCCACGTTGAGAACGTTCAGATCACACCCTTTTTATGGGAACCTAGTCTCCTCAGAGGCGGTGAAGGAGGTGGCAGGGGAAGGGGGTGGGGGGCTTCGGGCAGTGTCGAGAGAAATGGGGCCCTGTGGCCAGGTGCCCTGGAGTTGGCCCACACTGAGTGCTGATGGTGAGACTTTTCAGGGTTTTCAAAAACCAGCTGATGACTGATAGCTTGAATGCAGCCCTAGTGATGTGAACAGGGCTGAGAAGACACCTACTAAGAAGGGCTCATGGTAGCTAACCGGGCTCAAATTTTAAAACTGAAATAAAATAGATCCTAGCAGCCATTTCTGCACAAGAACCTCTCACACAAACTTCACTCCATGGAGAAACCTGAACCGCTTGTCTTTGCACTAGAACTGCACTGTTTTTCTGCCATCTGAGCCAGCCCTTATAAAGGAGAGCCTGAAATCCTATTTCAACCAATAGGATGTAGGCTTTCCCCATCCAGTTGGAACTGTGCAGCTGTGGCCAATCAGAGTGGCTCTATTCTGACCAATCAGGACAGTGCCTTTGGGCCCAATCAAACTGTGAGAATTTGGAGTCCTCATTTGCATGAGGAGGAACCAATCAAGGACCCCAGGGACAGGGACTCCTGTCATATAAGCTGACTCCTCGCTGGCTCTCTGAGAGGGCATTTTCCCTTTCACTGGAGAATGAAGACTATATTTCCCGCAGCTGGTTTGCCAAAGCAGAGTAAAGCCAGGGGAGGCAGACTGGCAGAGTGCAAAGCAGATCAGCAGGAGCAGAGCAGGCCATCAAAGAGCATCACACAGCCCAGGCAGAGAGGGACTGGCCCCAGACCTGCTCTACAACATGCTGTATCACAGCTGAGCTGTTTTGCACTTGGTAAAGTTTCCCTCTTCACTGCATGCACCAGGATTGCAGGTTCTTATTGGCCTTGAATTGTCACCAAGGACCACCCGTTGAGAGTGGGAATGTTTATACCATGGAAAGCAGCAAGTGCTACAAATGAGAGTGTCCCATCTTCTGTCTCCCGGGCAGGTTGCTCAGATTCCATCACCATGTCTTTGATTGGAGAGGAGGGAAGGGAGAAGACCAGTATCTGCAAATACCATAGCCATGGGGAGCCTGGGGAGCAAGAAGACGCCCTTGAGGCTGCTGAAACTGAGCCGTTTCACCAGAGCCAGCACCATGCCCACATCCAGCAGCCTTGATCAGTAGGAGTCAGGACCCCACATTCCACATCACTTCCAGGGGTAAGAGCGTGGACCTGGAATCACACAATGGGGTTCAGATCCCGGCTCTCCACATACCAGCTGTAAGATGAGTAAGTTGTTTCCCCTCTCTACCTTAGGGGATTCATAACCATGTACCTGCCTCTCAGGGACTGTGAAGACAGAGGAGTTAGTTAGTCCATAGAAAGACCTCAAGGCCTGGCTTTGTGAAAGGCTCAGTGAGGATGGCTGCTGGTATTCTTTCACCGCAGCTCAGGGCTGGCACGCTGGAGAAGCATGGGGGAGGGGCCCCGCCCTGTGTGTAGCTATGAAACCTTGAGTAGCTCTCTCAGCCCCTCGAGCTTATTACTGTAACCATAAAGGAGAGGATTGGACCCATAATCACTAGGATCCCTCAGCCCCCTCCCCCTCTGCTCTAGTGACAGTGCCCCTTGACCCTATTGGGGTCCGCCAATGATTAGTGCAGCCTTCAGGAATGTGTCCGCTGCAGGCCTCCTCCCTGCCCTGCCAGGGGCAGTGCTTCGGGTTATGACAAGCCCTTCCTGCCTTCACCCAACACATTAACGGTACATTCCACCCAGAGGGACCACACGCTGTCCCTCCGCCCAGAGCGCCCTTTCTCCTCCCCAGTGTAGGGGGCGGCCCTGCATCACCTGCCCTGGGACGCCTTCCTTCAAGCCTCCATTCTAAAGCTGGGCACCCGCACGCCATGCTGTGTCTGCAGACCTCTGAGCACTAAACACACCCAGCCTGGAGCATCTGCTATCTGTCCACTGGACTCCACGAGACAAGACATTTTCCTTTGCTTCTCTATCCCCTTACCTGGCCAGAGGAGGCCCTGAGGTGGAATGAGAAAGGGAGGGAGGGAGGGAGAGAAAAGGAGATAGAGAAATAAACAGAGCAAGGGAGACTAAAACAGGCATGGCCACCTGTCCTATGCCCTCCCCACACCACACACCTCCCTCCCTCCATACACTATTACCACCTCCCTTCTATCACCCCCACCTCCTCCCCTCTCACCACATCGCCATCGCAAGCCTTGGCTTTCTGCTGCAGTGAACCCTGACATCCCACAGGGCTGCACTGCTCCCTCCAAACCTTGGTGTGAAAAAGAGAGAAATGGCCCAGATTAGGGCTGGGTAACCAGCCGTAAGAGGGGAGCAAGCACTCTTTCTCACTAATTTGGGCTGGTCCAGAGCTTTCTGGCTCCACCCACTCCCTCCTTCTGTAACCCAGGGGACATTTCCAGAGGGTGGTCTGCCAGAGGGTCTCCCACAAGCCCCTTTGCTGGACCCAAGTGCTCTGTGGCTCTTGGGGTGTTGGATGGAGGAGGAGGCAGCAAGAGCCTAGGAAAGGCCCCAAAGTACTTGCACACCCCTCAATATAAGACCTTCATCCAGCCAGTGTGGCTCAGTAGTTAAGCGATGACCTATGAACCAGGAGGTCATGGTTTGATCCCTTGTCAGGGCACATTCCCCAGGTTTGGGGCTCAATCTCCAGTAGGGGGCATGCAAGAGGCAGCCAATCAGTGATTCTCTCTCATCATTAATGTTTTTCTCTCTCTCTCCCTTGCTCTCTGAAATCAATAACAAATAATTTTTTTTACAAATATATATATATTTTTTTTAATTTTTAAAGTAACTCCTTCTAGTCCTGGGGCTTGCAGAGGCCAAAAGGCTAGTCCTTCCCTCATAGACAAGCCCCCACCCAAAAGGTCTGCCCTTCCTGCAGCCATAATCCTATCCCTGCCCCTGCTTTACTCTTCCCCACAGCAAGGCCTGCATTTGACATACATAAATTGTATTTGACTTTGTGTGTGTGTGTGTGTGTGTGTGTGTGTGTGTGTGTGTGTTGTCCTGTTGCCCCTCCCACCCCCCCATGTAAATGCCACAAGGGCCAAGATTTTTGTCCTTTTTTTTATACTCTGCAACCCCAGAACCAAGAACACTTGGCCAATATTTGTTGAATGAATGGAAATATACATCTCCATCCTCAACCTGAACACACACACATCACAACACTGCTACCTCTATCCAGGCTAAATTCCTGGCTCATCTGTTTCCTATTAAAAATGATAATAATGGACTCTTGGCTGGTGATGAAGTTAAGGCATGAACACTTTATAGAGGCCTCTGCATTTTATAGGCAAGGCCCTTAGAAATGATAAACTCTTTCATTAGCAGATGGAGTGAAGCAATAATGGATGAATTACAAGGGGGAGATATTTGGGGGCCCCCTCTGCCCCACTCAGGGTGCCTCAAAGCAGATGAATACCTAGAGAGTCAGAACCCCAAATCACACAGCCATCAGCCACACCCCCCTCTGAAGCCCAGTTCTCAGTCCCTGATTCCTGGGGAAGCTGCATCACTGACCCCTCCCCTCCCCTCTCCCACCCAGCTCCCACAGGAGGCCTCATTCTGTCTGTGTACAGCCAGGAGGTCTGGAGTTGGTGCACAGGGCGGGCTCTCTAGGGCAACAGTTCCCAGCCAGGACGGGTGGGGAGGCGGGGAGGGGAGAAGAGGGATGGCCCAGGCCACCGCTCCAGAGGTTCCCTGGCATGTCAGGGAGGTGTTACTAGGCCCAAACAAGGGCCTGTGGAGTTCATGGGAACTCTGAAGGTCTTCTAGCCTAGAATCCAGCTCTTTCATTTTGCAGATGGAAAAATAAAGCCCTAAGAGATTTGCCCGACACGCCACAGCCAGGTAATGGCCAGGCAGGGAGTACAGCTCCCAGCTCAGGGCTCCGTCTGGTGGCCCGTATCTTCCTTCCTCCTGGACACATGGAGGTTGAGGGCACAGAGCTTCATCCCCACGCCCTTACCCTGATGCTGGCCTCGCTGCTTTGGCCATCAAAGGAATCAAAAGGCCTTTTTGGCCAAAACCAGTTTGGCTCAGTGGATAGACCATCAGCCTGCAGACTGAAGGCTCCCAGGTTCGATTCCGGTCAAGGGCATGTACCTTGGTTGCGGGCATATCCCCAGTAGGGCGTGTGCAGGAGGCGGCTGATCGATGACTCTCTCTCATCGATGTTTCTAACTATCTCTCTCCCTTCCTCTCTGAAGAAAATCAACAAAATATATATATATTTTTTAATATATTTTATTGATTTTGTACAGAGAGGAAGGGAGAAAGATAGAGAGCCAGAATCATCGATGAGAGAGAGTCATCGATCAGCCGCCTCTTGCACACCCCACACTGGGGATATGCCCGCAACCAAGGTACATGCCCTTGACCGGAATCGAACCCGGGACCTTTCAGTCCCCAAGCCGACGCTCTATCCATTGAGCCAAACCGGTCTCAGCAAAATATATTTTTTTAATTATTTTTTTTTAAAAGGCCTTTTTTTTTTTGAGGGGGATGGAGCAGCTGTATTTTGTCTTCTAGGAAGCAGGATCCTAAATTAGGCCAGCGGAGCAAGAGGCAGGAACAGGAGAGTGCAGGTCGGCTGTCAGAACCTGACAGAGCCCAGTCTCTGCCTTAGGTTCAGGCTGGGTCCGGCGGGTCCATGAGGCCCAACTGGCCCTGTGGGCTCCGCTATTGGATGCCTGGCTCTGAGCACCGAAGCCCGCTGAGTGCTCCAGGCCCGTGCTCTGTGCCTGTGCCGCACACCTGGCGGGCCCAGCTGAGCCCACCCAGGCTGGCCATGTTCCCCTGACCCTCCACTCCTCCACCAGCACCACCTCCCACCCCCCAGACCCAGCCAGGTCCCCACTCCCTCTCAGCCAACTGTTCTGAAGAAAAGCAGAATTTTTCTCACTGGCTCTAAAGCAGTGTTTCCCAAACTTCTCTCATGATGAGAATCACCTGGTGGAGTTGTTAAAACACAGATTCCTGAATCCCAACTAAGAAGTGCTAAACTAGAATTTTTGGGAATATATAGGTAAAATTGTATACTTAACTAGTGCTCTAACACAGATGTTATATACAGAGCACTAAGTTAGGTATGCAATTTTACCTATATGTTCCCAAAAATTCTAGTTTAGCACTTCTTAGTTGGGATTCAGGAATCTGTGTTTTAACAACTCCACCAGGTGATTCTCATCATGAGAGAAGTTTGGGAAACAGTGCTCTAAGCAAGGGTCTTCAAACTACGGCCCGCGGGCCACATGCAGCCCCCAGGGGAGTCTGATCCTGCCCGCCAGGTTTTTTGGGCAGTGAGCGCAGCCAAGGTGTTACAGTAGGAATTAGTAGTTCATATAGTCCGGCCCTCCAGCTCTCTGAGGGACCGTGATCTGGCCCTCACTTTAAAAAGTTTGAGGACCCCTGCTCTAAAGCATAAACCCGGGTTTAGACAAACCCACCTCCCAGGCCACCTGGCAGCCCTGGGTCCTGGCTTCCATAACTGCTTCTCTCAAGCCACCATGCCTTGAAGTGTCTCCTTCCTCTGTGACCAGGCAAGGGGTCTCCCTGCACCCCCCCCTCGCCCTCCCAGATCCCTAGATAACTACCCCCACCCCACTGGAGCCTCTGGCTCCTCACCCAGTCTCCATCTCTGTTTGTTCCTTCATTCATTCACATCTTCTTGTCCAGATCTGTCCCATTCACCTCCCCACAACCCGCCTCCTGTCCACCAGCCGCTCACCTGCCCTCGCCTCGCACACATGCATGGACTGCGCTGGCTGGTCTGCAGGTGGAAGCAGCACCCTGGAGCCAGGTCTGGCTGCTGCCCCTGCTTGGGAGTTGCCTGCTGAGCCCAGCTTCCCCGGGGTCAAGGGTAAAGTGGGTAAGGGGCTGGGTGGGGGTAGCGACTGGAGGAAAATGAAAAGGGAATCAGACTGCAGCCTTTCCTTCCCGCAGGGACCAGTGAGCGACCAGCAGAAAAGGAACAGCTCCAGGGTGTAAGCGGCCCTTGATTAACCTGGCCTCTGGTCACACCACTGGGCATGCGCTCGGGGACTTGCGTGGTGATTGAAGGAATCAGAAGTCTGCCATCCTGACGCTGCTTTCTCGGATATTGATTTTAAGCCGTTTATTAAGAAACAGAAGACTAAGAAAGAACCTTTGACCCTCCCCACCCCCTCTCCTGCCCAAGAGATTCGGACAGAGAAACCTGCTCCCGGAAGGAGATCTTAGATGCTGCCGTAGCCTAATTGAGCATGGTGAACAGGAGGGTTTCACCAGGTGCCTGTCAGCTCGGCAGCTCCTGTGCCCCTTGTTTCTGTGTCAGCCCCAAGAATTGTCCTGCCACGTGTGTTCCGATCTTCCTCAACTACCTGGAAACCGCCCCTTCTGACATCCAATGCCCCATTTTCTCCCTTTTCTCCTTTGTCCAGAATGTCCCGCGCACCCAGTGTTGGACTTTTCATGGCTGTATCATGTCCATGTGCATTCCCCATGTATTAAACTTTGATTTTCCTCCTGTTAATCTGTCTCAGTGAATTGGGCTGTTAGCCCAGCCTAGAGGAACTCAGAAGGTGGGAGGAAGAGGATCAATATTTTTTAGCCCACATGACTTTGGGGAGAGGAAGAAAGCCTTTGCTGGGAGAAGGTAGGACCCTCCCCATCCACATCAAAGGTCACACATGATCTCCCTGTGAGCATTCCAAGCGTCAGCATTACTGATTGGTTGCTTTGCATTCAGCACAACTGCAAACAAATTCTAATCTGTAATAATAAAAGTGTAATGTGCTAATTAGACCAAACGTCCTTCCGGACGACCTTCCAGACAAAGCCACGGAGGAGGGGGTTGAGGCAGAGGTGGGGGGGGGGGGGAGGGGGGCGGGGGGATGGACCGTCAAGCCCCTTGCATGAATTTCAGGCATCTGGCCTCTAGTAAAATATAAATACGGTACATCTGAGAGGGATTAAAAACTAACTCGGCCTCAGTTTCCTTAAGTGGGAGATAAGGACTCAGGCGGAAGGGCTGCTGAGGCCCCTTTTGGCTCAGACTTTCTGCTCCTTGAAATGTCAGGGGAGGGGGGCTTCTCAGCCTCTGGGGCATCTGGCCCACGGGAGAGCGGGGCTGAGGGTTGGAGATGGGCATAGGAGACAGATGGGCATCCATCAGGGCAACTTACCAATTCCCAGTTCATTCAGCATTGGGCCAGCTACACAGTGTGCCCTGAGCCGGGCCCTGCGTGCCTCCTGCACCTGCAGGCCCGGCTGCCAGGCTAAGGACGCCCCCAGGTCAGGGCCACTCTCACCTTCAGCGCCTTCTTCCTGCCATCACCGGGCCCTCCTGCCCCAGCAAGGCCAGGCCAGCTCCTTTCACCCTCCTGGTCTCCCAAGGATCACTAATCGCTCATGACTAGGCTCCAGAAGCTAAGGCAGAGACTCCTGGAGTCAGCGGGGGAGATGTTTCTGGATAGAGGTCTTCCCAGGACTCCACAAATCATTGCACACTGGGGAGCACCTGTGTCCCCCATTCCAAATAAAGTGGGCTTCCTTTATTCTCTCCATCGAGAAAGATTTACCTGACACGGCCGGTGCTGCTCAGTGGGTGAGCGTTGACCCAGGAACTAAGAGGTCACCAGGTGATTCCTGGTCAGGGGCGCATGCCCGGGTTGCAGGTTGTGGGATCAGTCTCCAGTAGGGGGCATGCAGGAGGCAGGTGATTGATGCTGTTTCTCTCTCATGGGTGTTTCTATCTCTCTACCCTTCTCCCTTCCTCTCTCTCTAAAAAATCAATAAAAACATATTTTTTTAAAATTGAAGAGTTGTCTATACCTACCTGGTGCCAGGCATTGCATTAGGTGCTGGGGATACAATGATAAATTAGGTAAAGAATGAACGCCGCCATAGGACATCTGCAGTCCAGCAGGAGAGAGGGCAAACCTCCTTCACAGTGCTCTCTGCTCCGTCTGCCCCGTCCTCCCAGCCTCCTCCCCAGGTTTAGGGGGGCACGGGGAGACAGGTGGGCTCCCCAGCTGCAGAGCAATGGCCCCAGGCCATGCACTGACCGCACCAGTTGGTGGGCTGTGCCCTCTGGACCACCAGGAGCTCCTGCCCAGCAAGGAGCCTGCCCTGTGCCCTGGAGTGCCAGCTGCAGGCCATGAACGGAGGCAGCAGCTCAGATGAAAGGGAAACTCTGCCCTGTGGCTTTGGTTCTCCAGCCTGCTTCCAGCCAAAGGCCTTCCAGTCTGGAAAGCGGCTTTCCTCCCAAGCTCTCCCGTTTCTGGGCACAATACGGGGGGACGAGCCCGCTCTGCCCAGGTGTGCAGAGGCCCCGGCCAGGAGCCACCCATTCTGGCCTTTGATGTTACTCCTCTCGCCCCTCCTGGAATGCTTTCCCACTTTTCTTTCTTCCCATCAAAATCCTACCTCTCCTCCCCAAGTCCTCCCCACTCGCACAAAGCGTAAGTCCCCCCCACCTGACACACACACACACACACACACACACACACACACACACACCCCTCCTGCACCCCACAACTTCACTCTGTCCACATCTCCATTCCTTGTTGCAAAACAGAGACATCTTGCCCCCCAGGCCTTGTGGGGCCACAGGGAGGGAAGGATAAGAGAGAGGATGGGAGAGGAGGGGAGGGGAAGGGAAGGGAAGGGGGGAGGGGAGATGATGGGCAACGTTGCAGCTCTTTTTTAAAAAATATATATATTTTTTATTGATTTTTTTACAGAGAGGAAGAGAGAGGACTAGAAGGTTAGAAACATCGATGAGAGAGAAACATCAATCAGCTGCCTCTGCACACCCTCTCACTGGGGATGTGCCCGCAACCAAGGTACATGCCCTTGACCAGAATTGAACCTGGGACCTTTCAGTCCTCAGGCCAATGCTCTATCCACTGAGCCAAAGCGGTTTCGGCCACAACGCTGCAGCTCTGTGGCCAGGCACCGCTCTAGGCGATGGGCTTGTAGTCACTCACTGCCTTCACAGCAAGCCTCTGAAAAACATACCATTATCTCCCCCTTACAGATGTGGGAACAGACGCGTGGAGACACAGCTAAGGAGCAGCAGGGCCAGAGCTTGGACACAGGTAGTGAGACCCCCTGAGCAGTCTGGACTGGAAAAAAATGCTGTACGAACTCAAGGACAATGTTTTCCCAAACGCTGTTGCCCCAGGCCTTCCTTCAGTCCACACACACACACACACACACACACCCTGTCAGCCCTCTCTGAACAGATTCCTGAACGCCCAAGGCTGACCCTGCCCTGGGGCGCAGATCCCAGAACTATTTAACCCATCCCCAGGACTGCAGCTCCCCCACAAATCCCTCGAAACCCCTGCTTCCCTCTCCACTCTTTCTCCCAACACACCGGCCACCTCTGGCCCAGGAACCTAGGGCTACAGAGTGGGAGGGAAGCAAGCAGGAGCCTGGAGATGGATGGACCCACTCTGTGCTGGCCCGCGTCTAGCCCTGGAACTGAGGGTTGGAGCAGGGCGGTGATGTACAGCCACCTGCTCAGGGAAGCCAGCCCGATAGCTAATCGAATCAGGTTCCTCCACCAGGCCCCCTTTCTTCTACCACCCCCTCCCCCTGCTTCCCAGCCCCGCCCTCCCTGAGCTCTCCAGCTGCCCCGGTTGATTTTATAAATGGCCACGCAGGAGGTGGGCACCTTGGCTAATTGAATCAGCGCCCACGAGGCAGGAGGCAGGCGGCTGGTTAGCATCACAGCTGAAAGGTGGTGGCAGCAACAGCTTGAGTGCAACCATCAGGGAGGAGTCTGAGGGAGCAGAGAGGCCCAGGCAATCTGGGCCCCGGTCTACCCTCAAGCTTCAAGGTGGGAACTCCTGGAGGGCCTGGCCTGGGAGCAGGCTTAGGGGTGGACCACAGGCCAACACACACACACACACACACACACACACCATTCCCATGCTCTGGAAAAAGAAAATACAAGAGGAGGCCAAAGAGAGAGAAGAAAAAAAAAAAAAAAAAAAAAAAAAAAAAACCCAGAAGAATGGTAACGTAAGCTCACGTGTGCACAACTGCAGTTACATGAACCTGGGCACATAGTTCTAACATGGGCTCAGTCACCGGGCAAGTCTTACCTGCCCTGATGCAACCTCTGCATCATAATTAGCAAATAAAAACGGTATCCTGACCACAGCAATGCTTCTCCTAGTATCGACAGCAGCTGGGTAGCAGACAGATTCTGGAACTGAGACCCTGCCTCAGTCCTTGGTCTTACTTTGTCCCATTTCCTTTGAAGCCAACTGTCTCCTTACTTATGAATCTGCCCCTCAGCAGCCAAGGAGGGCTTTTCCTCTGGGCTTGTTTGAGGAGATGGATCCCGAAGGCTCACTCCTTTAAGAATCCAGCCAGCAACCAGCTCTGCAGACCAGCTCTGCATGTGGGCTCCATGAGGTGGGGACTGGTCTTTTCTATCCCCACCCACCCCCACCCACCCCTACCCACCTCCACCCACCCCCACCCACCCCCTACCCCCAGGGCCGGGCTCCTCAGCTCTGGGTGGGGCTCCTAGGAGGAGTGAACTGAGAAATGATGTGCATGTCACAATGATGGTGCGGTTAAGGGTGGCTGGGCTGGTGCTGACACAATTTTCTGCAGGATGACCCACCCACCCGGTCATGCCTTCAGAGAGGGCCCCTGGCAGTGTGCTCAGCATCTTTGACGAACTGTCTCCAGGGCACTCAGTCCCCTTCCCAAGTTCCCCAAACGCTCCACTTCCCCTCCCCGCAGCCCTCGCCCACCTTTCCCTGCAGCGCCCGCCCGTCTGCCACTTCCCCTTTCGGGCAAAGCCAGCCTCCGAACAAAGAATTCAGAACGCCCCGGGATCTTGGGTGGAGGAGAGGGGAGAAGGGCAAGTTTCAGCTTAGGGTCTCGCACTTCTGGGAGGCAGAGCCCACAGGCCTCCAAGTAGGATTCTGAGGACCCTCTGGCCCGTAAGCCTCTCAAGACCAGGGCAGTCCTTCTCCATTCTCTAAGGTCAAAGAAAAACAAAAAAAGAACACCTTTATTTTAAGTTCCCTCCTTCAGGGTCCAGCCAGAAGACATGACAGCAGATAGGACCCCAGCAGCCTTTTCCACAGGCTAACACTGCCCCCTGCTGGGATGAGCTGGAACGTCCACCTCAAGTGCTACTGACCAATAAGAAACGAGGCACCTTTGCCTCAGAGACCCCCCACACACACCCGCCCCCACACCCGCCCTGGCCACCCCTGGCCTGGAATGGGGGCGACTGAAACCCCAAGGGGCAGTGTATCCTGGGGGTAGGCCCAGGCGGTGGCAGGAGGAACAGCCCTTTTGCACAGGGCCTTCCCGTGTCCAGCCCGCTCTCATGCCAGCAAAGGCATGGAGAGAGACAGCTTACATCCCAGCACACCTGGGAGGCTGCTGGCAATTCTTAGGTTTCTAGCTCCTCTTCCTCCTACCTGAGAGCCCCTTTCCACCTGCTCTGAGCACGCCTCCTGGTGGGTAGAGTAGAGCCAGCTTAACTGAAACATGTCAGAAACCAAGCTCTCCTTCTTTCCAAAGCCTGAATCTCTCTAGACACCCTATTTCTGCTTGTTCAGCGTCCGACAGACTCCCAGACCTCCAGGCTGGGTCTCTGCAGCGTCGTTTGAATCCACAGTCTCTTCTGAGCTCCCCTTACAGCTCAACCCGGCCCACCCTGCGCCCCGTCCATTTCCACGGAGTTTTTGCTCCCGTGTGCAGCTCGTAGGGGACTCGACTCAGAAGCCTTGTCATTTCTCCCTCCCTCGAATCACGTACAAATTCCTCCACCACGTGGCCGGAGCCCCCTTCCCAGCCAGAGGGCCACCTGCTCCCTCCACAGGAATGTTGAGCGCTTTGCTGAGTCTGTCCGCACCTTCCCCGACCTTCGGCTTTTCTACCCAGGATGCTCTCTTCTTCACACCCTTAATCTTCATCAAGTCCCTCCCACCTTGAAGGTCCACCTCAAAAGCCACCTTCCACAGGAAGCCTTTCTTGGTCCTCCAGTGAACCCAGAGGTTTCTCCCCTGACCCAAGGCCCAGAGTCACCCACCGGTCCATAAGCCCTCCTCTCAGGACAGACACCTGTGTCCTTGTCACCACCCTCTCTGGCCCTTCAGCCCCTCAAGACCAGGGCAGTCCGGAGCCTACAAACGCTGCTCCGTGCTGCTGGCCGGTTGGCCGGCAGCAGAACTGCCAGGAAAGCAGGTTTTGGTGAAGAGAGTGCCCGGGCCCCAATATGTGGGCGAGTGGGACACAGGCCTGTGGTGAATGACACTTCCTGTGAAGGAAGCCCATGTGGGTGGTAGAACCTTCTGCTGGTGCAAAGAGAGCAAGACTCATCCAGGAGACGCTCAAATCTGCCTACCCGTGCCTGTCCCCCAGCCTAGCTCTTCACCCACTCCCCACCTTTCCTGATGTTGGCCCCACACCAGCAAGGGGTTAGGGATGCTTGGACATCTTCCCCGGGGTGGCCTGACTTCTGCAGATCCCGACTCAGATGCTGGGGACCAGAGAGGACACCGCCCCTGGGAGAGGGGTATGAATCACCAATAGTAGGGCTCCTTCCCCTCCCTGCCCTCACATCCCCCCAACCCCCACCCCAGGCTGTGGCTGTCTGGTCCCCGGCCCACAGCACTCGCCACACAAAAACACCTTGGAAATGTTTAATGCCACAGAGAAGTCCAACGCCTGCAGCACCCCCTTCGAGCCCGGAGGCCTGTGCCAACCCAGGAATGGAGCGACTTGCTGACATGCTTTTGTCTTCTGTCCTAAATGCCTGAGGTTGACCCCCTTAGACCCAGGAAAGAACAAGGGGAAGTGGGAAAGGGTAGGAGGAGGGTGGGTCTCTTCAGGGCATTCTTCCTGCTTCGGGATCATGACTCATGCAGCAGACCCAGCAGACCCAGCAGTCCCAGCAGACCCCGCAGACCCCGCAGACCCCGGGAGGGATGAGTCCTCGGGAGGCTCCTGGGACGAGGTGGGCAGGAGGAGTGAGCAGCAGCAGCAGCAGCAGCTGGAAGGGAGGCCTGCCTTCCCCCTCCCACTCCTTCTCTCCAGCCTCTGCCCCCTTCCCCCCGTCGTCGGCCCGCCTCGGAGCTGGCGTTCCGTGGGCTCCCTCTCTCTGCCCACCGTCACTTGGGGCCTTTCTTCAGAATGACGTTGTCATACTCGGTCTCCAGCGGCAGGCCAGAAGCAGGGAAGTCCTGCCCGGCGGGGTAGCCATGCTGGCAGCCGCCGGGGGCTCCGTCGGCTGTGGCCTGCCTCCTCCAGGCCTCGCCCTGGGGCTCCTGCGGGCTGTCGTACAGGGACAGGACGGCCACCCCCTCGGGCTCATCGTATATGTGGTCGGATCGTGACGGCGACGGCCGTGGGGGCGGGTGCTCCTCGATGCTGTCGTACAGAGGGTCCCCGCGGGGCGGGGGCGGGACCACCAGGATGCCCCGCAGGGTCTTCCCCAGGTTCCGGGCGACGGCATCGAAGGGTACTGCGTACTCCCCCTCCGGGCGGGGCCGGGGGCTGGGCCCCGGGGTGCTGGGTGAAGGTGGCGGCAGGGAGTCGTGGGGCCGGGAGTACGGGCTCTCGGGCCGGGGCAGCGCTCCGAGGCCTGGGGCTGGGGCTGGGGCTGGGGCTGGCTGGCTTGGCGGCCCAGCGGGGGGCACGTTCTTCTGGGCGATGATGGCCTCTTCCAGGGCCAAAAAGATCTCATTGCCCTGCCGGGATTCGAACTCAAAGTTGCCCTCTCCAGAGACGCAGCGCCGCCCAGCCTCGAAGGAAAAGGTTACCTGAGGGAGAGGGTAGAGGGGGGAGGGGAGTCGATTGGCCAGGCCAGTGGTCGGCAAACTCATTAGTCCACGGAGCCAATTATCGACAGCACAACGGTCGAAATTTCTTTTGAGAGTCGAAAACCGACGTCTGCGCATGGGCCACGACGTTCCAATCGCACTGGACGTGCGCGCCCGCAGGTGGTATTTTGTGGAAGAGCCACCCTCAAGGGGCCAAAGAGCCGCATGTGGCTCGAGAGCCGCGGTTTGCCGGCCACTGGGCGAGGCCGCGGGTCAGGGCTGCTTCCCCTGGACCGAGCTCCGAGCTCTGAGACTCAAACCCATCAGGTCCAGCCTGCCCCACGGGGACCGGCCAAGCCTCCTGCTCCCTTCCTCCATGTTTCTCCTTCTCTCCCTGCATCCTCCTTCCTCCATCCAAGTGTGGAGCTGGGCACAGCCTTCACCCTCAGTAACGCCTGCCCCTCGGGCTTCTCCCTCTCCCGGCCTCCTTCCCGGCTCCGCCACCTCCACCTTCTCTCTCCCCGGCTCCCATCTCTGCCTCTTCTGCTTCCCTCCGCCTCCTCTGGTCCTTCCCATCTCCTCCTTCGGGCCTTTCTCCCCTTTCCTTCCTCCTCCCACGCGTCCTCACAGGGCCCTTTCTGCTCCCTGAAAACTCCCCCACCCTCCCCTCCCCCTTCACATCTGCTGCAGGCCCACCCCTCCCCCACCACCACCCCAGGGAGCCCCCCCCCCCTCACCTTGTCGCGCCCAAAGCGCCGCAGGAACCGGTAGGGCCAGTCGTACACAAGGGCCCGCGGCTCAGGGCCCCCCACAGCTCCAGGGCCCCCTTTCCTATCCGGAGGGTGTAGGCCCCCCGGAGCCGGCACCTCTCGCTGGCCTCTGTGGGCCTCACGGTCACAGCAAACTCCTTGCAGGGGGCCCCTGGGGAGGAGGGAAGAGAAGGCTGTTAAGGGGGACCCTCTCCGGGGGCGGCCAGCGGTCATACAGGAGTGGCGTTCCCTTCCCATGACCCGCTCCTCGCCAGGTCACACTCCCCCAAATGCCACGTACTGCCCCCCGACCCCAACAGGCACCGTGCCCCAGCCACATGCACCCCAACCTCCTGCCCACATCCTTCCGACCTGTTGCCAGAGCCACAGCCTCATCTTTTCTGTCTCATCTCCCCCCCGCCCCCCAATCCCTACTGCCTCAGCTGCAGGTGCACCTGGCCCTGCCCTCCCCCTCTCAGCCCCCTCACCTACTGCCCAAGCCACCCACCGTGCCCTCTGCGAGGTGGAGGCTGGATGCCCCGTATCCTGCCCCTCCAGCCCACACCCACCCACGCACCCACCCGCCCAGAGGACCACACCGATGGCAAGAGGCGGGAGGGGGGCCTTGTCAGCAGAAACCTCCCACAGGACCCCTTCCAGCCACAGAGAGAAAGCCTCTTTTATTCTCCAGAAGCTGCCCAGCTCCTAACCACAGAGGGTTCAAAAGCAGCAGCACCTTCCGTGGTTCCCCCAGCCCTGCCCGCTCCACCAGCAGGGCCCGGGTGGGAGGGAGTGGACGGGGTGGGGGGCAGGGGAAGGTCTGGCAGTCCAGGCGGCCAGGCTCCCCACCTTGGCCAGGCCCGGAAGCGATGCGGAGAGGCTGATAGGGGACTGGCCACGCTGGGGACAACCACAAGCAGGAAGACAAGACCCGCCTGCTGGCCCACACCTCCTCCCGCCCCGCCCCGCCCTGGGCGAGCGAGCAGCAGCCCCTCACCTGTGGTCGTGCTGCTGTACAGCTCATTCTCCTCCATGCAGGGCCCGCCGCCCTGGCCCTCCGGCCCCGGCAGCTCCTTCCGCTGGCCCTGGGGACAGGCCGGCCTCACCATGTCACCAAGCCCCGGCCCAAGCCCGACCTCCAGCCCCGGCTTCCTTTCAGGGCTCACTCAGCCTGCTGCCCTGTCTGCGTTCTGGATGGGGGCCGCCCCACCAAGGACCTGCCCTCCAACACCCTGGCCCTGGCTCTCACACCTCCCACACACCCCGGGCCTCTCCTGCACCCCTGGGCAGCTCACCGGGAAGGCCAGCAGGCAGATGGCCTGAATCCAGGGGCCGCGCTCGGCCGTGGGGGCCGCCAGCAGGTACAGGCGCTCCCGGGTCTCCAGGAAGAAGGCGCTGGTGTCCCGGGGGCTGCTGGCCTCCCCGCCGGCCTCCGTCACCCGCAGGCAGTCACTGAGGCGGATCACCCTGCGGGCGGCCTCTCCGCGGCGCGGCTTCTCCGGGCCCTCCTGCAGCTCCAGCCGGGCCAGGGCGCAGCCCGACTGGCCGTACAGCATGGCCCCGAACCTGCGCCATTTCTGACCCGGGTGCGTGGCAGGGAGGTGCCCAGAGGAGATGGAGAGATGGTGACCGAAGGGAATGGAGGGTCCATGGGAAGGGGCTGGGGCAGCAACTTGGGGTGAGAGGTAAAGATCCCAGGAGACCCAGGAGGCAAGCCGCCGGAGGAATCGAGAAGCGTTGGAACTTAGAGCCACCGCAGGCAGCCAAGAAGACGCCCAGATGACAGCAGAGAGAGCCGGAGGCGGAAAAAGCACATGAAGGTGGACTTCGAGGCAGCCAGGCAGGCAAGCCCAGGAGATCCACAAGGAGGAGGGAAAGCTTGAGTCACTGATGCCCGGGCCCAGGCTGCAGACCAGCATCTCACTCTGTAGAAGAAGGTCTCTCTCCGGGAACTTCAGGTGACCCTCCGGAATCTCCTCACCTCATCTCTTGACAGGATGGACAGAAAGGGAGAGGAGGGGAAGGGAGGGAACAGGAGGGGAGAAGAGAGGAGAGGGCAGGAGGGGAGAGGAGAGGGGAGGGCAGGAGGGGAGAGGAGAGGAGAGGGCAGGAGGGGAGAAGAGAGGAGAGGGCAGGAGGGGAGAGGAGGGGAGAGGAGAGGAGAGGAGAGGAGAGGAGAGGAGAGGAGAGGAGAGGAGAGGAGAGGAGAGGAGAGGAGAGGAGAGGGCAGGAGGGGAGAAGAGAGGAGAGGGCAGGAGGGGAGAGGAGAGGAGAGGAGAGGAGAGGAGAGGAGAGGAGAGGAGAGGGCAGGAGGGGAGAAGAGAGGAGAGGGCAGAAGGGGAGAGGAGAGGGCAGGAGGGGAGAGGAGAGGAGAGGAGAGGAGAGGAGAGGAGAGGAGAGGAGAGGAGAGGAGAGGAGAGGAGAGGAAAGGAGAGGAGAGGAGAGGAGAGGAGAGGAGACGGGTGCCCTGTATGGATCAGCTGAGGGAAGAGGACTTCCGCATTTAAGGAGGCCAAAGAAGGAGAAGGTGGTTGGACACCCTGGGGCTCTGCTCAAGCCTAGCACCAGCCAAACCTACCCCGTGGGGCAGGGGAGGAAGGAGCCACCACTGCACTCCTGAATGCCCCCTCTGCTGTTTCTTCCATTCCCTCCCAAGGTGTCCCCTCGAGAAGCCACCAGAGAGCAAGAGAGGGAGCTAGAGCCTTCCTTACCCCTCCCCTCCCCCCGGGAGCAGCAGCAGCAAAGAGCACCGTTTGGGGCCTGCTTGGGGAGGCGAGCAGCTGCTGAGGAAGGAGCCCTCCCAAGCCAAGCTCTGGGTCTAAGTGGTGATGGTACAGTCCCCCCCCCCTCCCCCACACACACACCTGAAAGGGTTTGGGTACATTGGGCGCACCCTTCTCCTCCCCAGGAACTTCTGGCAGCCCCCAGCCCCTCTGCCCAGCCCAGCCCGCCGCCTCCTCCTACCTTTCCAAACGTCTGCTGCTGCTGAAGGTACAGGAAGCCCTGCTTCACCACCACGTCTTCCATCCTCCCACCATGGCGGGCCCTGCCCTGCAGCCCGCGCCTTCCCCTCCCGCCCTCTTTCTCTCCTCTCTGCCCTGTGTGTTCCCCCTTCTCTCAAGTTCATTTCCTCTCTGCCTAGAGTTCTCTGCACTATTCTAGTCTGCCTGATGACGACAGGCTGATAAGCCCTGTGGTTTCTTGCTCTGTGTGTGTTTTTTTCTTTTTGACGAGTGAGTTTCAAGCTCAAGCTTCCTGCATTTTCAGTCAGTGAGAGATAATTTCCACGCAGCCAACTCCAGCTCTCTGGGGAGCCACAACTCGGATCCCAAAGCTGGAGTGGGAAGTCACCGAAGGAGAGTGGCTGACCCCCGGGAACCAACTCTGACAGTAAAGCCAGCAGCAGAGGCCCCACACTCAGACTGCTGGTCTGCATGACAGGCTGCAAGAGAACCTAGAAATCAACCAGCCCAACTCCTAGTTTAAAAATGAGAGCCCTGGCCGGGTTGGCTCAGTGGATAGAGCATCAGCCCCACCGACTGAAGAGTCCAGGGTTCAATTGGGGTCTCGGGCTTGATCCCCAGCAGAGGGTGTGCAGGAGGCAGCCAATCAACGGTTCTCTCTCATCATATGAAGTATGGTAGCAACCATACGTGGGTAATATTTTAATCTTGCTGTTTTGGGTTCTGTACTCATTTAAAAGTTATTTTGATTTTCTGAACTTATGTATGCTGTCCCAATACTCCATTGATGATGGTTTGAATATCCCATTGATTGTGATCTCACTAGTCATCGAAGCACATCCTTCTGGGACCCAGGACAGATAATTGAGTTTCGGTTGACTCAGTGGTCCCAGAATCAGAAGAGCACAAATTATCCTTTTTTTAAAAATTTAATAAATCTTTATTGTTCAGATTATTACAATTGCTCCTCTTTTTTCCCCCCCTATAGCTTCCCTCCACCCGGTCCCCACCTCACCCTCTGTCCTTACCTTCCCCCACCCTGCTGTCCTCATCCATAGGTGTATGATTTTTGTCCAGTCTCTTCTCGTACTCCCACTCAGACACTCCTCTCCCCCTGAGAATTATCAATCCCCTCCCATTTTATGCCCCTGATTCTATTATATTCACCAGTTCACAAATCACCCTAAATTGCCTCAATAGCTACAGATAGTGCATTCTTATTGACTCAGTGGTCCCAAAATCTGGACAGCACAATTATCCCAAATTGCCCCGGTGGTCCCAGATAATGTGTTTCTGTCAGTTCAGTGATTCGTAGATACTTTAGATAACTAACTTGCTCAATTTCAATTCTGTAAAAATGCTCTTTGCCAAACAGGTTCCTCATTTCGGACCCAAAGATATAATCGATTCCTTTATGATATTCTGCCGATATAAGCCACATGTGGCAAGTGGTTTCGGGGCTGCGAGATTTAGCCCCTCATATGCTGCCAGCCTTTAATAAATGACTCCACAATTTGGCTTCTAGTGGCATCCTTTGTAAGATGGGGGTACACTACAACACATTGCTATTTCTTTCTCTCTCTCTCTCTCTCTCTCTCTCTCTCTCTCTCTCCCTCTCCCTCTCCCTTCCTCCCTGAAATCAATAAAAATATATTTTTTAAAACAAACAAACAAATAAATAAATAAATGGAGACATGTTCAGGAAGGTCTACTAGGGAACATGTTCAAGGCCACTAAACCAGAACCCAAGCCTCTCAGCTCCATAAGAGCCAAAGCCACACACACCACCAGCCCACCAGGCACATGACAGCTCATCACTTTCACACACGGCTCTTCCTCTCCACGGGAGCACTCCTTCCTGCCCCGAGGACAACACACACTGACACCGCCCCCCTGAGGTTCCAGACACATGCACGTCCCCAAACACACCTCGCTCGCTCCTGGGGCACCTCTAAACTGCTGGCATTACCATCTCTCCAGACTCTGTGAGCATTATAAAGACAGCCGAGTTTCATCTCGAGACTATCATTTAAAGTCACAATACAATCTCTTACATTAAAAAAAAAAAAATTACTTCACAGTTGCCAAAATTCCCAGAGACACACATTGTTACCGGCCACACTGCCCCGCTCTGGAAGAAGGAAGGGCAAGTAGGAACGCACCTGCTTGCAACTCTCCTCCTGAGGTCATGGGGCTGTGGGGGCAGAGGAGGAAGTTCTGGGGCTTCTGCTCTTTCATTCAACGGTCCTTTAACTGCTGTCCCTTAACTGGCATCACACTCCATGCAAGAAGGTAGATACATTCTTTAGGGAAATCTAAGCTTCCCAGAGAATGTTAAACTCAGAGCCAGAAGGCTTTAAGAAGCAATCTGATGGAGGCATGATGCAGAAATATTGGGTGAAGTGGGAGAATTAGACCAGCATTCTTGGGGTAACCCCATAATGGGGGCTATGTAACTGGGCCGTTTCCTCTACCGCCTGCAGTTCAATTGCCTTGGGAAGGAGAGCAGAGCAGGACACACCCCAGGCTTTCTGCTCACACCCGGTGTGCTTTATCAAAACAGTGTTAGCCCTAGCCGGTGGATGGAGCGTCAGCCCATGGACTGAAGGGCCCCAGGTTCGATTCCCTTAAAGGGCACATACCTTGGTTGCAGGTTCGAATTCCAGCCCCAGTTCAGGGCTCATGCAGGAAGCAACCAATCGACGTGTCTCTCACACATCCACAGTTCTCTCTCTGTCTCTCCCTCTCCTTTCCACTCTCTCTAAAAATCAATGGAAAAATGTCCTCAGGTAAAAATTAAAAATAAACAAATGAAACAGCTTTAAAAGATGGCTGTTGTGAGCTCTTGGAGGATAGGACTGAGTTGCATAAAGCTCCTGGCACTCGGGCCTGCTGCCTGGGCTCCAACAGGTTGACCCAGAGGAGAACCAGAGGAGAACCAAGGATGCTGGTGTGGGGAAAGGTCCCGGGGACGGCTCTCCGGTCCCTAAGGAGAGATATTCCCTGAGAGCTGTTTGGTCAGTGGCCAACATCAGCATCTCGTACAGAGTGATAACGGCTTTCAGGGCCATCCCAGAGGCTGGCAGAGCAGTGCCTTTCAAACGTATGTGCAGATCTTGTTCAAAGTCCATATTCTGATACAGGTGTGGAGTGAGAGCTGAGATCCTGCTGCTGCTGCTGCTGCTGCTGCTGCGTGGACCAGACCTCACTGTGAGTGGCAAGACAATAGATTTCACACACACACACACACACACACACACACACACCCCCTGATGCCTTCCCCTAAGGTAAACCAGACACTTTCCACTTGGAACCACAGGGGGGCACCCGAGCGCACCAGACAACTGGAAAGCTGTTAAACCGGGAGACCTAGGTATTCCAGACACCCCCATGCCCTCCCCTGACGGTGGCAGCTGGAGAAATTCGCTTCCTGTGGCTGTTGTCTGCAGAAGACAGGCCAGCAGGAGTGTCCTAAGAGCAACCCCCCTCGAGGCACTTCCCAGTGTCCTTGGCAGGATGGACCCTGCATAGAAGCACTAACCCCAATACCTTCTGCCCGGCCATAGGTGAATCCAGGTACCAGTGACCAAAAAAGCAACCACTATAAAGGGTCCCGGTGTTTATCCAGAGGCACAGGTGAGGTGCAGGGTGCCCCTGGCTTCTCTTTTTGCTTTATAGTCTAGGAAGGGACACCCCTCACCTCCTTGCCCTATTGGTTCCTGATTGGGGGGATTGGGGGATAGACAATTCAAGTCTTGAGTTTCATTGTTATAGCCCTCGCTCTTTTTCCATTAAATATATCATGTGGTGTGCTTTATCAAAATAGCTTTCAAAGATGGCTTGGAAGTGGCTCTCACCACTAAGTAAAAATAGAACCCAATTGAGAGAGAGTGGAGAGAGGAGAGGGAGAGAAAGAGAGAGAGAGAGAGAGCGAGAGAGAGAGAGAGAGAGAGAGAGAGAGAGAGAGAGAGAGAGAGAGGACAGTGCTAGAAACTCTGAGAGGAAGGGCTTACAACATAATTATACTCCTTCATATTGACATAACACTTCAAATTCTTTATGTTCTCCTATGAGCTCCAAACTCCCCTAGAATAAGACGGAGCTATAAAGAAATTAATTAACTCAAAATTTAGTTACTAAGCATCTACTCTGTACAGAGGTACTAGGGACACAACATAAACAGGACAGATAGAATCTCTGTTTTCATTGTGGTTACTTTTTAGTTGAGACCCTGACAATGAAAAGTGTAAATATGTAAGTAAATAGCCTTGGACAGATAGTGACAATGTTATAAGTATGATGGAGATGGGGTCAGAGGGCAACTTTCAATAGAGTGATGAGAAAAGTCTCTCTGAGCATATTTTTTTCCCCACTGATTTTTAGAGAGAGTGGATGGGAGGGAGGGAGAGAAAGAGAAATATCGGTGTGAAAGAGATGTTTCTGGCCCACAGGAAGCTATTACTTCTACCCAGGATTGGTTGCCTCCACTATGTGCCCTGGCTGCACCCTGACCGGGGATTGAATCTGCAACCCAGGTATGTGCCCTTGACAGGGAACCTGCAGCCCTTCGGTGCATGGGTTGATGATCTAACCAGTGAGCACACCGGCCAGGGCCCCATGTTCCGTTTCTATCCCTGGAACTCTCCTGTATTGGGGTCTCTGACTCTCCCATGTATGTGGGGTTCGAATGCATATGTATGTATTAAATTTGGTTATTTTTTATCTTGCAAAAAAAAAAAAGTCAATGTTATGAGGGCAGCAGCCACTTAAAGATCTGAGAAAAAAATATTTCAGGCAGAAGTTACTTCAAGTGCAAAGACCCTGAAGCAGGAACACCTGTGTGAGAGATATCTTAAGAAGGCCTGAATGACTGGCCAGAGCATTGTGAACAAGAGGTGGCACAGTGGAGATGAGGTCAGATCACATGGCATCATGGCCTACAGCCAAGATTTGGAATGTATTCTAAATGACTGAGAGACCACTTAAGGGTTTTTTAAGCAGGAGAGTAAATGGTCTGATTTTATGATTTTAAAAGAATGTCCTGAAGCGATAAGCCACTATGGAAAGAGATTCCTAATTAGTTTCTCTGCTTCCTATCTTGATCTCTGGATAAGCCACTTTCCATAGTGGTTTATCCAGAGATCAAGATAGGAAGCAGAGAATCTAATTAGGAATCTCTTCCCAGAGCCCAGGAGAAATGTGATGGGGGCCTAGATAAGGTGAGAGCTGCGGAGATGAGAGAAGTAGCCAGATGTGAGTACGTATTAGATGAAGACTCAACAGGACTTCCAAGTGTGGGGACTGTTGAGACACCAGCCATCAAGGTAACTCCTGGGTTTTTAGTTTGAGCAACTGGGTGGATGGTGGTACCATTTACGGAGATGGGGAAGATAAGAGAAACCACTGTGCAGGAAGGGTGTGGTGGGAGATGGATTTGGGTCTGGCCCACAGGGAGCTGTTAGTTCTACCCAGTCAGGCAGGTGGAGTATTGGGAGACTCCTATTGAAACTGTGACTCCAAGAACATACCAAGACAGCTGTGATGCCAAGGTCTGGAAGCATCTGTCCCACCACCCCTCCTCTCTGCACTCAGGGAGTTTCCAACACTGTAAAGTGGCTGGAAAAGAAACAAACTACATCTCATGGGGCAACAGTAAAAAAAAAAAAAAAGCTTTGCAGGCTTAACTTATCTGAGTGAATCTAATTGGCAGAGTCTAGAGCAGTGTTTCCCAAACTTCTCTCATGATGAGAATCACCTGGTGGAGTTGTTAAAATACAGATTCCTGAATCCCAACTAAGAAGCGCTAAACTAGAATTTTTGGGAACATATAGGTAAAATTGCACTAGTTAAGTATACAATTTTACCTATATGTTCCCAAAAATTCTAGTTTAGCACTTCTTAGTTGGGATTTTGCAATCCCAAAACTAATTGCACTAGTTAAGTATACAATTTTACCTATATGTTCACAAAAATTCTAGTTTAGCACTTCTTAGTTGGGATTCAGGAATCTGTATTTTAACAACTCCACCAGATGATTCTCATCATGAGAGAAGTTTGGGAAACACTGGTCTAGAGTCTATCTTGCATATAGAACCATAGCGGCAAGGAAGTCTGGGTAATGTAGTTTTTAGCCCCAGTCCCAGCCCCACCCCCGGCAAACCAGGAAGACACACTAGGAGGAGGAGGAAGACTGAAAAGAGCGCTTAGCACCAACCAATCCAACTCTATCCAAAACAGAAAGTGATTTTCACTACCATCATCGTTTCCATCACACGTGGTAGCCCCCAGTCAGTACGAACTCCCCAAACAACCAACACTCTCGGGATGCAGCTAAAATCTAACCTGGGGCCCTTGATAGGAAGACAGAGTGGCATCCAATGGGAAGCAGGAGCCGGCATTATCTAACAGGATAATTCCTAGTGGGAAAGATTGGAATTGGCCTCGGCAGGCAGGGACTGACCTGATCTGACCCAGCAGGATGGCTCTCCCACTCTGACTGAGCCCAGAGGTCCTAAAAACCCCTTGATCTCCCTCCAACCCCACTTCCCCAGCGTCTGACCCTCCTCAGGAGGCAGGCAGCCTGGAGTATTGATTAAGATAATAATCTACTTGGGAAGATTGGGACTGTGCCTTCTGCAGGTTTCTATCATCGCCACGATTTGGCGGCTATTTCCGTGAATGTTTATGGAAGAGAGAAGGAATAGAAATGAAAACAAGATCACTCTTTGGGTTGCTGGTAAAACCCACGATCAGAGAGGAAGGGTCCTTGTCGACTGGAGCAGGAAGCTGGGAAGACGCAAACATAAACTCGGCCACGGGCTTGGAAAGTCGGGAGAACGCAGGCATCCAACGTGGGGTCATGCGCGGGGGGCGCAGAGGCAGAGCCCCTTGGGGATGCAGTGTCACAGGCGGGGACCTAGGCAGATCCCCCCTCGGGATGCAGTGTCACAGGCGGGGACCAGGGCAGACCCCCTCGGGGATGCAGTGTCACAGGCGGGGACCAGGGCAGACCCCCCCTCGGGGATGCAGTGTCACAGGCGGGGACCAGGGCAGACCCCCTCGGGGATGCAGTGTCACAGGCGGGGACCAGGGCAGACCCCCTCGGGGATGCAGTGTCACAGGCGGGGACCAGGGCAGACCCCCCCTCGGGGATGCCGTGTCACAGGCGGGGACCAGGGCAGACCCCCTCGGGGATGCAGTGTCACAGGCGGGGACCAGGGCAGACCCCCTCGGGGATGCAGTGTCACAGGCGGGGACCAGGGCAGACCCCCCCTCGGGGATGCAGTGTCACAGGCGGGGACCAGGGCAGACCCCCTCGGGGATGCAGTGTCACAGGCGGGGACCAGGGCAGACCCCCTCGGGGATGCAGTGTCACAGGCGGAGGGGTGGGAGGGGACCAGGGGCGTCCGGGGGCAAGACAAGAGGAAGCTCTGCCAGAGAGGAGTCCGCCAGGTGCGGGGGTCCGGGCGGGGACAGGTCCCGGCCTCCCCAAGGACGCTCACTGAGCTCAGGCAGCGCCAGCTCCCGCTCCAGCGCCCGCCGCCGGCCCGAGCGCGCGGCCCCTTTAAACCCATGTAAACAAAGCTTTGTTCCCGGCCCCCTCCCTCCGCGCGCCCGGCCCGCACCGCCCCCCCCCCCCAACCCCCGCCCCCGACGGCTCCGGCCGCTGACGTTGCCCCCGCCTCTACGGCGTCCCGGCGGCGCTGCGCATTCTCCAACCCCCGGCCGGCCGCCGGGGCCTGCGCAGCCCGGCCGCGCTACGCAACCGGCGTAGCGACGGGCCCCAGCGCGCAGGCGCAGCGGCGACGGCGGCGGCGGCAGCGGCGGCGGCGGCCCGGCCGAGGTGCGCGCTGGGGGGGAGGGGGCCGGAGAGGAGCATGAATGGAGCAAAATGGCGGATCATGTGCAGGTGAGAGGAGCGGCGGGGGAGGGGGCGGCCGCGCAGCGTGGAGAGAGGGCGCACGCGGCCCCCGCGGCCCGCCTGGCCGGGGGCTCCCCGGGCCCGCGCCGTCGCCGTCCGGATCCCCGAGCCGCCGCCGCCCGGCCGAGCTCCGGGCCTTTCCCGCCTCCGGGCCGGGGGGCCTCCTCCATCCCCTCCCACCCGGTCCCACGCCTCGGGCTCGGGGCTGCGGGTGCGGGGATCTGCCGCCCTGGCGTGAACAGCCGATCGCGCTCCGCAGTCCCTGTCTTCCCGCCGGGGGAGGCCTCCCGCGGGTCCGAGGCGGCGTCCCCGGGACGCGGGACGGAGGGAGACCCCCTGCCGCCTCTGCTCTGCGGGGACTTCCCCATCACACCCGCCGGCCCGAAACCGATCACAAAAAGACCGGGCTCTGCCCGGTCTTCCCGCCGCCCTCCTCCTCCTGCCCCCCAATACGAGAGACCCCCTTCCGGCCTCCCTCCCACGGATGCGCCCTCCAGTCCCACGCTCCTGATCACACAGCTACCAGGCCCAGCTCCCGGGTCCTCCAACATGGGTGCTCCGGGCAGGCCCGCCCTCCCCCCGGCGCCCCTGTCTCACAGGGAGGGAGCTGAGTGCCCACACCTCCCGAGAAACGCAGGGTGGAGGGGGGTGTGTCAGTCTTGAGAGGTGCTCTGTCGGGTGCAGAGGCTGCTGTGGAGGGTCTTGATCCGGTTCAGGAGCTGCCAGAGGCATGCATGTTGTGGGCCCAGGCCCCTCTCCACAGACAGGGCACAGGCCCTAGGAAAGGACAGCCCGGACCAGACCTGGAGGAGTTCAGGCTTATTTCTTGCAAACTCCGTAAAGTTTTTTTTTTTTTTTCTTCCAATCTGTGCCTTAGATCTGGTATTTTTATGACAGTTATGGACACCAGTCTATGATCAGAAGCCTTCAGATATTTTTCTAGGTTACCAACCACCCAGGTTTGTGCTTTGCGAAGGAAGAGAGCATAATCCATGCAGATTTATTGTGCATTTTATATAGAGTATTCCTCAAGTAAAAAGGGATAGTCTTACTCTAATGTCATGTCTACAGGAAGCTAAGAGCGGTGTGACTTAATACCCGTGTCTTTGATTGGGAGAGAGCGACTAAATTTTCAGATCACTGATCAGTAGACTAAATCTTTTGGAATCCGAGGGACTGGTTTTTAGGACAGAGTTACATCAAAAACTGTACAGATGGGAGACCACAAGATTTGTGTTTTAAAGCAAGTGTTATGGCCTAATTAAGAAGTAGCAGAAAAAACAATACAAAGTGATGATGATAATGTGTAGAACCTTGAGTTTTATAGCAGCCATTTCTAAGAAGCGTGGAAGATTTTATGTGATTTAAAAAAAAAAATTCTGCTCTCCTGAAAGAGTAGATAAGCAAGAAACACTTCTGTCATTCTGAAAGAACAAGTGAAAGCACTGAGCTGATAGGACATTTACTTAGGTAAGACTGAGTGAGCCAGAGGCCCTTGACTTTGGTTCTGGTGCTCTTATCTACTGTAGGTGAGTGGGTACAGGTTGGGAATGGTGTCCTTGAGCATTTCAGAGCGGGCTTTGAATTATCTAGCCTTTCCGGGTGAGACTGTCCAAAGGGGAATTCAGAGAGAGTCCGTGTACTTTTATGACTATACATCTGCAAAGAAGTATCTCTCAATGTGGTCTCTCCCATATTTTGAACCAAAAAAGGTGGTCGTTCCTCACCAGAGGAAAGTCAAGGCGCATCAAAGCAATCTTCTTAGTGTTATTATTTTTTTTAATTGATATTTAGAGAGAGAAACATCAATCTGTTGCCTCCCACATCCATCCCCAGGGGATCAAGCCTGAAACCTGGGTATGTGCCCTGACTGGGAATTGAACCCACCCACCTTTAAGATTAAGGGATGGCGCTCCAACCAACTGAGCCACACTGGCTAGGGCCCAATTTTCCTAGCATTTTTGCCTTAAAGGAGGGTCTACCTTATTTTTAGAAACATGATGTTATTCTTTCACCCACCCCAAAAGGAACTTACTTTCAAAAGAAAGAGGAGTGTACCAGTCAGTGCTTTATTGTACTTTTATTGCTGTTGTTGTTAATCCTCACCGAGGATATTGTGTGGAAAGGAGGGGGGGACAAAAAGAAAGAAATCCCAATGGGAGAGAGAAATGATTGGTTGCCTCCCACACACACACACCCGAACCAGGATAGGGATTGAGCCTTAGAGCTGAGGTATGTGCCCTTGACCGAAATTGAACCCGAGACCCTTCAGTCCTCGGGCTGATGCTCTAACCACTGAGAAAACTGGCTAGGGCTTTATTTTACTTTTAAGAGCTCTAGTGCATTACCCCCTAAATGAGTGATCCTTATATCAATAGGATAAGTTCATGAGAGAATTTTTTTCTCTTTAAAGAAAATGGGGCATATTGCTTTCTTTTGTTAGATCACTAAATTTTAGTATTGGATACTCACAGACTTTAACATGGTACTTTCACACTGTAGCAGAAAACCTTAAGGAAAAGATAACACTCCTTGTTTGGGATGAGTAAACAAATGGAAGGACTAGAGACACATATGCAGTGCATTGAGAGAAACACTTTTCTCAAAACACTGTTCAAACAGTCATAAAAAGGTGTCTGTTACAAATTCAAGACAGTGATTATTTGCAAGTTCAATATATAGGAGCAAATAGTTGATTCATTATCTACTACTTTTCTGAACCACCAGGGTGAGCAGTTTCTCAGTTTTTGGGTTTTATTTTTTTAATTAACGCTAAGCAAGTGTCATATGATTCTCAGGCTGAAGTCTTGGGCATCTCTTTGGATATGTGTTTTAGGGAAGATTTAAGTGTCACAAAATGTTAATAATGAAAAAGTAATGTTTGATTTGTTTTCTAGTTTTGTCAGTGTCACAGTCAAACTTCTTTAGAGTGGCTGTTAGCAACTGCTTATTGTAATTGGGTTTTTTAATCCTTTTGTTTGTTTTTTTAATCCTCACCTGAGGATATTTTTCTTTTGACTTTTAGAGAGAGAGAGTGGAAGAGAGGGGTGGAGGGAGAAACATCAGGGTTGCTTCTTGTATAAGCCTGATTTGGGCCAGGGATCGAACCTGCAACCCAAGTAGCAGTTTTCTGCTACAGTTTGATTCCTTGACCGGGAATCAAACCCAAGACCCTATGGTATGTAGGCCAGCACTCTAACCACTGAGCAATACCAGCCAGGGTGCAATGTTTTGGTTTTGTTTTTTTAATATATTTTTATTGATTTCAGCGAGGAAGGGAGGAGAGAGATAAAAACATCAATGGTGACAGAGAATCGTTTATTGTCTGCCTCCTGCATGCTCTACCTTGGGGATTGAGCATGAAACCCTGCATGTGCCATGACCAGGAATCGAACCATAACCTCCTGGTTCATAGGTCAAGCTCAACCCTTGAGCCATGCCAGCTGGTCAGGGCAAGGTTTTTTTATTCTTGGTCTTGGCTTATATCTAACGCCCACCAAGGAGACAGAAGGTATGGAGCACTTACTGTAAAAACAACAAACAAACTTCATTTGTATTTATCTTCATAAAACAAATGCCCCTCCTTTTAAAAAAAAATTTATGAAGTTAGATGAAGGTAATGAGGTTTCGATGTCTTTGCTGGCCAGTTATTGCACAAAGATGAAGATAACTCTTAGGGAACAGTGGTAATGAAAAAGATTAAGAAGGATAAAAAAGCTTTAATAGTGCTAGCTGGTGATCAGGATCTTGAGGAAAAGTAAGAATGTATGGCATTATAATTATATATCAAGTACTTATTTAATATATATATTTGTAATTGTACTAACTGTAACATAAATAATAATGTAGCCAAAACCGGTTTGGCTCAGTGGTAGAGCGTCGGTCTGCGGACTGAAAGGTCCTAGGTTCGATTCTGGTCAGGGGCATGTACGTTGGTTGCGGGCACATCCCCGGTAGGGGGTGTGCAGGAGGCAGCTGGTCGATGTTTCTCTCTCATTGACGTTTCTAGCTCTCTCTCTCTCTCCCTTCCTCTCTGTAAAAAATCAATAAAAATATTTTTTTTAAAAAATAAATAATAATGTAAATGAAGGATAATTCTGGGGTTTTGTTGTTATGCAACCAAATTATTACTGGGCTCTGCATTATGACTATGTAATAACAGAAAATACTATTTTCAAATAATCATACTTTTTTAAAAAATTTAATGTGAAGTAATTAAACATTGACCACCAGTGTAACCCTAGAGAGCCATGAAGAATCGTTACAACTGGCAGGTTAAAATTTAACAGAGTGCAAAAATTCAGCCTGATTGTAGCAAAATTAATTGTTGTTTTTACAGCTTATAAAAATATGCAAAGAAATGATAGCAGCTGTGGAAGTCCATTTTGAGAAGGTTTCTGTACAACTTTTGAAAATTTTAAATTGGAAAAAAAAAAAAGGTAACTTTTGTGATTCCCACCACCACCAGTAAACTAATACCAGGATGCTCCATGTCTACAACGCTCTTTGCTGTGCTGGGCACTGCAGAGGACTCAGAACTGAGAAAAGACAGGAGCCAGCCTGCTGAAGCGTCAGTTCTGGTGCTGTCTTTAAGCAGATTCAGAAGACAAACATATAAGAATTAATACAGTGATTTCAAAGCATGCTACATTTGTGTTGTATGATTGTGGAATCGCTACATTTATACAGATAATATGCTTACATTTACTTGGGACTCTGAGTTTAGTATATTTCCTCTTGTGAGAAAAATACTTTGGTAAAGTTAAGGGATGTATATTGCATATGGTACCATTCAAACACTTATGCGGTAAAACACAAAACATTATTCTAACAGAATCTCTAATTTAGATGGAGGTAGGAGAAAGATGCATTGAGAAACTCCTTGTTCTATATCTTATATAGAAATTAACTCCCATTGATCCAGAAATGAATGTTCGGAATAACCAGCTGTATTTTCCTTTTTCTCTGTTGGGTTTTGAAAGCAACAGTGCACCACAGCTTTTTAAGAAGCGAAAGTTGCCAATTTAAACTAATAAGCTACTGTCTTTGTAGGTACAATTCCTAAGGCTACTTCAATATATGTTAAAGAGGATAGTGTTTACATCTTTTTAAAAATTTTTAACACCAAGCATATATTATCTCACAGATTTTCTGTCAGGAGTCTGAGAGGGGCTTCTCTTGAGGGTTCTAGTTCATGGTGTTTCATTTGTAGGCAGGCTCTCAGCTGGCGCTGCAATCAACCTCAAGGCTTGACAGGATGGAGAATCTGCTTTCACGCTTACCCGCGGTCATTGGCAGGCCTCGGTTACTTGCAGGCTTTTGGACTGAGGGCCTCAGTGCCTCACTGGCTGTTGCCCATATGTTTCAGGTCTTCACCTCGTGGGCTTTAATTTTGAAGGACAAGTGCTTTTGTTTTTTTAATTAATTTCAAAGAGAGGAAAGGAGAGGAAGAGAGGGATAGGAACATCAGTGATGACAGAGAATCATTGATCAGCTGCCTTCTACAAACCCCCTACCCTAACCCTAACCCACAACCTGGGAATGTGCCCTGACCTACTGGTTCATGGCAATGCTCAACCACAGAGCCATACTGGCCATACTGAAAACTCTTTTATAACCATGTCCAAATCATTATCAGTGCCTCACAAGTCCCCCTCAACAACTAATTGTACACTCTATTAAGGGTAACTACTATCCTGTCGTTTGATTTTTTAAAATTTTATTTTATTTATTTTTTTACAGAGAGGAAGGGAGAGGTACAGAGAGTTAGAAACATGGATGAGAGAGAAACATTTATCAGCTGCCTCCTGCACACCCCCCATTAGGGATGTGCCCACAACCAAGGCACATGCCCTATGACCGGAATCGAACCTGGGTCCTTTCAGTTCGCAGGCCGGCGCTGTATCCACTGAGCCAAACTGGTTTTGCCCTGTCATTTGATTTTTAATATGCTAGAAGTCAAGCTGAGTAATGCTTGAACTTGAACATGGGAGTTTGAACTTCAAAGCCAGGAAGAAGCAATATAGGGCAGTGATTCTTCAACTTACCTGTATTAGGGAAGTTTTGCAGGGTGTTTAGAATGTGATAGATGCTATGTGCTTTCCAGGGAGGAAAAGTATCTACAAAAAAATTTCCTTACAGTTTCAGACCATTCATGGACTTTTTAAATAAATATATTTTATTGATTTTTTTATAGAGAGGAAGAGAGAGGGATAGAGAGTTAGAAACATTCATGAGAGAGAAACATCAATCAGCTGCCTCTTGCACACCCCCTACTGGGGATGTGCCTGCAACCAAGGTACATGCCCTTGACGGGAATTAAACCCGGGACCTTTCAGTCCGCAGACAAATCCGTTTCAGCCCATTCATGAACTTTAGAATTAGAGTTTATAGATATACCGCTTTTTAGATAAAAATGCTCACTACATTTTATTCAGAAACTGATTTCCCAGTGTTTCTCTTTTGACCTATAGGAAAGGCTAGTTGAGGGTCACAATATGTATTCCTGGACAGTTACATGTAGACTGATTTTTTAAAAATTTATCTTTATTGTTGAAAGTATTACATATGTCCCCTTTAATTTTCCCATTGACCCCCCTCCACCCTGCACCTGTCACAGCCTCAGGCTGAATTTTTTAAGATTGAATTCTTGAGGATGATAAATAGTGACTATTAAGCATTTACCAATGTCCTGTTCTTGGTGTTAATGCTGACACACTGAAGGAAGTATAATATGTGATGTCCTATTTTCAGAAGCTTTGCCTTTTAGTTGGGAAGATGATAATTAGCCTGGGTTATTGAGTTGTGGGTTTACAATGAGATTATGGTTTTGTCAACATGTTCCAGAATGAGGAGACTATACTCCCATCTCCCCTGACTTCCCCACCCCGCCCATTCCAGTGCCTCTGAGCTCCTGCCTCACATATATAGTGACTCACTGTAGCAGGGAATTCTTAGTGGGATGAGATTGGTACTCAAGAAGCATATCAAAATCTTGGGGAAAGGAGGACAATTATCAAAAACTGGGTCATATGTCCAATATTTACATCCCTGGCTCTTTACTCTTTGTACACATTCATGTATGTATACACACACGCACATACACATATGCACAACACACACACCCTGCCATAAATGGAAAGGATGTGTTTGAGAGAAGGCAGAGTTGGAAACTTCATTTATTGGACTTCTGGTTGTTTACCACATTAATGCTCATAGCAATTCTAGAAGGCTGGTGTTACTGAGGTAATAGTAATGAAATTTTCCTTGAAGTAGGCTGATGAAAGGACCTATGTCTCTCGAAGACTGGAGAACTGTTGGAAGATTTAGGTGATGACTGTGGTGGTGGTTATTGTAAAGTCTCTGGCATGGGATTTGGTTGGGGGTAAGGGAAAGGGATTTAATCAACATTTGTTGAGCACATGTTAGCCAGGCAACATCTAAAACCCTTTCATATGTGTTATGCCATTTCATTGGATAATTCATTTAGTCTATGAGCTGGATTAGGTGACCTGGTAAATACTTTATATTCCAAGACTCTGGTTGGGATTTCCGGTTGTTACCTCCCAGATAAACCACTGTGTTCTCAATTCATATGTACCTTTTTATAAATGTTTCTAAAATATTTATGTTTAAACTAATATTTCTGTTTCATCTGTTAAATATGCCTTCCTCTACCACACCTATAAGCAGTGAAAGACTTTTCTGATGGAACAAGAAATTGACATTAGTCACATATTGATGTTAGTATACTGAAAAATGATTCTCCACTTAAAAATCCCAGGAAAACAGTCAAAATTCATTCCTTTGCATACCTCTGAAGACAACTAACTTCATGAAATATCCCTTGTGTTGTTTCAGGAAGTTGTGATCTTATAGCTCTGATGGCCTTATAATTTTTTAAATGTTCAAACTAGTGGTGGACACAAATGCTGATTTCATCTATAATTTGTATGATAAATTACATTTAAAGTGTGTAGTCTTGGAAAGAATCAAGTTATGCTAGACATTGCCCTAAAGTTGAAGTCAATTGCATGATTAAAAAGGGTGTATTCAATACTGAAAGGAAAAGCAGGGGTTTTTTTGTTTGTTTATTTGGGGTTTTTTCCTGGATTTTTGTCCAATTCTATTTAGAATTGCTTGCAAAGTTTTAAAAGTATGTGTCATAAATTTGGCAAAAATAATTTCAAAGCTCAGTTTTTTAACCTTATTCTACTCCACTGACTCCTGAATTTTGGTGTGTTCTTTCTGTCTTCCAAAAAGACATTGTCTAAAGTCATGCTTGAAATTTAATTTGGCTATAGAACCTGTAGCAGAGTTTGCTCCGAAAGAATCTGGGTCTCTGGCCAGGTGGCTCAGTTGGTTAGAGCATCCTCCCGGGTGGTTTTGACTTCCGGTCAGGGTACATACCTAATTGTGGGTTCAATCCCAGCTTTGATCCCTGGTTGGGGCACAAATGGGAGGTGATCAATTGATTTTTCTCTCACATTGATATTTCTCTCTCACCCTGCCATGTCTTCGTGTCTCCCCCCGGTCCCCCCCCCACCCCACCCCCCCAAAAGAAATCGATAAACATACCCTTGGGTGAGGGTAAAAAAAAAAAAAAAGACGACTACTCTGGGAAGCCAGACATGCATTTCACATATCTCTTCTTGGTTAAAACAAACAAAAAAAACCCACCTCATTTCCATTTTCCCAATGTATAGCCACAAATTATTTGGAATATTATTTGTTATATTACAAAAAAGAAAGAATATTGCTTTGTGTTAGTAGATTATTATTTTTTATTTTTTTATCAGCAACCCTGAGGAATCCTGTAGGGTTTTATCAAAAACTAGTCTAGTGCATACCCAAGAATTGAGAGGAATAATTAAAACTTACTGGAAAATGGGACCTTGTTTACTCTTAATATTTTGACCTCTTGTTCCACAGCTGAGCAAATTTCATCAAGCCTTCATTAGACCTATAACAAAGTTATTAAACAAATTGAACCTGAGCAGCAGGGTGTATTTAAAATAAGGACATTATTCCAAATGTGTTATAAATGATAACTTGGTTTAATATAAAGGATTAGTTATTAACTAGAGGCCCAGTGCATGAAATTCATGCACAGGGTGGGGGTGGGGGTCGGACTTCCCTCTCACAATCCTGGACAGCTGGCTCCTAATCGCTCACATGCCTGCCTGCCTGGTTGCCCCTAACTGTTCCTCCCCACCACTGGCCTGGTTACTCTAACTGCCCCCCTCTGACGGCCTGGTCACCCCTAACTACTAAACCCCCCACCCCCACCCCCAGGGCCGGCATGGTCTCCCACACAGCCTGCTTGTTCAGTCGTTTGGTCCCTCATTAACCCCCCTGCCAGCCTGATTGTTGGCAGCCATCTTGTAAGGACATGAGAGTTAATTTGCATATTACTTCTTTATTATATAGGATTCTTGGGATTTTATATTGTAGTCTAACTTAAAATCCATATTCCAAATGCAGAGATTACAATGTTGTGAACAGGACAGGTTTCAGTCTACGGAATTCCTAGAGCCTGTCTATTCCAAGCTCTGATTTAAGTTCTATCACTGTGTGCTAGAAGTCCCAGAGGCGCACTTCGTATCACCAGTGAGAGTCTGAAACTTCAGATCAGCTTCTAGTTTATCCCTCCTTACCCAGCTCTTCACATTTGAGAGTCAATTCATAGGGATTGTAGAGTAACTGATGCCAGTGGAGTTATCTTTGTGTGTACAGTAAACTGCATCTATTTAAAGCGTACAGTTGGACAGATATACACCTGTGACTCCTTCATAACTATCAAAATAGAGAACATTTTCTCCTGATTTCAGTCTGTACCTCTCTCAGCCCCAGGCAACCCCCATATGCTTTCTGTCACTGTAAATTAGTTTTCATTTCTTGGAGTTTTAGAAAATGGATTTACTGTGTATTCTTTTTATTTTTAATATGTTTTATTGTTTTTGTTTTTTTGTGGTTTTTTTTTTTTTTTTTACAGAGAGGAAGGGAGAGGGATAGAGAGTTAGAAACATTGATGAGAGAGAAACATCGACCAGCTGCCTCCTGCACACTCCCTCCTGGGGATGTGCCCACAATCAAGTTATATGCCCTTGACCAGAATCGAACCTGGGACCCTTCAGTCCACAGGCTGACGCTCTGTCCACTGAGCCAAACTGTTTAGGGCTACTGTGTATTCTTGTTTTTTACTACTTTTACTCAATGCAATGATTTTGGGAATCATTCAGTTTGTTGCATAGTATCAGTAGTTGGTTATTTTTTTATTGCTGAGTAGTAGAATTCCACTGTATGAATGTACCACATTTTATCTATCTATTCACCCTTGGAGGATATTTGAAAGAATTAATAAAGGGACTGTTAATATTCATATGCAAGTCTTTGGATATGAATTTTAACTTCTCTTGAGTTAAGTAGAAGTAGAATAACTGAGTTCTAGGGTACGTTTAACTTTTTAAAGAAACTGTCAATTTTCCAAAGTGATTGGACCATTTTACTTTCTCGCTAGCACTGTATGGGAGTTCTGGGTGCTCCATATCTTCACCAACCTTTGATATTGTCGTTCTTGTGGGGCCTAATTGTGGTTTTAGGTTGTACTTGTTTGATGACCAATAGTGTTTGAGGTCTGCAAACCAGGCTGGTGGTTGGCTCCACAGTTGTTTTTGTATGGCCTGAGAACTAAGAATAGTTTTTATATTTTTAAGCTGTTGAAAAAAAATCTAAAAGAGAGTAATATTTTATGACACATGATAATTATATGAAATTCTGAGTTCAGTGTTTGTAAATAAAAATTTTATTGGAACACCGCCACACGAGTTCCTTTACAGATTGTCTGGGGCTATGTTTGCGACAATAGCAGGACTGAATCCTTGCATCAGGGATCTTTTTGGCGTATTGGCCCACAAAGCCTAAAATGTTTACTGTCTGACCCTTCACATAAAAGTTTGCACATTTCTAGCTGTATGTCCCTTCATATCTAGTGCCTGGCTGTTGGGTGGGAAAGGGGCTGCTCAGTAAGGTTCTAACTCAAGCCCAGTTTGACAGGAACCAGATCAGACTTGATACATTTTATTGACTGTGGCATTCTGGGATCTCTACTGCATTGTTCAAAATGGTAACCATTAGCCACATGCTGCTTTCAAATTTAATTTAGATTAAGTTAAAAATTAAGTTCTTCAGTCACGCTGACCACATTCAAGTGCTCAGTAGCAGCCTGTGGCAAGTGACTACCATATTGCACAGTGAAAAGAAAAACATTGCCATTATCATGGAAATTTCTATCGGACAATGCTACTCTAGAATAAGAAAAACTTGCCACTGAACCAAAGGGATTGGAAGCTGAAGTGGAACTTGGGCTCTGGAATTGCTTTCCTGTGTGCCAATAAAATAAGCTAGATCCTCATTCTCCCAGAGGTGAATGCAAATGACTGTATTAAAAGCGTTTAAGATTATTGACTGTTCACACAATGAGCCTGTGGTATGTTCTGTCTTCTTAGCCTGGTGAGTGAGACAAAGTAGTGTTTTAAGGACTTAAAAAAAAAATGTTCTAAATGTGTTTTTCCCCACAGCATTTTGCAAAAACAACTTTTATAAAATTTCCATGTATTTGTAACCATTTTACAGATAAGATTGGACTATTGAGGAAGGTTTTAAAACCATGAAATCACTTAAGTGCTAGCTCTTGATACATTAGCAAGCCAAGTTCCCTTCAGCTACTAATTTTTAAATATTATTGCTCTTCAAGTTTTTTATAATGATAGCATTAGTTTTGAAAATAACCCAGAAATATTCTAAGTTAAAATGATTAAGATGGCCTACTTTAAAATTGAATTTTAATCTTCATTTCTCTGGAAACTGTTTTGTGTGATTCTACTCTTAGGGGCAGGCATAATTGTTTCTAAATACATTTCGGTTAATGACAGACCCCATATACGACAGTGAGATGATATCCTTCCTATAAGATTATAAATGGAGCTGAAAAATCCCTGTCGCTTAGTGACATCATAGCTGTTGTACCTTGGTAGCACAGTGCATTATTCAATGTGGTGATGCCCTGGTATAAACAAGCCTACTGCACTGCCAGTTCCATAGAAGTGTAGCATATACAATTCTATATGGTACACAATGATAAACATCTACGTTGCTGGTTTATGTATTTAGTATACCCTTTATCATGACTTTGAGTGTAAGAGTTTATAAAGAAAGGGTTTGCTGTAAAAGAGTATGGCACGTTACCCTGGCAGCGGCCCCGTACATCCATGTTTGATGCATCTCTGGATTGCACCCTTTTCTCTTGTACTTGATTTAATCTCATGTTGTTTTGTTTATCATGGCCCCTAAGTGTACAAAATCCACTGCTAATGTTGCGGGTAAGAGGCCATATGCAATAATTGACTTGGAAACAAAATTAAAAGTGATTACAGACTATGAAGGTGGAAAATCAGTGCTCGCTATTGCTTCCCAGGCATGCATGTCCTATTCCACCACGATCTACAGTCTTGAAGAACAAGAACAAAATGACAAAAGCTGTTAAAGGATCCGTTTCTTTGAAGGCGATGGACTAACAAAAATTCAAGAGGGGTCTATGTCAGGCATGGAGAAACTTCTAGTGACCTGGGTTGAAGAGCAGACACTGAAACATGTCCCTTTCAGCACCATGATGATCACGGCCAAAGCAAAAAGTTTGTTTGCAATGTTGAAAGCAAAAGGTTGGACCCAACTACAGTGTTAAATTTACCGCTAGGCTAGCTCTGGGTGTTTTAAATGATTTAAGAGTTGTTATCGCCGAAACCTGTCTGGCTCAGTGGATAGAGCATCAGCCTGCGGACTGAAAGGTCCCGGGTTCGATTCCGGTCAGGGCCATGTACCTTGGTTGCAGGCACATCCCCAGTGGGGGTTGTGCAAGAGGCAGCTGATCGATGATTCTCTCTCATCGATGTTTCTAACTCTCTATCCCTCTCTCTTCCTCTCTGTAAAAAAATCAATAAAATATATATATTTTTAAAAACAGAGTTGTTATCATTACATCATATGAAAGTAAGTGGTGAGTCTGTGAGTGCTAATGTGAAGGCTGGTGAAGAATTTTTTTGAAACTCTGGATAAGCTGATTGTGGAGGAAAATTACTTGCTAGAGCAAATATTTAATGTAGATGAAACCTCTTTCTTTTAGAAATGGATGCCTGAAAGGACTCTTATCCAGAAGGAGGCCAAGTCAATGACAGGTTTCAAGGTTTTAAGGACAGGATAGCTGTCTTGCTTGGGGCAATGTTGCAGGCTACAAATTGTGATCTGGCACAGTGAGAACACCTTCAAGCTTATCTACAGGCAGCCATTGCGCTACAGGAGCAGTAAGAAGTCATGGATGACCCAGTTCCTTTTCTAAGATGTTCTCCTGAATTGCTATGCCAAGGAAATGGACAAATACAGTTTGGAGAACAGCATACTTTTCAAGATTTTGCTTATCTATAAATATAAAAGCCTAAGCAGCCCTTACAACCAGCCGCTATGATGCGCACTGACCACCAGGGAACAGATGCTCAAGGCAGGAGCTGCCCCCTGGTGGCCAGAAGCTGGGCTCATGTCTGGGAACAGGTGCAGCGTGGCCAGGGTGAGCAGCAGTGGAGCTGCGCCCGGCCACCTGCTGCTTTGGCACTGCTACATCCCTTGGTGGGGGGGGAGGGGGGGGGGGTCCTGGGTTGTGAGAGGGCGCAGGCCAGGCTGAGGGACCCCACCTGTGCATGGATCCGTGCACCAGGCCTCTAGTTGTTGATAATGCTCCTGGACATCCATCCTCCTTTTGATGGTGATCTTCTTCCCAACATCAAAGTCGTGTTTCTCCCTCCAGACCCAACTAATAGATCAAGGAGTTATGGCAGCTATTTGCACAGGCTATTGCTGCAACAGAGGAAAACACTGAGAAGAAGCTAATGTAATTCTAAAAGGATTACAGAATCTATGGCTGCATCAAGAACCTTGCTTGGTCTTGGAGTGGTGTCACTAAGGAATGTACTGATAGCATCTGGAAGAAGACACTCAAATGGTCCATCCATGACTTCAGAGGATTTGCCAAGGATGAGGAGACTACAATAATCCACAGTAATCAGACTGTGGTTGAGATGGCAAACAACTTTAACCTAAGGATGACATTTAGGAGCTTCTGGAGGTGATTCCTGAGGAATTGGCTAATGAGGAGTCATTGGAATTGAAAAAGGAATGTGTAACTTAAGAAGAGGCAACGTAAAAAACTATGAGAAAAAAAGATATATTACTCACATCTAGCGACTGAAGTCCTTGAGCATAAGTGATATAGGTCAGTGGTCAGCAAACTAATTAGTCAGCAGATCCAAATATCAACAGTACAATGATTGTAATTTCTTTTGAGAGCTGAAAACCGACTTCTGCGCATGGGCCACGAAGTTTTAATTGCACTATACGTGCATGCCCGCAGGTGGTATTTTATAGAAGAGCCACATTCAAGGGGCCAAAGAGCCGTATGTGGCTCATGAGCTGCAGTTTGCCGACCACTGATATAGGTGACACATGTATGCATAGAACATAATGAGACACAAATGTCAGTCCTCCTTTGGAGAGCCAGGAAATACTACTTTTTTTTTTTTTAATACATTTTTATTGATTTTTTTACAGAGAGGAAGGGAGAGGGATAGAAAGTTAGAAACATCGATGAGAGGCCAAAACCAGTTTGGCTCAATGGATAGAGCGTCGGCTTAGGGACTGAAAGGTCCTGGGTTTGATTCCGGTCAGGGGCATGTACCTTGGTTGCGGGCACATCCCCAATAAGGGGTGTGCAAGAGGCAGCTGATCGATGACTCTCTCATCGATGTTTCTAACTCTCTTATCTCTCTCCCTTCCTCTCTGTACTAAATCAATAAAATATATTAGATTAAAAAAAAAAAAAAGAAACATCGATGAGAGTGAAACATTGATCAGCTGCCTCTTGCACACCCTTATTGGGGATGTGCCCGCAACCAAGGTACATACCCTTGACCGGAATCGAACCCGGGACCCTTCAGTCCGAAGGCTGACGCTTTATCCACTGAGCCAAACCCGTTTCGGCAGGAAATACTTCTTAAAGTGCTGAATTACTAAGCCAGATCTTAACAGATAAGGTAATATTCTCTAGGTTGATAAGTAGCTTACCAGGCAGAGAGGACACATAAACAAAACTGTATATGTCCTTGGAACATTCCAGGAAAGTGAAAGCAATTAAATATTGCTGCTGTATGCCCTGGCCAGGTGGCTCAGTAGGAGTGTCTTTCATACACCAAAATGTGGGCTCAATTACTGTCAGGGCACATACCTAGGTTGCAGATTTGGTATCCAGTTGGGAATCATAGGAAAGACAATTTATTGATGTTTCTCTCTCATTGATGTTTCTTTCTCTCTGTCTAAAAATCAATAAACATATCCTTGGGTGGGGATGGATAAATAAATAAGTAAATAATGGATAAATAAATATATATTGCTGCTGTATTGGAAATAGAGGAGCAAGACATGAGATTGTCATGGTAGGAAGGGATAAGAACATGAAGAATTTCTATCTTACTAAAAAATTTGTATTGTAGATGTGTAGTTGACGGTTTTTAAGTAGCGTGACAATAATCACATTATGATGGCGATGGTATAGAAAATCGATTGAATGTAGACAAAGTAAGAGATGAAGCGGTAGTCCAGACAAGAATTAATTGGGACTTGAGCCAGGGTTAATAACTGTGAAGATGGAGAACAAGACATGGCTGTTAAAGAACTTGCACTTGGTGGGACTTGAATGACAGTTGAATGTGCAAAGTGAGAAGGCAGGCGCTCATATTTCTGGGCAGCTAAAAGTGAATGAATGACCAGGATGTTGAAAAAACGATAGTAAGGTCAGTCTCCAATACCCAGACTTTGAGGTGCTTGTCTACATTTGAGTGGAGATGTCTGGTAGGCATGTCTGTTACTGACCTGGGTTAGGACTCTCTTTTTCATAGTGAAAGCCCATTTCAGTAGCCATCAGCTGTTGTAAATATGTAAAATGTTAGTTACTCATATACACCTTCATTATTTATTATTAAAAATTAGCAACTGTAAAGCTTGAATGAAAATCCAATATTTTATTTTAGCCTCTTTGCTGGAAGAGCCGCAGATTCTGTTAGCAACAGGAGTAAAATGCTTTTTTCTTTATTGTTAAGGCAATTAAAATTAAATCTACTTAATTTGCACTTTGTCTATTTTGTCTCCAGTCCCATCTTTAACTTTTGGAAAACCAAATTAGTTTTTCTTTGTCCCTTCCTAGCTAGTGTTTGAGGGGTATCCAGAAAATATTTGTTTTTTTAAACCTCCCATTTCTTCTGTTAGAAGATTCTTCTAGATCTTGTATTTCACAACTTGCCTGATGCTCATTTGTTGACTTGAGTTCCTGGAAAGCATTTTTCATAGGTTATGTAGTAGCATAAACTTCAAAGACAGATTGATATTTTGTGAAACTGTTAAGGAAAATATTATTTAGAATTCCAGAGATTGACGCCTAACCAGCATGTATGGGACATGTATCCCAAAACGTCTTAAGAAACATTTACTTAATATTCTTATTTACTTGTTTTGTCAGAGGGTAAATATGGAGTTCTGAATCTTTTACTTCTCTGAATCAAAGTTCAAGGTTCCAAGATTAAGTATTCATGATTGCTTTTATCCTTTTTCTTTTAATGTTCTGTTTTGAGTTTCTTATGCTTCTTTTTTGGTGAGTCTTCTAAAGGAGTACATACAGTGTTTGCAGGCTTTTCTCATGAGAGAAGAGATAGGAGAGCTGAGAAGCTTTCTTCTAAATTTTTCGGCTTTCCCTGGCCGGTGTTGCTCAGTTGGCTGGGCGTTTCAGGTTCAATTCCCAATCAGGGCACATGCAAGTGGCAGCCAATTGAAACACTGATCATTTCTCTTTCTCCCTCTCCCTTCCTCTCTTTCAAAATCCATTTTTAAAAATCTTTAATAAATAAATAAATTTCTAATTGAGTAAAAACTCACTGTTTTCTTTCTGCCTTTATTTCTTAAAATTTCTTTCATTCTTAATAACAAATTTTTAAACATTTATTATCAACTAGTGGCCCGGTACACAAAATTCATGCACATTAAAAGGGAATTAATTAGAAGAAATATTTCAATATTGCTATTTGCCCCTTCTCTATAATAGAAGTGTCTGAGGTGAAAGAAAATTAGTAAAATGTATATGAAAATCTCCCTCCTGCAGAGTCTGGGGTGCGCTGCAAGACCCAGAGTTAAGTTCCCACCCACCCTTGCGCCTTAATCACAAGACCCAGACCTGGCCGGCCCACCCCTGGCAAGCCCTGCCAGTCTGGGGGATGCAGCCTCAGGTCCCCTGGCCTGGCGCCAGGCATGGGGTGTAACCTCAGGTCCCCCATCAAGGCCAGTGCCAAAGTGGGGGCATGCCTTGAGGTCCTCCGTCAAGCCATGCTGGGCAGGGTGTGCAGCCTGAGGTCCCCCAGCTCAGGGCCTGGGCAGGGGGTACAGTCTCAGGTCCCAAGCCCCAACCTGGCTCCATACAGTTTCAGGTCCCTGCTGATCACTCGTTATGGGAACTCCACTGTGGGCGCAGCCATCTTGTGTTCCAGGAACTCTTCCTCCGCTATGGGTGCAGCCATCTTGTGATGGCATGGTGGTTAATTTGCATATTACCTCTTTATTATATAGGATAGTTAGACTGTCAGGCCAAGAGGTTATGCTAACTTAACATCTCAGAATATTTAGTTTGAGCTAGACTCGGAAACTATAGGTTGTTCATTCTTGATGCCTGTGATATACAGGTATAAAGAAATAACATACAAAATGGAGTCGTTCAAGGAAAGTTGGATGTAATGTGTATTTAATATATACCTTGACTTAGAGAATCAAGGACAAGAAAGTATTAATTGGTCTGTGATATATACTATAGTACTTCACTGTCAGGATTATAGTTGCACTCATTCTGCAGTTTTAGAAAACTATTGAAATATCTACCTCCTTTTACTGGCTATTATGATGTTATGGTTGTTACTATTATTTAGTAGTGATGTCTGCAAACTCCTAATTCAAGGCTGTGGGGTATAGAAATTATTATTTTTCAATCATAAATATAGGTTTGTTTAAAATTGGAATATTGTCAAACTCCTGTTTTTAAGCAGACAGCTATTCTAATAATGCACTTCCTGTTTAATGTTACATTTTTATTTATGTGGTTGTATTAAGAAATCATTTTAAATCCAATTAACATTTCTCCACAAAATGCATGTTTTTGTTTATTCACAACTGAATATTTAGAATGTTTTACTTATTAATGCAACAATTGTATTATGTGTTAATGGTAATCGAAAGAATACTGTTATCAGGTTAAAGAAATGGGATTAGAATCATAATTTTTTAAGACAGTAAGAATTTTAGAATGTGATGCTATAATTTAAAATACTGATATGCCCTCCTATCAATAGTTTTGAAGGATAACTAGCTGTATATTGTTTTTTTTAGAGATAATATAAGAAATTTAACTTTTTCCACTATTAAAATCTTAATTTTATCATACAACTAGAGGCCCAGAGCATGAAATTTGTGCACGGGACCCCTCGAGGGATGTCCGACTGCCCGATTAGGCCCAATCCCGCCAGAATTGAACTTAGGACCTTTCAGTCTGCAGGCCGATGCTCTATCCACTGAGCCAAACTGGTTAGGGCCAAAACATTTTATATATATAGTTTTGTTTCATATAATGTTATTAATTTCAGAGAGAAAGGGAAAGGGAATGAGAGATAGAAACATTAATAATGAGAGAAAACCACTGATCAGCTGCCTCCTGCACTCCCCAAACTGGGGATCAAGCCCAAAACCCAGGCATGTGACCTGACTGGGAATTAAACCGCGACCTCCTGGTTCATAGATTGATGCTCAGCCACTGAGCCACACCAGCCAGGCTTCCAAAACATTTTTATGTACTGGTTACTCCTAAAATAATATCATAAGACTCTCCCTACCCCTAACAGTTTTACCCTAATCACTATTGGAAGGCTGACCAGGAATAACAATAATGACAGTATATGTTGAGCTCTTATCACATATCAGACACTTTGCTAAGTACTTTATATTATAGGTAAGAAAACTGAGGCACAGAGAGATTAAATTTTACACAGATAAAAGTTATGGAGTAGGAATTTAAACCTAACTATCATCTATTCCAATCATATAAGCCTGCAATTTACACTGAATGGCCAGATTATTATAATCTCTGAACCCATAATAATCTGGCCACTCGGGTGTGTGTGTGTGTATATTAGAGGCCCGGTGCATGAATTTGTGTATGGGTGGGGTCCGGCCAGCCTGGCCAGAGGGAGGGGACATGGGCCATTGGCTGGCCTGTCTGCTGGTCAAACTCCTGGTGGAGGGGACAATTTGCATATTAGCCTTTTATTATATAGGCCGCAGGGTTTCCCAAACTTTTGACATATGTGTACCCCTTCTATAATTTTTGTAACGCTGAGTCCCCCTCGTACTCATGAGAACGTAGAATTAGGCACAGCTAAGCACGGTGCAGTGCATATCCCCACCAAACTCCGGTGCAACACGTACCCCCACCAAACTCTTCCCGGACCCCTGGGGGTACGTGTACCACACTTTGGGAAACACTGATATAGGGTATACACTGTGTGGCCAGATTATTATGCGTTCAGAGATCATAATAATCTGGCCACTCAATGTATACTAAAGATACAAAAGTTACCCAATTCTCATAGTAATGGTCCATAGCTTACTGTTTCTTGACTCCATTCTGAGATAGCAGCTGGAGGCATTTATTTGCCTTTCTGTTTTAACCTCTTGAAAGCCAAGCTCTCTAGTCTCTTCCCTCTGTCTCCTAACCCTACCTCTATCAGAATCACTGGGACCCACCCAACCTAATGAATCAGAATCTTGATTGTGGCAATTTAGGTGTTGTGTTTTTTTTTTTCTTCCTACTTGGCTATAGCAATTAGATTTTTTTTTTTAAATATTTTTATTGATTTTTTACGGCGAGGAAGGGAGAGGAATAGAGAGTTAGAAACATCGATGAGAGAGAAGCATCCATCAGCTGCCTCCTGCACACCCCCCATTGGGGATGTGCCCACAACCAAGGTACATGGCCCTTGACTGGAATTGAACATGGGACCCTTCAATCCCCAGGCCCACGCTCTATCCAGTGAGCCAAACGGGCTAGGGCAAGCAACTTGATTTTTTTAAGAGCATCCCCAAGTGATTCTGATTAGCAGTCATTCAGGGATCGTTGGTAATTATTTCTTCCACCATGACTTCTCTTTATGTCCAGAAGATATAATCAACAGAACAATTTTGACCTTTTGTTTCATAAAGACTGTTGAATCTTGAATCTGCAATCCTTTATAAAAATCCAAATCACTAGATTCCTGCCCTATAAAGAATGATTATGTATGATGCCTGTCCTAACCAATAGAATGCAATGAAAATTAATCCCAAATGTTTATGAATCTTCAGTTTTGTGAGACCATAATGGCATTATTTCCTAAGTATTTCATGGCTCGTTGGTCTATCACTTATTCCCCACCCACAAAAGGATTGATTGTTTGGTCTTAGAAGTTGGGAAACTACATATTGTCTCTCTCAAAAATTCCTGGTGTGCAATTAGCATATTGAAGGACTCTTAGAAATTTTTCAGTTTAAAAATTATTTTTGCTTTAACTTGGCAGTTCCCAAATTGGCATGTTTTTTATTCATGATTCCATAAGTGGTTGATGTGAAACACTCACTGCTCTATAGATAGAATTTTCTTTTTTTTTCATCTGAAAAGGGAGTAATATCTACTTCACATTGGATGGTTTTGAGGGTGAAATGGGAGTTGAGAGGTAAATGTTGAGGGCTTAACTAGACTACGCACAACCTACATAAGTGCCTTGTTACCACATATCAGCCTCAGCAGAATAATAACTTACTCTGTCATCCGTCTTGACAGACTCAGACTTTGACTAATCCAATCTGAGTTCCAAAATTGTACTATATTTTTAAATGCCTAGCACAATAAGAGCTTAAAAAATTTCAAACTTGCATTTCTCCTGGAATTTTCAACATGGGAGAAAAATGTTACTGTAACATCTGCAATTTACATAATCTGGTGGATTATAAAATCCACCACCATAAAGTTTACACAAATTTATATTATTTGAATGAATGAATCTTATTTGGATATATTAACCCTTTGCACTCCGAACCATTCTGGACATTGGCTACCAGCTACTCGACGCTACTTTGCGGCGGAAACGTGCGTTGAAATAACTCAATCCCCCGTAATCACTAATAAACTGCAATGTCCCCTGAGAGGGGACACCCGAGTGATATGCTAGAATTCCGATGTCCCCTGAGAGGGGACAGCGGAGTGCAGAGGGTTAAGTGTATTTCCAAAATATGATTGAGGTGACATTAAACTATTGGCTTTTATTTTATTTTTTACTTTGTAGATTTATTTGTTTTTAAAAACATTTTTTTGATTTGTTTCAGACAAAAGCACTTGATTTCTCTACTACCAAGAAGATTTTTAAACCTCTTAGTGCTGAAATATAACAGGGATGACTTACAACTGATGTTTTGCTGGCTGACCCCTCAGGAGCTGAGCTTAGTACTTTTCAAACTACCCTTATCTAGTTCCTTAGGATTCTGAAGTAGTTCTTAGATATTCCTTCCTAATCCCATCACTGTTCCTGTCACTGCACTATCCCTGTTTATTGCAGCTTAGCAATTGTCAGATCAGGGAGGGTATTTCTTTTTTGAGTTAATTACTAAAATGCTCACTAGAACCACTAGAAGTTACTGACTAGTAACTTTGTTTGATTGTAGAGGATCAAGCAGAAACGGAAGTATCCTGGGACCAATGCGGAAACCTGCATTTCTGTTTCTCAGTACCTGATTCTTGGTACCTTTGTTCATTTTTTAAAGCAATGTATATTTATTGAGCAGCTGCTATGTTCAAATTGGTAATTCATGTGTGTGTGTGTGTTTTGGAGGGGGTTATTTGTGTGTGTTTTTTTTAAATATATTTTTATTGATTTCAGAGAGGCAGAGAGAGAAACATCAATGATGAGAGAGAATTATTGGATCAGCTACCTTCTGCACACTCCACACTGCGGATGGAGCCCAAAACCTGGGCATGTGCCCTGACCAGGAATCAAACTATGACCTCCTGATTCATAGCTTGGTGCTCAACCACTGAGCCATGCCGGCTGTGTAATAATTCAGTTTTTACAAGTAGAAATATTATATGGGTAAATAAGAAACTTCAAAGATCTTGGAGTAATTTATAAAGAAGATATAAAATTTCTAATATGTTCCCATTTTTTATTGCTATAGTTTGAGAGAAATAAAATGTGGATAGTGTTTATGAGTCTTTCATATCAGTTTTTCTCCAACTTTCTTAATAAGTAGCCCATTTTAAAGTTGAAAATGGTGTCTCAGAGATTCCCAGTATTGATTTGAATTATTTTGGTTCTAATGGAACAAATATTAACAAACATAAAACTAGCCATAATTTCCATAGGATTGTCACTCTTATGCAACTATAAATGAAGCTACAAATTTAAAACAAACCACAAAATTAATTATATTTAAATTGGCAACATATATTTAATATGCTATCTACAATAGTGACTGATATGGTCCAAGTTCTTTTTTTATTGAGATAAATTTCACATAACATAAAAACATAAAAATCAGCACTTTTAAAGTATATAACTCAGTGGCTTTCATCACCCCAATAAGAACCCCTGTACCTATTAAGACATTTTTGTAAGTTCTTTATTGAGTTCAGCATGCTAGTATTGCTGTGTGCCATGCGATGACCCAATTCTCCCACCATTTTTCTGCATTCAAGGGACTGGGAAACCAAGTCCTTTTTATTAGACCTCAATTATGTTTTTAAAATATATTTTATTTATTTTTTACAGAGAGGAAGAGAGAGGGATAGAGTTTAGAAACATCGATGAGAGAGAATCATCGATCAGCTGCCCTTGCACACCCCCTATTGGGGATGTGCCCGCAACCAAGGTACATGCCCTTGACCAGAATCGAACCTGGGACCTTTCAGTCCGCAGGCCGACGCTCTATCCACTGAGCCAAACCGCATACTTGGTACCAGTGTATCCCTAAACACATATGTGAGCACCAAAATCATCAGGCAGATAATCTAAAACATGATTGTATTATTTTTAAACAGTCATTAAAATGAAAACATCATTATGAAATTCTCATAGAGAACTCATGGAATCTGAGGATCCCATATTCAAATATAGTTCTCTATACTGGTTGAGTTCTTGTGTGTATTTATTGAGAATGAGGAGCAAGAGCATTTAAACCTCTTATTATACTTAAAATTTTTTATGGTAATTGCTCTCCAGTATGGAAAATATCTTTTGGGAAAGTCTTAGTCCTATCTCATTTCGGGATAAGATTAAAAAACAAGATTTTTATCTTCATAATTTTTGTGTCTGGGAACACTTCTGTTTTAGAAATTTAAAGTTGATCATAAAATGAGATGATTTTATTTTTAGCCCTTTTATTTTTATTTTGTTATATATTCTTTGTAACTTAAAAATAGATGGATGTAGGCATTGCCTATAGAATGTGCCATGATTTTCAAGCGATAACTTTTTTTTATTTTTAAAAATTATTTTAGAGTAATTAGTTTCAACAATTGAGTCATTTTAAAAAAATATGTATATATGTTTTATTGATTTTAGAGAGAGAGGAACAGAGGGAGAGAAACATGAATCGGTTGCCTCCTACACGCCCCCTACTGCGGATCCAATCCTCAACCCGAGCATGTGCCCTGACCAGGAACTGAACCTGCAACCTCTCAGTGCAGGGATTGACCAGCCCACTGAGCCACACTGGCCAGGGTGAGTCATGTTTTTTAAAGCCAAAGTTAATTGGATCAGATTCTTATAAAATACTTGTAGTATGAACTCTCTCTAGATTTGTACTGATAATTTTTTAACATTGGATCAGAAAAACAGCATCAGCCGAAACCGGTTTGGCTCAATGGATAGAGCGTCGGCTTGGGGACTGAAGGGTTCCGGGTTCGATTCCGGTCCAGGGCATGTACCTTGGTTGTGGGCATATCCCCAGTGGGGGGTGTGCAAGAGGCAGCTGATCGATGACTCTCTCTCACCGATGTTTCTACAATAACTCTCTATCTCCCTTCCTCTCTGTACAAAATCAATAAAATATATTTTAAAAAGAAAAAAGAAAAACAGCATCATCAAAACAGACTTTTTAAAAATATTTTATCTGAATTTATCTCAGCGTAAGTTAAGAAAATCATTTTTAAATATTTTTTCATATTGTAAAGGTTGATAACTAAATAGTTATCAACCTTTTCTATAACTAAAAATGCCTTTACTATGGACATGTACCTTTACAGGCATATAAAATGGATTGTTACACAGCTAAATCAATCTAACATAGTTTTGTGCTATTTGAAAATTGGGCAGGGAGGTTAATTGACTATTTTTAAATTAATTAACTCTTAATTATATTTAAAAAATAAGAATGCCTGGTCACCTTCAGAGGATGGCAGGAAACCAATTCATTATCTTAAAAACTGGTAAAGAAAAAGAATCAATTATTTCCTGTGTCTTTTCTATGTACTGAACCAATACATAACCAAATAGTAGATGAGGGGCAGAATTTATAAATATATTTCGACAAATAAGTGAAAAAGAATTATATAATTAAAGCATCATCATTTCACAATCCCCACTGACTGAACGGATATGGTTATTGGTATAGAGCATCAGTGGCTCCTAAGATCAGAAAAAGAAACATTCAGACATCCTGCCAGAGTAGTGTAGTGGGGAAAGAACCTAAGTCTAATTCAATCTGCATCCATCTGTCAATTTTTAGGAAATACCAAAAACAGGAACATGCTGAACTGTACCAAAATACAGTCAGCAAAACTCAAACCTGAGGAACTCTTTTAGATCAAACAATCTGGATTTCTTCAATAGATAAGTTATATGGAAATGAAAGGGATGCTGGAGAATCCTGTGTATAAAAAGAAACCTAAAGACACCAAAAAATTTTTAAGTAGGCAGAACTAAACTGCTGTGTCTAGGGAAGCACACCATAAAAAGAAAATGACTAAGAAGGGATTACTATAAAGCCAGGATAATGGTTATTTACAGCAAGAGAGGGAAGGTGTTATGTTTGGGACGGGGCACAGAGGCAGGGTTTCTGAGGTGCTGGCAGAGTTGTTTCTGGGAGTGACTGCTGTTCACCTTATAGTACTGTGTTGGGTCTTACATGGCAGTGTTGGAGATGTCCAGGTGGCAAACAGTAGCCCGAAGTATTTCTTGCTAGGTAAGGTAAATGAGGTAGCTTGTTCCTGCTGTGTGTAAAGTGGAACAGGGCTCCCCAGTGATGCTTTTCATCAGCCACAGCAGCAGTTATCAAACCTTTGGTCTCAAGACCCCTCTCTACACTCTTCATATTATTGAGGACCCCAAAGAGTTACTTGTGTAATTTTAGCTCCAGTATTTACTTTTTAGAAATTAAAGCAGCCCTGGCCGGTTTGGCTCAGTGGATAGAGTGTCAGCCTGCAGACTGAAGGGTCCCACGTTCAATTCCAGTCAAGGTCAAGGGCCCAAGGGCACGGGCACAGATAAGGGTTTTGGGGTCTATCCCCAGTAGGGGGCGTGCAGGAGGCAGCCTATCAGTGATTCTCTCTCATCATTGATGTTTCTATCTTTCTGAAATTAATTAATTAATTAAAAATCAATGAAAACATTTAAAAACAAATTAAGGTTTTAATTTTTAGAATGTTTTTAAATTCATTTAAAATGACAGTCATAACCCATTATAAACATTTTAATGAAAAAACCTTCCAAGACAAAACAAAAATTTACTTAAGTAGCATTTTTGAGGGTCCATCTCTAATATCTGGCTTCGTGGAGTATTGCTGGATTCTCATACAGTTGCCCCTCGGTATCCATGGGGGATTGGTTATAGTACACGTCCTTCACCCCCGTGGATACTAAAATCAGTGGATGCTCAAGTCCCTATATAAAATGGCATAGTATTTGTATATAATCTGTGCACTTCCTCCTGTGTACTTTCTGATCTCTAGATTACCTAGGATACCTAATGCAATGTAAATGCTAAATAACAGTTGTTATACTGTATTCTTGAACAATGACAAGTAAAAAGTCTGTATATGTTTAGTATAGAGACGGCCATTGTAAGCCTTACTACATAGTATGTGTCAGTAACAATGTAACATATTTTTCTGGATATTTTCAGTCCTTGGTTGGTTGAATTGGTTGGTTGAATCTGTTAATTCAAAACCGAGGATGGGGGGATGGTCTCTACTTCTGTATTTAATCCATTACCGTGTGTTACTCTGGTTGAAATGTATGGGTAAAATCCATCTTCACACAGATATATAATTGGAAAAACAGTAATATTTTAATAGCCTTTCCAAGTGATTGTGGATATTCTTCTTTAATACACCTTTGGCAAGTAGTAGTTTCATGAAGGCTAGTTGCAACATAAAATCTGAAACCACATCTGAACTTTTTTATTCTGCTAAAAATGAAAACCCGTTGGTATGCAGCAGAAACATTTTAGTATACTTTCCCTTTGTCACGTTGAATATTAAAAAGATGTGTCCTCAAGATTGAGGTTTAAGGATAATTTTTCATTTCCTTCATCAAAGACATTCTTAAATGAAACCAGCTTTTTTCTTTTTTCTGTTTTTTAAAATAAGTTTGTGGCAGTAAAAAATACAACAACTGCTATTACATTCTTGATGCCACTGGGTTGTGCTAAGGCACCAGCAGTTTTATCCACCATTGCATTGGTGCACCATTTGTGCAAATGTCGATACAGTGAACAAGGTAAATAATGTTGTAGTATTACTATGAACATAGGTTGGATATTATAGACCTCCTGAAAGAGTCTCAGTAACCCCCAGGGTTCCATGGGCCACACTTTGACAACCATTGAACTAGAGAACTTGGTGGAGTCTCACTGGCTATTACATTTAGCACTCATCGTGGTTCCTTTTTTAGAGAGATATGAAAATAATTTTGAGTTTTTAAGGAATTGGCACACATTGTGGTTTTCCCAGGCTTCTCAAGAATTAGAGCTTGTCCTGGCTTGGCTGGTTGGAGCATTGTTCCATGCACCAGAAAGTCTTGGGTTTCATTCCCCGGTCATGGCACGGGCCTGGGTTACAGTTTCGATCCCCAGTTGGGGGTACAGGAGGTGTCTGATCGATTGATGGCTGTTTGTACTAATGTGTGTGTGTGTGTGTGTGTGTGTGTGTGTGTGTGTGTCCGTCCTTCTCTCCCTCTCTCTCTCAAATAAAAAATCAAAAAATGAATTAGGAAAAATGAATTAGAACTTGATGGAAGGTCCTTTTGAATGTCATCAATTAAAATATTTAGGGATGTAATGTTACTATGCTCTATTTCACATCATCTGAGAAATATACAGGTCCCTTTCCTCTTTGGATTGGCAAATGAATACTCACAAGTATTTGTTTGAAAAAATGATGTTTAACAAAATGAACGCAGATTTTGGTAGTATTAAAGGGTAATTTTATTAAACACAACATTCTTTTTTTTAAATGTATTTTTTATTGATTTCAGAGAGGAAGGGAAGGAAGAGATAGAAACATCAATGATGAGAGAGAATCGTTGATTGGTTGCCTCCTGCACGCCCCCTACTAGAGATCAAGCCCGTAACCCAGGCATGTGCCCTGGCTGGGAATCAAACTGTGACCTCCTGGCTCATAGGTTGAGGCACAACCACTGAGCCACGCCAGCTGGGCAAACACAACAATCTTTATTCCCTTTCCTTGGAATAAAGAAATACATAATCCTATTTCTTCTCCCCTTTCCCTCTAGTGAGGATGAGACTAGAGAGGAACATTCTCATTTTCTTCCCATTTACCACACATTTAAAAGATACTCTGCTATAATAAAGTAGTTATTTATTGATGGCTTACTGTATGTTCAACACTATGTTAAATATCATGAAAAGATAAGTTGAAATTTAGTAAGGCAGCAGGTAAGGTAAAAATATCTGTTGCTGAGTTCAAAGTTGTGCTAAAGAGATCAATATGATTTGAAAGGGTTTAGGTGAGTCAGTAAGGCTAGTAGAAAAAGGAGATGCTGTAGTCAGAATATATATGGATTTCATAAAATTTCTCAGAATATCCTCATAGTAATTAGGTAATTGGCTGAAATGCAAGATTTCCTACAGACCCAACTATTGGTTGAATCATTGAATAGTTGAATGGGCATACCTAAGAGTGCTATCAATGGATCATTGATGGCTAGGAGCAGGGTCTCTATTATGGGTCTTAGGGCTCTGGAAATTGGCTTATTATGCTATTCATTATTTTTATCAGCAACTTAGATAAGGACATTCAATTAGCATGCATTTATTCAATACTTCCTATGAGTTATATACTCCTACATGTCTTTAAAAATCAAGAGTAACTAAGATGTATCCTATCCTTTAGTTTCAAAGGATAATAAGAGAAACAATCATATAAACAACTGCTGAAATGTAAATTTAATATGCTGCTCATAAACAAGGAAAGGGGAGGGTTATTGATTTCAGAGAGGAAAATAGGAGCTCAAAAGATCTTAATAGACTAGAAAAGTTCTCTAAATCTGACCAGATAAGAGATGATACTGATAAATATCACAGATCTCACCTATAGGTATAGAAAAACTTCCAAAGTATATGATGGGAGAGATCTAGTTTAACAGCAGAGTTTGAAAAAAAAAAAAAAAAGACAACATTTCTAGCAGTATGGCAGAATACACTACTTGAAAATTCTTCTATACAACAGTTGGAAATGCATAGTAAAGTGTTAAAATAATTCCCTTTAAAGCATAGTTGACCTTACCTCAAAAAAGTAAGGAAAATCTCTTGGGAGCAAAAGTGGGTAGGAAGATAGAGTTCATTTTCCTGCTGTATAGCAAACTATTTTCCTGAAGTGCCCTGTCACTATTAAGTAGATCCTGTTAGAGTTTGAATAAGCATTGAGAAGCTTGTAAGAAATGAGGGAACCCTCCAAGTCTTCACCCCCATTCATTAGTATAAATGAGCCCTCTCAAGCTGTGGGGAGTGAATTGTGAGCGAAAATCATTTTAGGGTCAAATGCTAAAACTGAACACTTGTGCTGCAAAGTGAGGAAACTAAAACTGAAATTTCACATTAACCCAAGATCCTAGAAAGTGCTGTAGTTCTCTCCTCTCCCCCCCCCCACCCCCCCAGTATGTGCAGGGTTTTTTAATTAATTTCAGAGAGAGTATGGGACAGGGAGAGAGAAAAACAACAATATGCTGCCTCCTGCACACTTCCTACTGGGGATCAAACCAGCAACCTGGGCATGTGCCCTGATCAGCAATCACACCTGGGACCTCTTGGTGCATGGGACGACGCTCAACCAACTGAGCCACACTGTCCTGGCAGTCCTGTAGTTCTTAGCAGAAACAGAAAAACATGGATTTTTAAAAATATATATTTTATTGATTTTTTTTTTTACAGTGCAGAAGGGAGAGGGAGAAAGTCAGAAACATCTATGAGAGAGAAACATCGATCAGCTGCCTCCTGCGCACCCCCTACTGGGATGTGCCCGCAACCAAGGTACATGCCCTTGACCGGAATCAAACCTGGGATCCTTCAGTCCACAGGCCAACTCTCTATCCACTGAGCCAAATCGGTTAGGACCATGATCGGCAAACTGCGGCTCGAGAGCCACATGCAGCTCTTTGGCTCCTTGAGTGTGGCTCTTCCACAAAATACCACAGCCGGGGCGAGTCTATTTTAAAGGAGTGGCATTAGAGGAAGTTTAAGTTTAAAAAATTTGGCTCTCAAAAGAAATTTCAGTCATTGTACTGTTGAGATTTGGCTCCATTAATTAATGAGTTTGCTGACCACTGGGTTAGGGCCAACATGGATATTTCAATTTCCATAGATTTATACCAACCAATAATGAGTCTATGTTACTCCACACAGAAAAAGGCACCTATAAATGAGATTGAATAGAAAATGTAAGCAGCAGGTATAAATTACTTCAATCCCCCCTCACACACAGCCACATACACAATACTTCAGATATAGGAACATCATTAGATATAGAATTTTAAAACTTATTAATTAAACTATGTATGAAATACTTAACAAAATAATGAATTTTTAAGGAAAAAATAAGCATGCAAAAAGTGGTGATCAAAAATTGACAAATCACATGCAAAAATGAAATAGAATGTTAAAAATATAATCATTGAGATTTTAAACCAAATAAATAGTTTAGAATACTAGACACAATGAGGAAGAGAGAGTACTGGAAGATCTGAAGTTATTGGGAGATAAGAACGAGATAAGTATGAAAGGTTAGAGACATGGAGATTACTTAGAAAGAATGGAAGAGAGACAAGTATTTGAAGAATATTGGCTGAGAACTTTCTAGAACTGAAAAAAAAGTGAATGTAAGTTAAAGTCTACATTTACAAAACAAGATAAATTTTTTTAAATCATCCTGACATATTTATAGTAAACCTATAAATTAGATAGAAAAATATTACCTGCAAATAAAAACAACAGTTTTATAGAGACAACAGCAATCTGTGAGCCAAAAGATAGTACAGATAAAAATGAATGTCAACTTAAAACTTGTGCCCACAAAATAATCTATTAAGAATTAAAAAAAACTGAGTTTACCACCAACAGATTTTTACTTACAGAACTTCTATAAAAAATATACTTGAAGGAAAATACTCTTAAAAAGTTTGATTATGAGAGAAGTAAAAGTGAGCAATGAAATTGATAAACACAAGTAAATCTAAACAAATGTTCTATAAAATAATAGTAATGTGTAATTCTTAGTCCTAAAAAGACAAACCCAAAATAATCCTATATAATACGACCTGTATTGACCGAACAGCAGAACGACCGGTTGCTATGATGTACACTGACCACCAGGGGGCAGACACTCAATGCAGGAGCTGCCCCCTGGTGGTCAGTGCACTCCCACAGGGGGAGCGCTACTCAGCCAGAAGCCGGGCTCATGCTGGTAGTGCAGCTGTGGTGGCAGGAGCCTCTCCTGCCCTGCAACAATACTAAGAACCCCTGAGAGGTCCTGGGCTGTGAGAGGGCGTGGGCCAGGCTGAGGGTACCCCCTCCCCCAGTGCACAAATGTGCACTGGGCCTCTAGGAGAATATAACTGATCAAATTCTTGTTTTAAAGCCATTGTGTTATTCAAGAGGGGAGATTTTAAATATTACCTAACTTTGGGTTTTATTAAGAATGTATTGTAACTAATATTTGGAGGAAAACTGGAATTCAAAAAGTAACAAAAGCTGAAACCGGTTTGGCTCAGTGGATAGCGCGTCAGCCTGCAGATTGAAGGGTCCTGGGTTCGATTCTGGTCAAGGGCATGTACTTTGGTTGCGGGCACAACCCCAGTAGGGGGTGTGCAAGAGGCAGCTGATCGATGATTCTCATCTACGTTTCTAACTCTTTATCCTTCTCTCTTCCTCTCTGTAAAAAAAATAAAAATATAAAATAAAAAAGTGACAAAAAAAGAAAAAAAAGTAAAGGAAAATTTTCATTATTGAATATGAATGTCAGTGTTATAATGTCTATGTATTAAATTAGATAATTTTAAGCATTTTATTGCCCTGCCAAGTGGACCAGTGACATGAAAACTAAGATGTAAAATGTCTTTTGTATTATAGAACATTGGTTAGTAAAGCAAAAAATAAGATAAAAATTGTAGAGAAGAGTAGGACTTTAATGAGAAATTAGATTTGCTTTTAATAGCCTTTTTAATATACTTTTTTATTAAATCTTAACTGTTGAAAGTATTACAAATTGAATTGTTTTACCCCCATTGACCCCTTCCAGCCTGCTTCCACCCCCTACCCCAGGCCTTCACCCCCTGTTGTCTATGTCCATGGGTTATGCATATATGCTTACAAGTGCTTTGGTTCATCTCTTCTCATCCACCCATCCTCCTCCCCCTTCCCTCTGAGATTCCACAGTCTGTTCTATGCTTCTCTGTCTCTGGATCTTTTTTGTTGATCGGTTTATTTTGTTCATTAGAGTCCACATATGAGTGAGATCATATGATACTTGTCTTTTTCTGACTGGCTTATTTCACTTAGCATAATACTCTGCAGTTCCCTTCTTGCTGTCTCATTCTGTTACTGATAGGCACATGGGCTGTTTCCAGATCTTAGCTATTGTAAATTGTGCTGCTATGAACATAGAGGTGCGTACATTCTTCTGATAGGTATTTCAGATGTCTTAGGATAATATATATTTTTTCCTGCTCTAATCTTTACTTCTACTTATTCTGGGCTTTTCTTCTCTTTCTAATTCTTTAAGTTGTAGGGTTAGTTTATTGTTAATATTTCTTGTTTTTTTGAGGTAGAACTGTAGTGCTATAAACTTTCCTCTTAGGACTTCTTTTGCTGTGTTCCAGAGATTTTGTGTTGTTGTGTGTTCATTTTCATTTTTTTCCAGGAAGTTTTTTATTTTCTTTTTTGATCTCATTGGTAACCCATTCATTTTTCAATAACATGCTATTTAGCCTCCATGTTTTTTAATGTTTTTGAGTGTTTTTACTGTAGTTAATTTCTAATTTCATTCCATTGTGACCTGAGAAGATGCTTGATATGATTTCAATCTTGAACTTATGGAGAGTCGTTTTGTGTCCACACATGTGAACTATCTTTGAAAATGACCCATATGCACTTGAGAAGAATGTGTATTCTACAGCTTTGGGGTGAAATGTTCTATAAATGTCCATTAAATCCATTTGATCCAGCGTGTCATTTAGAGTCATGAGGTGGGTCTCTTGTAGACAGCATGTAATCGGGTCATGTTTTTGTATCCATTCAGATACCCTGTCTTTTGATTGGATCATTTAATCCATTTACATTTAAGGTTATTATTGATAGGTACTTATTTATTGTCATTTTAATTCTATTTTCTCTCTATTTCTTCTCATTTATAGTAGCTCCTTTAAAATTTCTTTCGATGCTGGTGTGGTGGTGATAAACTCCTTTAGCTTTTTTTTTTTTTTTTTTCTGGGAAGCTCTTTATTTCACTATGTATTTTGAATGATACCTTGCTAGATATAGTAATCTTGGTTTCAGATCCTTTTTTTTCATTGCCTTGAATACTTCATGCCATTCCTTTCTGGCCTGTAGAGTTTCTGATGAGAAATCAACTGACAGCCTTATGGGAGCTTCTTTATAGGTAACAAATTGCTTTTCTCTTGAGGCCTTTAAGATTCTTTCTTTGTCTTTAATTTTTGGCATTTTAATTATGATGTGTCTGGGTGTGGGCCTGTTTGGATTCTTCTTGCTTGGGACTCTCTGCTTCCTGAACTTGTGTGACTTTTTCCTTCACCAGATTAGGGTCGTTTTCTGCCATTATTTTTTCAAACACTTTCTGTCCCTTGCTCACTTTCTTCTCTGTCTGGCACTTCAATTGTGTGAATATTGTTACATTTCATGTTGTCCCACAGCTCCCTTATGCTTTCCTTTTATGTTTTGTTTTTTTCTTTTTGGTTCTCTCAGTGATTTTTTTTCTATACTGTCTTTTAATTCACAAGTCCGATCCTCAACTTCCCCTAATCTGCTGTGTATTCCAGTGTCTTCTTTATTAGTGCTATGTCATTCTTTATTTCCATCTGTTCATTTTTCATAGTTACTATATCTTTTCTCATGCTCTTGAGTATCTTTGCCATCAGATAAGTTTCTTACCTCCATTTCATTTATCTTTTCTTCTGAAGAATTCTTTTGTTCTTTTGGGTGGTTTTTTTTTTTTGGGGGGGGGGGTGGTTTGTTTTTTTTTAACTCACCAATTTGGCTGCCTATTTGGGTTTGTGTCTATGTATTAGGTAGATCTGCTACCACTCCCAATCTCTAGTCGAGGACAATATCAGATGCTGTTTCTGATGGGCCCTGAGTACCGTTTGGGGCCATCGGCAATCCACAGTGTGTGCCTCTCTCTGCTGTGGCTGCATGGTTGAAAGGACCAAGATGTGCACCAGGGTCTGCTTTTCCTAGCCCCGGGCCCAGAAATGGATCAGGCAGACTCAGAGCCTCCAGAGATCACCTTTGCCTGCAGTGTGATTGGTACTATCTGATTGGCCTCAGGCTTTGACCCCTGGGTGAGGCAACTGCCTTTCCCCCAGGCCAAAACCACCGGGAGAGCAGAGGAGCAGAGGTCCACGAGAGAAAGATGTCCTCCACAGCGTGAGGGAATGATTCAGCACAGGAAACCAGGGTGGCTGCCCTGAGTTCCAATCCCAGAGTCCCCAACCCTGGGCTCTCCTCACACACACAGCTCTAAAATCCACTCTGCCCTCCTGTCAGAGCTCAAAATGAATAGAAACACACAAAATTTTGGCCCTTTAAGCAGGTGCCTGCATTTCCAGCAGTCTCTGGCTGGCAGACAACAATCCTGCTGCTTTTCATGGCCAGGTGTCATGTGGGCACCTTTCTCAGTTCTGGTGCTCTGGCTGGGGAGCCCAGTGTGGGGTTTAGCCCCAGAGTTCTCAGTGGGAACCCCCCAGAGCTGAGCTATCCCTCCAGATCTTCAGCTACTGTCTGTGCAAGCACCGCCACCCCTCGCACACCTCTGCACTTCCTACCAGTCTGTGTGCAGTCTCCACTTGATTGTCAGGGTTCTCTCCAGCTAGTCTTCAGGGTGGTTTTTCTGTGTTTTAGTTGTATTTCTAGTTTGGTCCTGTGAGAGTATCAGTGTACCTTCTACTTACTCCATCACCATTTTTAATCTCTAATATACTTTTTTAAAATTGATTTTATACAGAGAGAGAAACATTGATGTGAGAGAGAAACATTGATCAGTTGCCTCCCGTACGTGCCCAGACTGGAAATTGAACCTACAATCTAGATATGTGCCCTGACCGGGAATCAAACCCACACCTTTTTGGTGTACGGGACGATACTCCAAACAACTGAGCCGCCCGGCCAGGGCTATGATATAATTGTTAGCGCAGTTTTAGGTTTATAGAAAAATTGAGTGGAAAGTAGAGTTCTCACATACCTCCTTGTTCACAGTTTTCTATGTTATTAACATGTTATTAGCATTGCTGTAGTATATTATTAGCATTGTTGTAGTAATATTCAATTGATGAGCAATATTGATACATTACTATTAACTAAAGTCCAGTGTTAGTATTATACAGTCTACAGTATGGGTTTTAACAAATGTCTAATGACATGTATCCATCATTACACTATCATACAGACTAGTTTCACTGCCCTAAACATCCCCTGGGTTCAGCCTATTCTTCATTCTTCTCTCTCCTCCCCTACCCCTCCCCCCAACCCCCCCAAAAAAAGACACAAAAAACTCTTGGCAACTGAAATTTTTAAAAAACTGCTCTTTTTATAATTTCTATAGTTTTGCCTTTTGCTGAATGTCATGTAGGTGAAATACAGTATGTAGCCTTTCAGATTGACTTTTTTCCCCCCCACTTAGTAATATGGATTTAAGGTTCTTCTGTGTCTATTGTGGCTTGGTAGTTCATTTCTGTTTATCACTGGACAAGACTCCATTGTCTGAATGTATGTGCCATAGTTCATTTACCCATTCTCCTACTGAAGGACACCTTGGTTGCTTCCAAGTGTCAGCAATTCTGAATAAACTTGTCGTAGACACTCATGTGCAGGCTTTTGTGTAGATGTGTTTCCAGCTCCTTTGAGTAAATACCAAGGACACAATTGCTGGATCATATAGTAAAAGCATATTTCCGTTTTGTAAGAAACTGCCAAACTGTCTTCCAAAGTGGCTGTACTATTTTGCATTCCCATCAGCAATGAATGAAAGTTACTGTTTTTTCACATCCTTGCCAGCATTTGGTGTTTTCAATGTTCGGAATTTTAGCCATTCTGATAAGTGTGTAGTAATATCTTAACTATTGTTTTAATTGCATTTCTTTGATAATATACATTGTTAAACATCTTTTCTTATGCTTATCTAAACATCTTTTCTTATGCTTATGTACATCTTTGGTGAGGTTTCTGTTCAGATCTTTTGCCAATTTTTTTTATTGGGTTGTCAAGTTTTAAGAGTTCTTTGTATATTTTAAATACCAGTCTTTTCTTAGATACATGTTTTATAAAATTTTCTCCCAGTCTGTAGCTAGTCTGTATAGTCTCTTTTTAAAAAATGGTTTCTATTTATGCATGCAATTCCTATCAGCAGTGAAAATTGTAAAAACTAGTAACATATGAAGGCGGGGCAGGAGTGGGGAGGGGACCCTAAGATTCCTAAAGTTCCTTTAATACTTACCAGGCCAGTTGCACTCATTTGCCTAGCCTATTAATAAAACTAAGTATAAGTGCTTTATTTAGTCATTGTAAAACATAATATGATCTTTGTGTAGTGATTCATGGCCTCAGAAAATTGGTGATTGTGTTTGATAGCTTTCTTTGCTTTCTTATATGCAAACCAGAGGCCTGGTGCACGAAATTGGTGCCTGGGGGGCTCCCCTCAGCCCAGCCTGCTCCCTCTCCAATCCAAGACATCCCTCTCACAATCCTGAACCACTGGCTCCTAATTGTCCACCTGCCTACCTGCGTGGTCACCCCTAACTGACCCCCCCTGCTGGCCTGATCGCCCCCAATTGCCCCCTCCCTACCAGCCTAGTCTCCCCTAACTATCCCCCCTCCCCCCTCCCGCTGACCTTCCCCCCCCCGTCGGCCTAGTCACCCCTCACTGCCCCTCTGCCAGCCTAATCACCCCCAACTTCACCCCACACACACACACAGGCCTGGTCGCCCCTAATTGCCCCCCATCCACACCAGCCTGGTTGCCTCTTACTGTTCCCTTGCCAGCCTGGTCACTCCTAACTGCCCCCCCTGCTGGCCTGGTCACCCCCAGCTGTCCCACCTGACAGCCTGCTATTCAGTCGTTTGGTCATCCCTCACTAATCCCCATGCTGGCCTGGTGGTATGCAGCCATTTTGTGTGTGTGTGATGGTCAATTTGCAAATTACCTCTATTATGTAGGATCAGTGTTCAAATTTAATATTTTAATATGACTCTGCCCAAAATACCCTCAATACTCTAAAGTTTGAATCTTGTACCAAACTGATATTAAGAACATAAAATTAAGTTGATAAATACATAGTGTCCCAATAGTATCTCTCTATAGTGTAACTTTAATAGAAAGAACTCAAAAGCAAAGAGTTCTTGGAAACCAGGACTAAATGAGGTGAAAGTTTATAGAACTTGCACATTTGGCTCCTTTAATACTTAACCAATAGGCTATCACTTTTTGACCTTTAGAAGGTAATTGTTTGATCATGCTTGCTATGTGGTTAAAATCATTATTAACTTTGTAAGGAAAAAATCTGAGAATAGCAGTAGACAGTATATTCCAATTTAAATTGTTAGAAATG